>NW_005871054.1:13172756-13237576 GCF_000147115.1 Myotis lucifugus | reverse complement strand
CTTTTTTTCCCAGCCTACGCCCCATGTAAAATCCTACTGCTCCTCTCTTCTGCCTTCCCCCCGCCATTCAGAGAGCTCCCCCTTTTTCTAATTCAGCACCCAGTGTCTTGAAGGCGCCCAGTATGCCGGCCTGTGTGGGCAGCGGCAGTGGAACCAGCCAAATGACATTTTCTCCTTCCTTTCAGGACCGCCTCTTTTTCGTCATGGAGTATGTCAATGGTGGAGACCTCATGTTCCAGATTCAGCGCTCCCGAAAATTCGACGAGCCTCGTTCCCGGTTCTATGCTGCAGAGGTTACGTCAGCCCTCATGTTCCTCCACCAGCATGGAGTCATCTACAGGTAGCTCTTCTTTCCTCCTCTCTTTCCTAAAAGTGAAAAATTAAAGCGTTCTCCAGACACTGGAGCCGACTTGGCTCCTGCCCAGCTGGTCTCTTAGTGACCCGCTTGAGATCAGTTGTTTTAATTTGCTTACAGAGGACTTGGGGGGCGGGGGAGGAGGGCGGCTGTTTATCACTGTGAATGTTAATATTTGAATAGCCCCAGGAGACAGCCTGCTTGTGCCAGTTTTGATTGAAAGCCCAAGAACGACATTTTAAAGGCCTGGCGCCCAACGACCTTGGGGTGACCTTCATTTCTTTCTCTCCCCACCCTCTTCCTTCAACATCAGGGCATTCTCTTTACTTTTTCCTTCTGTGCCATGAACTTCCTCCCCTTCCCAACCTCTTGTCGCTTCCTGAGTTTGTTTGGCTTAGTTGTCTCCAGCAGATAGAATCAGAGAAGGAGGAGTTGCTTGAGGGTCTCAGGGTTTATGATCCCGGCCGAGCAGGGGAAGGGAACTAGACAATATCCAACAGGAAGTGACTCTTTGCAGATCCTCTAGTCCCTTATTACTGCCCTGTCCCCAGCCCAAGAAAACATCACACACACACACACACACACACACACACATACACACACACACTTTCCAGTAAGGCAGCAGGACTGTTTACGCAGGCTCTTCTGTGAGGTCAGGAATTCTGGGAGGAGTAAATATTTATAATTAGCAACAAGGCCACTAAAGTTCCTTAAAATTTTTTCAGTGACTGTCAATTTCTTGGTTTTTGCTTTCTCCTCCTCTTTTTTATTTTATGTTAATGGGGTAGATTCGCTGGCTTGGTTCATCCCAGAACTGAGTCCCTCACAAGATCTTTACTGGTCAGTAAAACTCCCAGTCCTGGGAGCCATGCCCTGACTAAAATGTTCGTAAACGGCTCCTGACCAACTCCTACCGCAGGCTTCGCTTCCTGCTGATATCTCTCAGCTTCCTAAAGGATGAGTCTCTGCTCAGAATTATTCAGTGGTTCCCAATGCGTTGCATAATAAAGCCCACACTTTCTAGCCTGCTGTTCATGGCCCTCCACGTTGTGAGGTCATTACTTGTTTCTTAGTGATGTGTGACAAACTTCCAGTCTAGGAATCAATGGAAAAATATCCTTGGGTGAGGACTTAAAAAAAATAAAAAGAATCGCTTGATGAGTAGATCGGGCCTATCCAGGATAATCTTCTCATTTAACTCAAAGTCAAGTGATTAGGAACCGTAATTATATCTGCAAAACCCCTTTACCTCTGCCCTATCATATCGCATAACCAAGATGGTGATGTCCCATCACCTTTTCCACATTCTTTTGGTTAGAGGTAAGCCATGGTTTCCACCAAACTCAAGATGGGGATTATGGAATTATGCCAGAGTGTGAGCCATCGGAGGTCACCTTAGCTTTTGTCTGCTACAGCTCAATACACCTTTCTTTCTCACTTCCCACAATACCCGGTTTTGAACCCACCAAAGTTCTTAGCTTTCCTCAAACTTATCTGCCAATTCCCAACTTCCCTGTGCATATGGCCCTCCTCTCTACCCTCTCTATCCAGCCCGGAAGCCTCCTGCACTACTGCCTGCCTGCACAAGACCTGGTCGCCCAGCTGGAGTGAGCCTCTCCACCCCCTCACTGCCCCCCCGCCCCCCCCCCCACACACACACACTTTTATTTGCAATTTGAGACTTTCATGGCTGCACCTACCACTGTTCACCTTGTGCTGGGGTGAGGCATCCATGTGGATTTTTCACTAAGTTGTAAACTCCTAAGGACCATTTTTTTTTATTTTTACCCCTTAATCTTTTTATTTTACACAATTTTCTTGACTTCAATTAGTTTAAAACCCCAATCTCTGCCCCCAAAGCAGGTTACAAGCTAGTGAGATACCAGGAGTTAGATAGGTGAAAAAATCACCCATACTACAAGGCGGTGCACTGTTAGGTGGCATGGCATGAAGAAGAATTGTCATTCTTTGAGATGTCATCCCCATGCCAGCCCTATTAGAGTGGGCGGAATCATCCGTAGCTGACCAGCAGGGATTCAGAGGCTCACCTTAAATAATTTGTCCAGGGCCACAGTTGGTAAGTGACGGGCTTAGGAAGTCTGACTGACTGACTGATCAACAAGCTAATGCTGTATCTCCTGCCTTTCCAAGTCCAAGTCCAAACTCCAGCTTGTCATTCCAGGACTTGACTTTCCCTTACATTTCTACTTTTCTCCTCCTTTCCATGTTCCTAAAGGAATGTGTCCCTCTCACCACCCCTGTGAACACTTTTGCTCTATTGTCTTCTACGAACCATACTTTCTCCCTCTCCCATCTCCTTCTCACCTCTCTGACTGGTTCTCCTTGATCTCTATTACCACCTGTCCTGGTTCCTTCTTCCCTCCAACCCCTATTCGATAAATTCTGGTTTTCCCCAGGGCCTTCATCTCGCTTTATTCTTACCCTACTCTCCTCGAGCACTTTCAACATTTGCATGCCTTCAAAGGACTCCTATGTGCCCGTGACTCCCATATCACGATATCCGAACCCCAGTTGTCTTAGAACCCTAAACAAGATCTTTCTCTCAAATGTCTCTCTCAAGACTTGACCTTCATGGCCTTCTTCCTTCTTCCCTGGTTAGTTTGCAGTCGTTTATAGACTTGACTCACTGCTTCTTGGTTTTCTGCCCGTCTATCTATCCCTCTCCCCTCTGTTGTTGCCCAGTAGTCTTTCAAAGCGCAGGCTGATTGTCCCATGTTCCCTTCCTTGCGTCCTGCAACCCTTATAAGATAAAGCACTGTCCCCTTCACTGGCTTTGGACTCCCTCCCACCCGACCCTGGGGCTGCTGTGCACGGCTCTGTGGTTTGGACACAGGCAGGAAGAGCACAGGCATTGAGTGGGAGGTGGGGCTCTCTGCTGTGTGGCTGGCTTCTGCCCCAGAAAAGGGTGCATTTTCTACACAGAGGAGATGCCTCTTTGTGTTTCTAACAAAGACACAATATGTGTTAACAAGGCTCTGGTGGCCCACAACAATCCTTCCACTACTCCCCCTAACCGTGCACCCCACCTTCTAGGTACTCCAGATTATTTGCCATTCTCCCCCAGATACCATTCTCTTTCACTTTTATGAGCCTTTGTGTCGCTACTGTCTTTGGATTTTCCGTAATCTGTGTCTTGATCAGTGAGTAGCTCCCAATTAACTTTCGTGGTCTGGCTGCCTCAGAGTTCCCAGTTTAAAAAAATATGTAGATTCCACCCTGGAAGGTGTGGCTCAGTTGGTTGGAGTGTCATGTCGTCCCATGCACCAGAAAGTGGCGGGTTCCATTCCCAGTCAAGTCACATGCCCAGGCTGAGGGTTCAATCCCTGGTCAAGGAGAATGCAGAAGGCAACCAACAGATATCTCTCTCTCTCTCCCTCTCTCCTTCCCTTTCTCCCTCCCTGTCTCTAAAATCAATTAAAAACATGTAGAGTCCATAATATTGAGGGAGGGGGAATAGAGAAAGAGTTGATGATTGCTAATATAGGGTGATGATACATGTGGGCTCACTATTCTACTTTTGTGCATGTTTTAAATTTACCATAATAATAATAACCTTTTAAAAAGAATAGTGGTTCCAGGGTAACATTCCTAGAACTTTTGACTCAGTAAGTCTGGTCTGGGGTTCAGGACTCTATTTTTTTAAAATAAATTTTTATTGATTTTAGAGAGAGAGGAGGGGGGGAGAGAGAGAGAGAAAGAGAGAGAGAGAGAGAGAGAGAGAGAGAGAGAGAGAGATCTATTGGTTGCCTTCTGCATGGAGATTGAACCTGAAACCTGAGCATGTACCCTGACTGGGAATTGAACCCATGACCTTCAGTGCACGGGATAGCATTCAACCAACTGAGGCAGACCAGCCAGGACATGACTCTGTTTTTTAAAGCATTCCTCAGGTGACTTAGGGACCGCAGGTCTAAAAAAAATGCCCTTATGCCTTCAGGGCTATGTCAGATGCTCCTGCTCTGTGAAGCTTTTCCTGATGACCCAGCCTGTCATGGGAATCATACCGACCTGAGTGACATAACATCTCCCTGCACAAGGCATCATGCAGGTGCCCTTTGCTGACCTTGTATTTTTACATGAAATGCCCTTCTGTGACTGAGAACTCCACACTTGAGTGCTCACCTAGTGGGCCTAGGACAATACCCTGCTTGTAGTAGGTGTTCACTAAATACTTATTCTTCTCATCTCCAGCTCCAGAGCTTTTCACTCCAGTGGGTTGCTACATCATAGGTGTGTATTTCTTGAAAGTCTGTGTTGGAAGCATTCCTAACATACAACACACAGTTTTTTCCCTTGACCCTAAAAGTTCTCCACTTCTTTATATCTTTCCTTTCATTAATTAATGAGGATCATATGATCTCTATTTCCCATGATGCTTTGCTTTAAGCTGTCAGCAGAAAGCTATTCAGGGTAGTTAGTCTGCAGCTGACTGGAGAGGCAGTGTGTGTCCTATTGGCTGTCCTGAAGCTCAGGTAGAGTCCACATTTTGTGTGCTACGGGGCTTTATTTGGAAGATTGGCAGAGCCAGTTATTGGTGGAGAACCTCAATGCTGGAGTTGATACTGAATTTTCCAGCCTTCCTGCTGGAATTTACACACAAAGTAATTAGCGACTAATTGGCCAGTTTTCAAGAACTAAGAGAAGATGACACTTCTCTGGCCAGAGGCTCACACATGCAGGAGGGCCCACGCTGACAGGCACGGCCCCCTTTCCCTCTGGTCCCTCTCTGTGTCAGGCTCCCCATGCCAGGCAGCCACAGAACACTGTCTCCATGTCCCTTCCCAGCATTCTTGGGACGCCTCTGTGGAGGGAGGCATTAGCTCACTGAGAGGTGGAGGTTTTGAAGGGTGGGCCTTCTTTCCAAAGTTGGTTCAGGGAACTTTCTCCTCCTCTCCAGCATGCTCCATGCTCGTGTGTTTTTCTCTGAGCTGCTCAGTAGCAGTGGCTGACTCCCTGAGAGCTCTCCTCTGTCCATGTGGCATAGATAAGGGGATGTTGTGACCTGCCTGGGCCCTGGGAGGAGAATGAGGCTTGGCTACAGGAATGCATCTCCTTCTTTCCTACCCGGAAGCCGGGAGCACTGCACCGGAGGGTGGTGAAGAACATGGCCTCTGCCACCCTGGCCCAGTGTCTTAACGTTTTATTTTACACCTCAGTGTCCTCATCTGTAAAGTGGGAACAATTGTTGGCCCTATCTCATGAGGTTGTAGGGGCTTAGTGAATTGATAGGTCTAGATAATTTTGAATAGTGCCTGCCACACTGTAAGTCCTCAATAAAGGTTAGCTAGTGTTATTATATCATGAATTGATTTTTATTAAGATGAAAGAACATTGGAGATCTTTTATCCAGCCCTGGCTTCAAAGGGGAATCCTGGAGTTGCGGGGTGGGGGGTGGGGGAGGGGAGGTTGTATTCCTTCCTTCCTTCTTATAAAATTAAAACTCCTTTAAATAAATATATATATATAGTAGTCATAGGAAAAATAAAAATCTAAGCAGCAAAGAAAGGTATAAAGTCCGTTTTCCCTCCACCGAACTCGTAGGTCCCCAGGGTAAAACAGTTGAACAGTGTCTAGAAAATTCAAGAAATCTTGTGGAGCAAGTTCCTGAACCTCCTTCCATTGGAGCCTTTCAGATAACGCCTGCCTTGTCTCCTTCACGTGGGAGTCAAGAGTGGTGGCTGGAGGTCTGACTGTAGAGGTAGAGGTGAAGGGTATGAAAACATGTGGGAAATGACAAGGTACTTTATTTATGTAAAGTATTATTAATGATTAACATTTGTCACTTGGAGCACTAAAAGTTGGTCTTTATCCAGCAGAGGAGGAAGTCTTAAGTTCTAAAGCTCTCCTGCTCTTTAAGTTCTCCAAAACTTTCGATCTTTAATGAGCCCTCATCACCACTCCACAGGAGTCAGCCTGCCCCGGGAGCCTGTGTGTGCTTGAAGCCAGAACTAGGTGAGCAGTGGGGAGACAAGAGGAGACAGGATGTTTCTGCTTTGTCCCAGGCTAGATCACTCTGTACTCAAGAGGTGCTTAGAAAAGGCTTTCTTTGTTTATGATGATGTTTATGAAAAGTCAAATAAGAATGAAGAGCAGCCCTAGCTGATTTGGCTAGAGATCAACCTGTGGATTAAAGGGTCCCGGATTTGATTCTGGTCAAGGGCACATGCCAGGTCATGGGCTCCATCCTCAGTAGGGGGCGTGCAGGAGGCAACCAATCTATGATTCTCTCCTATCATTGATGTTTCCATCTCTTTCTTCTTCTCCCTTCCTCTCTGAAATCAATAAAAAATAAAATGAAAAAGAAGAAGAGGCATGAAGATTTAGTGAAACCTCAGAGCCCCTAATAAGCTTGAATCTTAAATGGCTTGTCCTCTCCAGGTCTGGGGGACAAAACCCAAAAGAAGGGGCTTAGAAGGGGTTTCTCTTGGAGAAGTTGGAGATGCACTGAGGTCTGTAGCTGCACTCTCCAAGCTGGGCCTCCCTGGGAAAGGCATGTGAAGTTGTGACGTAAACTGTAGTCTTGCCTTCCTGCTAGTCAAAGGGGGCAAAGTGTCTGCCTACCCCTATCGCTGGGATCATCTCCTAGCATTGGCACAGAGGGCGTTTCCTGACATGATGAGGTCTCCAGTTAAATCCTGTGTTAATAGGTGGAAGATCTAATATTTAGAGTCTCATCGTCTTTCAATATATTTTCAATTAGTCTAATGCTACAAAGCAGGGGAGGAGGAGAAATTGGGGTGATGCCTTTTTCCTTCCCAGTCTTCTAGGACCTGTCCCTTCGAAAATCACTGAGGGCTCTACAGGATCCGTTTCCCCACAGAGCATTGTTCTCAGCTGTCGGCATTTCCCCACCCGTAGAAAATATCTTATTTTTAATTTATCATTTAAAAATATATATATATACTAACTTTATTTCTACCTTCTTACAGTCCCTAGTATCACATCTGCTAAGAATTCTTATCTTCTGCCATCTTCACCTGAAGTAGAAAGTGGTATTTTAATATAAAACTCCTAAGGATCTAAGGGCTGAGTGTGTAATGGGAGGATACAGCTACCCTGGCAGGAATCTCAGGTGTGAATGTCAGATCAGCGAGGGCCTCAGAGACGCTCTAATCCAACTCCATTTTATAGATGGAACTTGGAAACCAAAACTGGGCAGTGACTCGCTCAGGTTTACATAGTGAGGTGTTATACAGCTCAGGTGTTATTTTAATCAAAGATGTACATATAGATAAAGTCAAACTGATCTACCAGGTGTTTAAATAAATAAAAAACTGTTTTCTGCCCTCCCTTCCAGTTTCGCTTTTACAGAGACACCCACTTTCAGTTCTTTTAGCTGACACTTTGAGTATGGACCCATGTATTTCTAAATAACATGCATTTGCTGTTCCTTTTTAAAAACTTTATTTTAGCATTATCTAGAGTATTTCCACTATGAAAGTGAGAATTTAGCTCTCTGCCCCACCCTTCCCATCCTTCCATCCTCTCACTAGTGTTTACTGTAATTTTGGTTAAATGAATATGCATTGTATACATTATTATGACTGTGAAATGTTACTTGGAACTAAGCCATTGGTTTAATTACTTTTCCTTTCCTATACAATTTCTTTGTTTTCCCTGCAGATAAGAAATATCTGTTGGCTCTATGTGTTATTATTAACTCAAACGCTCTATAGATTGTCCACATCTTCCTTCAGGATGTTTGAGTGTCATTGGTATTCTATCAATTTTATATTCCTGGATAAATTTATCCCAAAGCCTTCTAAACTGCTCCGGTCTGAATGGTTGTCCTCCGTGCCTATTGCATAACTGTCACCCGGGCATCTCCCTGCACTGCTGTCCAAACACTTTTCTTTTGCTTCTTTCTTATGTGGAAGGTCCTGTCTTTTTTATTCCATGTCTCCTCTTTCTGGATATACTCCCTCGATGTGGTAAAGCAACCCCAGCAGTTTTCTGAGAAAGAGTATAGGAAGGAAATCTTTGAGATCTTCCTTTTATATCTAAAATCATCTTTGTCTTACTCCCTAACTTGATAAAGAATTTGATTGGGTATAGAATTCTAGATTGAAAACAATTATTCCTCAAAATTTCTTATTGTTTTATTGCCTTCTAACTCCCAGTGTTGCCATTAAGAAATCTAAAAATATTTTGATTCTTGATCCTTTGTAAGGAACTATTACTTTTCTCTGGAAGCTTGTTATTTACTTAACTAGAGGCCCAGTTCATGGAATTTGTGCATGGGAGGGGGGGTGTTCCTCAGCCCGGCCTGCACCCTCTTGCAATCTGGGATCCCTCGGGGGATGTCTTACTGCCAGTTTAGGCCCAATCCCTAACTGGCAGTTGGACATCTCTCACACAATCTGGGACTGCTGGCTCCTAACCACTTGCCTGCTTGCCTGCCTGATTGCCCCTAACCACTCTGCCTGCCTGCCTGATTGCCCCTAACCACTCTGCCTGCCTGCCTGATGCCCCTAACTGCTCACCTGCCTGCCTGATCGCCCCTAACCACTCTGCCTGCCTGCCTGATGCCCCTAACTGCTCACCTGCCTGCCTGATCGCCCCTAACCACTCTGCCTGCCTGCCTGATGCCCCCAACTGCTCACCTGCCTGATCTCCCCTAACCATTCTGCATGCCTGCCTGATCGCCCCTAACTGCCTCTGCCTCGGCCCCCACCATCACGGCTTCATCTGGAAAGATGTCCGGAATGACGTCCGGAATGACGTCTGGAAGGTCGTTTGGCTGTCCAGTCTAATTAGCATATCATGCTTTTATTATTATAGATGATGTGGTGTAGGCCTATTTTCATCTATTTCACTGAGCCCTGGATAAATCTTTTCAATTTAGAAAGTCATGTTCTTTAGTTCTGGAAAATGTTTATTTCTTTATTGATTCCTTCTCTTCTGTTTTGTCTTTCTGGACCTATCATTCAGATATTGGACTAGTTAACTTGGGGTTCATAGCAGACAGATCTTGCTGACCACTTAGTTGGGGAACCTTGAGAATCAGTCTTTTGCTACCTTTCCTCTGAGAGTGCTCAGATTACCCTGGGAAGACACTTCCAGAGTCCTGCCTGGAGAGAGAGGGCATGGCAGCCAATACCGTAGGAGCCAAATGAGGGAAGAGAGTTAGAGTGTCCAGCTTCTAGAATACATGTGTCCGTGTAATGTGCTTCTTCTCAGTTCTTTCCTAGGTATCTGTCCTCTCTCCCTGTTCCACCCTGAGCCTGGAGACCCTCTGTTTCTTTTCTCTAGAACAGTGGTTCTCAACCTTCTGGCCCTTTAAATACAGTTCCTCATGTTGTGACCCAACCATAAAATTATTTTCGTTGCTACTTCATAACCGTAATGTTGCTACTGTTATGAATCGTACTGTAAATATCTGATATGCAGGATGATTTTAGGCGACCCCTGTGAAAGGGTTCGACCGCCAAAGGGGTCGTGACCCACAGGTTTAGAACTGCTGCTCTAGAAAATAAACCCCTGGGGGCAGGGACCTGTGCAAAGTAAAGAAGAATTATCTAGTTTATAATTGCTTTTCAGCCAGATATCTTTATTTTGCCTCTCTCCACATCACCCTTACTTCCAGAGATAACTGTTACTGCACATTCCTGAGCTTTGGTGGGGCATAAGGTGGGAGATTCTGCAGCATAAATTTGATTGTTCTTGACTTTCCCCATTGCTGCTTTAGGATTCAGCTCTTTGGGGTCTACCAAGTCATTTACCACTCATCCCTTTGCTTTCCCGCTTCCAGATTTATGTGCTATTGTTTCTTCTCTTTTTCTCCTCCTCTTTGGGTATTTAAGCCTTTGTGTATATTTTGGGAAGAAGAGCAAAATAGTTTTGGGTAGTCAAGCTACCCTCTATCCAGAAGTCAGTAATAATAATAACAATAACAAAAAATAGCGGGTTCTATCATATAGGGTTGTTGTGATGATTAAATGAATCACAAAGTGCTCAGAATTGTGTCTGGCTTGTAACAAAGGCTAAATAAGTGTCTTGTTATTGATGCTGTTGTTGCTACTATTGCTATGGCACTCTGTGATTCATTTAATCATCGCAACAACCCTGCATGGTAGATCCCGCTGTTATCCATGGGATTTAGGCTCTTTCCAAAAAAGGAGATCCTGCCCAGTCCCACCCCAGTGCTGCCACTGTCAGGTCACCATGTCCCATGCTGCCAGCTGCAGTTTCGCGTGGGAAGTAACGTTGTATGCTGGAGACAGCGCTGAGTTTGGAGTCAGAGAACTGGGGTGGAATCCTGGGCCTGCCTCATCTTTGTCGTGTCTTTTTTGGGCAGAAGACAAACTGTTTGAAATGTAGTTTCCTCATTGTACCATGGGAATTCAAACACGAACCTCCCTGAAGGGAGGTTTCTCATGTTTTGAGAATTACATGAGAAAGCATTTGCAGAAATGCCAAGTACAATCCTTGGTGCCTAGGAGGCTCTCTAAGGGTTGTTGGTTGGATGAATGGGAAGCATAGGGTTATGGAGTCAGCGGATGTTATGGCTGAATTGTGTCCTCTCCAAATTCATGTTTTGAATTCCTATTCCCCAATACCTTAGAATCTAACTGTATTAGAAGATAGGGCCTTTAAAGCGGTAAGAGGTAAAAATAAGATCATATGGGTGGGCCGTAGTCTAATTTGGCTGGTTGTCTTTATAAGAAGATGAGATTAGGACTCAGAAATGTATGAAGGGAGACCATGTAAAGACACTAGGGGAAGACCCATCTATAAACCATGTTTGAGAGGCCTCAGAAGAAACCAGTCTTGCCAGCACCATGATCTGGAACTTGTAGCCTCCAAAACTGTGAGAAAATAAATTGTTATTGTTTAAGTCATCCAGTCTGTGGTGCTTTGTTGTGGCAGCAAACTAATACAGAGGACCCAGGATCAAAGCACCGCATTACCACTGACTAATGGGCAAATTACTTAATCTCTCTGAGCCACAGTTTCCTCAGCTGTAGGATGGAGCTGATAATAGATATTACATAAAATAAGATGGCCAGGCCTGCAGTTTGGGCATACATTGAAAGATTTAAATAAGCTGATGGACATAGAAGTGCCTCAGGAAGTTGTTTGGGGCTCAGCAAGGCTGGGGGACAGTATAGACACACTAGCAATGGTGACAGTGAAGCAACGTCCCTATCTCATGGGAGCAGGGTAGTGGACATGTGAGGTTGTTTCCCCCTTGCAGGTGAAGGGCCATCTAGGGGAGGGCCCAGATTCCAGAGAAGGGAGGCTCTCCCTAGCAGTATGCCAATACCATGACCCATTGGGGACCTTGGGATGGCATAAGTAAGTACTGATCAATGCACATGGCAGTAACAAACAGGCTAGGACAGCTGACAGATGTGCTTGCATTGGAAAGCTGCAAGGTCTGCCTCAGCCTCTCTGTTGGGCTTCCTTTGTAAATGCCCATCTTCATGAGCACTCCACCACCTGGTCCCTACGTGACCTGTTTCAGCAAACAAGCTGATCTTAGAGATGTGCATTTTGCCCGACCAGTGTGGCTCTATGGTTGAGCGTTGACCCAGGCACAGAGAGGTTACTGGTTTGATTCCCAGTCAGGGCATGTGCTCTGTTGCAGGCTCAATCAATCCCCAGGAGGGGGCATGCAGGAGGCAGCCAATCAATGTTTCTCTCTCATTGATGTTTCTATCTCTCTCTTCCTTCTCTCTCTCTCAAGTCAATAAAAACATATTTTAAAAAAATAGAGATGTGCATTTGGGTAATGAGAGTCATTCTCTCTCTACCATGTTGTATAATTGAGGGACTTGTCCTCCTGATAAAGGAATGCTAAAGATTATCATGGGTCTTTCAGGAATAGTCACTTTTTTGTAGGTCCACGAGACCTTTACCCCAAACTGTTTTTGTGGTGTCACCTGCCCAGGATAGTGTAGGCTGAAGTCATTGTGATGTGATAAAGGGAAGGGGAGAAGGAGAGAGTAGAGACTGAAGAGGTTGGGTTGAATGACAAGTTTACATTCCTCTAAGGAAGCCACGTCATTACTGACCAGTTCAGAAGAAGAATTCTGACTCCCACTGACATCATAGGTTCAGAGCGAACAGGAAGTTTGGACCCAGAGGGAAATTCCTGATTAAATTTGTTTGAGTGTTTCAGCTGGTAATGTGTGTTGTGTTCAAAGAAAAAATTATTAGGGAACCTACTTTTGTGTCTCTCATGACACCTACCATAGAGCTGACACCAACATAGAGGTTAAGGGCTCTTGGGCTCAAACTCTGTCTCCACTGCTCACTAGATATAGGATCTTGAGCAAGCAACATACTTCGCTAAATCTCAATTTCTTCATCTGTACAATGGGGATATCACCTCCCTCAGAGAGATACTGTGAGATTCAAATACATGTTAATGCATGTATAGTAATTAGAATTGTGTCTGGTGCCAAGTAAGCACTCACTACATGTTAGCTGCTGTTATTCCTGTCGTCATTGTTCAATTTCACATGTGGCTGATAGACAGTTGATAAGATTCACTTTGTCCATCTTGAAAATTTTACCCTGAATGAATCCTGCCAGCTGTCAGACTGATGAAAACACTTTGTCAGGTTAAAAGTCTTCCAAACACTATTAGTTTGAGGATTGGGACCTGTCTTATGAAGCAAATTTAGTATGTGTACATTAGCTTTTATTTTATGACTATGCAGTGCTCTACAGAAAGTAGAAATCTTAGAACATGTATTAGTGCAATGTATCCAAAAGTAGAACCTGAATTCTCCTAGACTTAGTCATTTCAATGTTGTTTCTTCAATGCTTTTGGCTAATGATTGAGCTGCTAAAAATGGGAATTGTTTTAGCAAACAATGGGTGGCTTTGCCACATGTAAGCAGAGTCGGTGTGACTGTCTGAGCTGGTCCCACAGTCTCTGTGGGCTCTGGCTGAGTCCAAGATGACTTGGGGTGGGGTTGGGGTGGGCTACCTCTGCATGTGGAGGCCATAGGGGCCACACTTAAATGGCTTTGCTTCTCTCTTTGGTCATGTGGTAACAGGCTGACCATCCCTGCAGATGGTCATATAACAAGAAGTTGGGACACTTTCTTGCTAAGGCTTCTGCTATAACTCCATGTTGTCTCAGGATAATGTCCTCACTCAGCAAGCCCATCCCCAAGCTTGACCCTCTCACTAGCTTCATCTCTGGGATTTGCACACAAGTTCCTTTCTATGCCCCCTGTCTTCCCAAGTGCTCTTGCTGCCAAGCTCCACCTTAAATCTCTTCTCAAGCCTAACAGGTAACCTCATCAACCCAGCCACACACAGCATGCATTAATTACCTAGATCAAGCATGTCAAACTCAAAGGCTAACACAGGCCAAATAAACAAGGCATATGGCCCACGGGCCGCGAGTTTGACATGCTTGACCTAGATCTTCAACATCAACAATCACAACATGACCACTCCCTTTGCCTAGAAATACCATACTTTTCCCTGGAATACCATGCCTCCTTTTTTACTATTTTTTTCTAACCCTTCCCAACCTTTAAGATTCAGCTTCAGCTCATTTCCCCTGACCCCGTCAAGCAAAGTTAGTGTCTTCTTCCTCCTGTTGGCATTGCATCTTCTACATTATATTAGAGTGTTACAATATAGTGTAATTTTCTGGTTGGAAGTTCTTATAGAGCTTTCTCAGGTTATGCTAAACTTGTGATTTTACCCAATGGCTCTTAATTTCTTGGCCAACCTATTCAAATGTACCCAGAAAATACCACAATACCTACAGGGAGGTGGAAGGATTTTCTAAGCATATTTGGCCATAGGACATGTTTTCAAATGTGCTTCTTGCTGTACCTCCTTTCTGTGTGCCCTGCCCCATTCCACTGGTCTTGTTCTACACAGTGTCTCGTGGGTGAAGTGCTGCCATGGAAACAACACGGGGCCAACACTCTAACCTCTGCCTCAGCTGGGCAACCTTAGGCAAATTACTTCTCCTCTCTGAACCTCAGTCCCTGTGACAGCCGGATTGATGATCTGGCTTTGTGATCCCAAGGTTGTTGGTCTGCGAATGACCTGAACAGAATCTAAAAATGGACCTCTGAAATGGCCTTTCTAAATGACTCTGAGGGGAGTAAATCTAAGGAGCAAGAATGCCCAGTGCCTCCTGGGAGGGTGTAGAGGTCCTGGCCCACGATTCCGTGGTATGTGAGATTTCATCGGCAGGTGGCCATGCTCCGCTTCTCTGAGTATCAAATCACTGTAGGTGGGTTCCCCTTCTGTAATGTATACAGAGTCCTCCCTTTCAATCAAACAAATAGTTCTCAGGGCTCCGATGTTGCCAAGTTGAGTGAGTGTTAATCCCTGTGGTGAGCAGAGTTCCCCCGAGGAGCCAAAGCCCACCACAGAGACAAGAGCTGGCTGAGAAGCAAGGCTGCTTGCCTAGAACGCCGTGGCCCCGTCGGGATGGAGACTCTCACAGCCATGGGTCAGAACCCTCTCGGAGGTGATCCATCCTCGGAGGAAACTCCCTCCCTTGTTGGAAAGCTGCTAATGTAAGAGCATTCATCCAAAAGGGATTTCTGTTTGGGTTTGTACCTTTTCTTGAGGAGCAACCAAGAAAAGGTCTCTGCTGTTTGGAGAGCAGTATGTTTAAGCAAACACTCATTTGTTCAGCCAGTAATGATGATTTAACCCCCTTAGTGTGTCAGGTGTAGGCCTTCCAGACGCGATGAACAACAAAAGACACCCGTTCTCTGCCCTCTTGGCAGTTTGGGTGGGGATGGCAGACAATAAAACAAGCAGTAAAGATAAAAACTGATAAGGGTGGCGATAGGGCAAAGATAGGGTGCCAGGGAACCACATAGTGGAGATACCTCAGCTAATTGGAGAAAATCAAGGAAGGCTTTCTAGGGAAAGTGACCTCTGCCGGTGTTACTGTAGGCAACCGGCAGTCTGAGCATGGGGCCTGGCTGGTCACTTTGGAGGGGCCACCAAGGGGCTGTGCAGAGGATGTGGGCATGCTGGGATCCAGGGGTGCCCCACAGACTCCAGCCGGCTACCTAGATGTGTGGGCACATTGTTCAGCATTGGGAAGTGGGCTGAGGGCTGCCACATCTCCAGGCTTCCTGATGGCAGGTCCTGTAGCCCCACCTCCCCATTACTGTAGATAGTCAGGGAGTGCTGGGGAGTCTCCCCCATTAGCCAAGATGGCAGAGGGGGAGGTTCTTACACTGGGCGGGCCAAAAGCTAGAAAGGAGAATGGATAGGACCCAAGCCACTGGAAGCTGGCAAGATAACTGAAGAGATCGAAGGCCCTTCCCTCCGCATCCCTGGAAGAAACCTGGGCTTGAGCAGGAAGGTGAGATGGTCAGTGAAAATTCTGTGATATACTGATCTGAGTTTAAAAATTATGGTGAATTAGAGTAATTGCCTGAATGACCTGAAGCCAAGAAAAGTGCAGGATTTGGAGAAATAGGGTTTGAGGCCTTAATTATATATACTTAGGGATCCCTTTTCCCAAGATTATATGCTGTAGATGATCCCAGGAAACCCTGTCTCGCTGGCTAGGCTGCAGCAGAAATGTAGGGACAGTCCCACGGAGCCTCAGCCTGCCCTGAGCGGCGCCCTCCACGTGAGTCACGTGCCCGGGCAATTTCTCTCTCTGATGTCCCTCCTTGACCACAGTGCAGTTCAAGTTCTAGGCACTGGAGGGTGATGCTTGGGTAAAGTGGCAGAGAAATATCCCAAGTTATCAGCTATCCAAAGCCAGAACCAAGGTTCCAAGCTTAGCCTGTCACCTTGAACTCTCATTGCCTGACCTTGCCAGCTTCCACAGAGAGGGCCTGTTGCCAGACACCGCTTCCCATCCTTTCCAGGTTCCTGTGAGTTAGTAGAAGTGATGGTTATTGGTGAGAGTCTGAAAACCTAACTTATTTTTTGCACAAAGAAATGCATATCTCATAAAACCCAAATCCCTAGTGAAAAATACCCACCAGTATGTCTTGTCCAGAGATTTAAGCCACTGAACACATACCTGGAAAAATGAGCTGAGGGGTGTAAAGAACCCAGGAGTCTGACTTCCATGAAGATTCCACAGAATTCTCCAGTGGGGACTTGATTGTGTACGGGCACATCTGTGTGCTTATAACACAGTGTCTGGCCATTGGTGAGAGACATAACTTTGCATGCATAAGGCCATAGCACTTTGGAGCTATCTATATTTCATCAGTACTTGCTTCAAAGCTACCAAGTTCTTTTAGTGTGTTTGTCTGAATTATAAATCCATGCTTTCAATGGAACCAAGATTCAGAGCTATAATTAGGACCTGCTTGGAATCAGACACAGGCTTTTTTCTCCCTCTGTAATTAACACCCCATCACAGACGGCACTCCGGGGAACAAGGCTCAGAGAGCGTTTTCCCATCATTTACCGCCTTTTCTTTTATCTTTGTATGTGACTCTTCATCTTTCTTGTGTATGTTGTTGTTTTTTCAACATAAGACAACTAAATTCCTTACTTTTAGGAAACAAAGGCCTAAAGTTACAGAGGGAAAGATCTTGCTTTATAGTGTTACAGGGGCAAGAGGATTGGAGTGAGATTTCCCCAAAAGGTGAATGAGCACTTGCCCAGTGGCTTATGGGATTTCAGAGTGTAGGTAGGGATGTAGTGCTTGCTTCATCTCAAAATGTTTCACTTTTGTTAGTCTTGTCTCCCCAACTAAATTATTAGCCCTTGGTTAGGGACCATAACCTTGTCCTCCACGATGCCCAGCCTAGGGCTGTGTACGAGGTGAGCCTGCTTCAGGGAGAATATTCCTGTTTGGCAGGTGGGCACATTTCTATAGATGGAGAATGTCAAATGGGAGTTGCCTTTTAGAGTTTCTCAGAGAGCAGCGTGCACATGTGGGCATGAGCCACTTGGCAACTACAACCCACGAGAGAAGCCTCAGGATTCTAACCTAAAACATCTTTTCAAATAAGTAATAAGCAGTTTGGTAGCCGTGACCTGGATGCTTCCATTCCAGTTTCAAATAAAATAAGATGAAGAAAAATGTGAAGGGAGATTGGAGAGCTGCTAGGGTAACCTGGTACTATTTACATCTTGGAACAATTAGGAAATAAGAAGGCTGGGTTACACTGAGGATGTGTTCCTTCTCCCCAACCCCCTCCATCTGCCCTTGACCCAAACCAAGAGGGCATTTAATTGATGGGGTTTGGTCTGTGCTCATAACAGTACTAATCCCACAGCCTTCATGTGCTTACTAGCCAACTTTATGGTCCATATGTTTGTCCATCTTCACTCTCTCTGTGGCTGGCCAGAGACAATAATTTTAAAATCACAAGTAATGCTTTTTCTGAGAAGAACGTCTGTAACAACAACAACAAACAACCTCCTTGGAAGCCAGGCTAGAGAAATGGGAGGGTTAAAAACATCCTAGACTGAAATCAGGGGAAGGAGAAAGAGGAGCTAATGAGACTGTACGGACTGCAATGGTTGGGTTTGGAGACAGGAAACTGTGGATAGCAGAAAGGCATTTCATTTGGATTTAACAAATTTGGGGGTGGTTTTTCTTACTATTGTTTCAAGGGAAGCCAGTGGTACAGGAAATTATAGGTCAAATTTCACATAATAAAAAAACATGAAACAGAGGATTTTATCTTTAGTAGCTAAGAACCCAGTTTAATGTTTGAAGGAAAGTGGAGGGAAACCAATTGACTGTCAAAAGTACTATAGAGTCCTGTTGAATTAGCTCTTCCAGAAAGCCTGGGAGGGCACCAGGAGGCTGGAGTGTCTCAATTCTGCCATGAGGAAATAGTCTGATTTTTTTTTAAAGCAAACATACCAGAGTTTATACAGCCAAATAAGTATTGTCATCTCCTTTTAAAGCGTCCTCCTGGGAGACTTTATTCTCAGGGCAAAAATACTGCTTTTCCTTTGGATATTTGTACACGCCTCTCTAGGTTTTCCTTTGAATAGTGTCTTTTGTGTCTAGTAGTCCTCCTTTGGGGGTAAATCTGATTTCTGAAATCATTTTATATAAAAAACAACATATATATATATATATATATATATATATATATATATGCCCAGCTTTTTTTCCAAGTGACTTTGAAATGATGGATTCTGAAAGAAATTCTACATGAGGTCCAGCAAGCAAGTAGGCAAAGGCAGTAGCCTCAGTACTTTCCACAGTAACTTCCAGGGAACCTGGCAGCGGTGGCCTGGCTGGGGGATGGCCCACCTGTGAGCAGACACACCTGGGGAGGATGGGATCCTGGCTCTGCATGCTGGCCAGTTCATTTTCCCTTCTGAGATTTCCTCATTTAAAAAAATAGCTACCTCATGTGATTATTATGAATATCAAATGAGGTAATGCTTGAAAAATACATGGGAAGGGCTTAGGAATCACTTATTGTTATGATTCTCTTATAATATCTTAATGTGGAGCCAGGTGTGTGGTTGGTAATCACTTTATATCGGTCAACTGGTTGCAAGGTTGCTGCTGAAGATGTCAGGTTTGGACTTGAATGTAGACCTGTGTTTGAAGATTAGGGTCACCTGAGGTAACTGCAGAAGGAAACATCTCTAATCCTTCTTCTTGTAAAACTACTCCAGAATGGCATTTATTTACCTCAAAGTAAATAGTAGTTGGTGAAATGGACCATCCCATCAAACAATGGACCGAATATGAACAATAAGAAAAAATGTTAAGTAGCATGGATAATTGAAGAATAAACGGTCAGAGAGTCAAGTAACCTGTAGGCACAACTTAGAGGAAAACATCCTGAATGGTCACCTTAGGACAGTGTTGGGCATTTGTCAGCTGGAGAAACTCCTCTGTGGCCTCGTCTCTGAAAACCATGAAGTCATTTGTTTGCCTTGGGCATGAGAGGCATCGCCAAGAAACAAACCCACCTGAAGGTCCGCAAACAGAGAGGAGTGGGCACTTGCGTAGTTGAGGAGCAGGGTGGAGGAAGAGTCAATACCCAAGTTTGGCCAGAGATCGCGTCACCTTTTTATAACGATCTTAAATTGGTAAAGAAGGTGTTCCCAGCTTTTCAGAAGGTTTGAAAGGGAAACTAGATACTGGCAACTGTGAAAACAGTATGCTGACTGCAAAAACCAGTGAGATAAGCAAGATATTAAAAGTTGGGAGTGGGGAGGTAGGGAGAGACACAGTAGAGCACACCTTTCGTGGGAAGTCTAGAAATAAAAAAGAGAAGTGGAGATGAGGCTTTTTGACCATTTATTTCAATAAAGAGGCTCCTAATGCCCTCATAACCACAGAATACAAAGCAGGAAGAAAGGGACTTAAAGCTAAAGACATGGAAGGGGAGGCATAAAGAAGACTTTCTTGCCCTTGTTGGGGATGAAACGTAAGAGTGAGGGTCCCCTGTAATGGACAGGAGTAGCTATGGGACCTGGATGTTTAGGCGTTGTCCTGTCCAAAGGTAGGCCTGGAGCACTGACCCCAGGGGACTTCTGAGAAAGGGGGTCTTTGACCCAAGACCCTCTCATTTGAACCACTTGATTGAATCTCATCCTGAGCAGGCGGAGCACAAGTTCCTTCTGAGGATGCTGTACATGGGCTACGTCGGTCGGGGACTTGGCTCTGGGGAAGGAGTGGCAAAGGGCTCATGGAGATTTTCCTTCCCCTGGCTCCTTGGAACCATGGAGCCAACCCAATAAAATTAGCAGAGAGCTAAGTAGGCAGATTTGTGGATTTGGAGGCATAATTAGTTCTGTTTTCCTCTAGTCTTGACCTAACTAGAGTTCACTGGGTATGTAATGGAAAAAAAACAACCAGCTTGATATAAAAATACAGGAAATGCCTGCAATCACTGCTGATTACAGTAGCAGCTTTCCTTCTGTTATTTTTGTGAAGAAGGAGAAAAAAAAAAATCAGTGTTTGTTAGGTTTGGTTTGGTTTTTCTTTTCTTTTTTTTTTCCCCTTTCCTAAATGGTAGAAACAATTCGGCCTGTTCTTTTTAGGGCATTCAGTACTCTAGCTAAATGATGTCACTTAATTTTTATAAATGAAGGGGGGGGTCAGAAGACATTCAATTCTTATCATAAATAAAATTCCTGTAAGTGTAAAATGCATTGGAATGGTTCTAAATATGGTTTATTAGCCCTGGGGCTCATGTTTTCTGAATTCCTCCAGTTTCTAATGGCTCTAGGCTAAACGGGATGAATTTTGTTTTTAGCACAGTGCCTCATTTCGCAGGGTGATTTACATTCATTTAGGAGGAGTAATACTGTTTCCAGAGGTTTCTTTTCTCAGAAACTATTACCTCGTAGCAAGTGAAGACACTCCTGCCACAAGATCTTCTACCCCAGTGGGTTACAGACACACAATGTTCCAGCAGCAGAGAGAGCTAGCTTCTCACCAACCCAACCCAGAGCTGGCAGGGAACACCCTGCCCAGCCTGTGAGTGGAATTCACTTAGCGTGTCTGAATTGTGGCTTTAGGAGTCTAATTTTCTTTGCTGGAATTTGGATAGAACAGGTGACGTCTGTAGTTACAGTGTGTCTTTTAAAAGGCCACCTGGGAATTTGTTGGATTCTCTTGGCTTTCTGTTGGTGGGTGCCCTGGGAGTTTGCAAATGGGAGGCCTGGACCCCTTGGGCACAGCCCTGGAGATGTTGTGCTCTGCCTACAGCCAAGGGGCTCCTCTGTGCCTGAGGTTCCAGGAGGTATTGTCTTTCTGGACAATAGACTTAGGAAACTCAGTTTCCCAGCATGGAACTCAGGCAAAATAAAAATAAAAATAAAAATAAGTTACGGCAATATCTATGGTTCTTAAGTGGCAACACTGTTTACAGGGAAAGGTACTGAATGCAGATTCAGAACATTGTATCAGCCATAGTCTCTTCACCTTTCTGATGAAATTGGACCAGGTGATTCTCCATATATATGTTTCACAGAGAAAGGGAGAGGGAGAGAGATAGGAACATCATTGATGAAAGAGAATCATTGATCTGCTGCTTCCTGCATGCCCCTTACTGAGGATCAAGGCTGCGATCCAGGCATGTGCCCTGACCGGGAATTGAACCATGACCTCCTGGTTCATAGGTTGACGCTCAACCTCTGAATCAGGCCGGCCGGGTGGACCAGGTGATTCTTGATAACCTTGCAGCACCGTGGTCCTCACCTGGTGACAGTTTTACCCAGGGGACGTTGGCAATGTCTGGAGACATTTTTGGTTGTCCCAACTTGGCGGGGGCACTGCCGCCCCACCTCTCGTGGGTGGAGGCCAGGGTGCTGCTACGCATCCTCCAAAGCACAGGACAGCTCCCAGCCGCAAACTGCTCAACCCACGATGTTAGTAGTGCCGAGGCCGAACAACCCTGCCCAGGCTCTAAAGTCCTGTCATTATGCAACTGGAAAGGCTGGGAGAGGCGGTGAGTTCATAGGTCCCTTGTTCTGGCTGTTAAGGCCATGCCACCTAGTAGAATACAGCCAGAATTGCAGTGTTCTCAGATCCGGGAGGAATCAGATCAAGATGGTGAAGCTGTTTTGAACCCCTTTGAAGATAGGGGAAGGCAAAAAGGAGACACTTCCACTTGTCATTTCTTTTTCTCCAACGTCTCAGATTGTATTGAACTTTCTTTTCAAACTGTTTATGTTTGAAAAACCAGAGGGCCCCCCCCCCATAAATATTAAATGGAGAAAGATTTGATCTATACAAACTGTAAAAACTAGAATAGTATAATATGTTCCCCTCTTCTTATTGATGTTGTTAATATCAGTTTCCCACCACTGTGGCTCTTACAGGTGTTTAACACGAATACATGGTAGCATCCTTTTGAACTGCTTGGATCCATTCCCACATTAAAACTACTTCTCCCCAATAAATTTTATTTCAAACAAAACAATTAAAAAAAATAGTTTACCATCACAACTCGATCTAACCAGCGCACCTTAACATCACCCCACCCTTTCAGCATCTTTTATGGGGAGGCTTATGCCAATAATGGTTTGGTGTATGGGATTAAAAGGATTAAGAATATACAGGTAGACAGTTTTCACTTCCACCTCAGTGCGCCCATGGTAAGTAGACATTGCATTGTTTATGGCCTCTTGGGACCAGACTGCCTTGAATGCTTTATGGCATGAGATCAGTCTGAGGAGGCACCAGCCCCACACCCTGAGACGGGTTCCACTCTGTGCCCAGGAGAAGTCACTTGGTTCTGTTCTCTCTGATACCATGGTGCCCAGTGCTTTCTCTCACTGTCTTGGACACCATGGGCGGGTACCTGCAAAGTCTGTACAGCACAGCAAGCAGGCTCTGAGGTGGAATAGCTGCCCATAGAGAATTTACAGGACCTGGCAGGGTGGGGGGCTTGCAAGAGATGGTTAGAAAATGTTGACCAACTTGTTGATGGGGAATTCTGGGTTGAAGGTCAGGGTCACCAATGTCAGTACAAGGTTCATATATCACAAGGTATGGAGCACATGTCAGTAGGCACATTTGGATTGAAAACAGACCAACATGCCATCTCTGAACTCATACCCCCTGGGTTCCTACACCTAAATATATAACAGAAATGACACTTATGAATGCCTCTGTACAGGAGTTAGGATCTGGTCATGGAGGAAAGATAGCCCTGTTTTTTTCTAGCCAGTCAGCTCCCTTGTTGAACAAGCCTGCCCTGAATTAGGTTCGTGTGTAACTTAAAAGGAGCAAAGCAGACCATGGGAACATTCATTTATGCCTGCCCCAATTGTTCCTTTTCTCCCCCCCACCCCCGACATTTCTCTTCCCTCCCTTTCTCTGTCCCTCTCATCCTCCCTCCCCCCCTTTTTTTTTCTTATTGAGGGACAGTAGGCCTGCAGTATAGACCACAACTAATTCTTAGATGTCAACAGAATTTTACATGAATATATACCTATGTGATCCAGATCATGGTATAGACTATTTCTAACACCCCAGCCAACTCTCGCATGGCCTTTCCATCAGTATTGCGCCCACCCCCTCAGAGGTAGCCACCATTCTGACACATACATACGTTTTACATTTCAGTCTCTTTAAATGACCTTACTGATAAAATACTTTAAATAGCCCTAATTGTAGCCCTCTGATTTTGCCCAAGTCTGGGTTGATATGTGAAGCTCCCCATTTTGAAAATTGTTTTTTTAAATACATTTTTATTGATTTCAGAGAGGAAGGGAGAGAGAGATAAAAACATCAGTGATGAGAGCAAATCATTGATCGGCTGCCTCCTGCATGCCCCACACTAGGGATTGAGCCCACAACCTGGGTGTGGGCCCTGACCGGGAATCGAAACCTGACCTCCTGGTTCATAGGTCGATGCTCAACCACTGAACCACACCGGCTGTGCTTGAGAATTATTAATAATAACGATTGAGGGGTTAAATTGTGCCTGGCAAGAAGTGTTTTCCCTGTGTTCTCTCATTTAACTCTTAGGAACACAGCCTGTGGGATAGATAGTATTGTCCCCATCTTAAAGGTGAAGAAACTGAGACTTCAAGTTGTGGTATGAAGTAGGACGGTCAAATAACCAGGAAGCAGGGGAGCAGCATTGGAACCTAGCTCAGACCCACAGGCTGTTTACTTTAGCTCCAAGCCAACAAGTGTTTGCCTCCATTCTGCTTAGAAGAGCTGGCGAAGCCACTTTGTTTTTTACGTGCAGTTGAGTTCAGTCCTCCCTAGTAAAGCTTGAAAAGAGGTTCTAGAAAACTTTACAAGACCGCCTTGCCATTGGTCATTGTGGCAATATTTACCGTCCGATGGTCATGGATCCTGAAATCTCTCTCCAGAATGTATGTTTAAACTTTAAGAGGAAAGTTTACGCAAGTTCACTAGCAAAAATGTGCAAATACAAGGAAAGGAAAAGCCTTACAAAGGAAAACACTTGAGCTCCCCATCCCCTCCCCCCTTTTTTTGGTCTACACCCTGTTGAAAGGAAACTCAGAGTAAAAAGATAAGCAAGTCAGCACACTTTAATGTCTTAAACTATTACCTCCAATTGTGGGGCAGTTACTGGGAAGAAGTGAGACTGAAATGAGGTGCAATGAGATAAAGAGGATAAAAGAATTTGGGGGAAGTCAAAAGTACTACCCCAGAGCAAGGAATGGCTTTTATTAGGGGAATGAGAGATCTAACCTGCTTACTCTCAGAATCCTTAAGAATTCTTTTCTGTACAACAGAACAAAAGCAAACATAATGAGTTTTGTTATACTGTATCCTATTCCTTCTTGACCCTCTTAAGGTGTTTGAGGGTAAGGATTATTGCTGTTCCAAGCACAGAGAAATCAAGTTACCAGCAATAAATGAAGAAACAAATGTTTTATGAAGTACATACTGATTGAAGGAGAGGCAAACTCAAGGCATTGCTGAATTCAAGCAACTGATAGTTGTCAATGATTTCAAGCCATACTAGTTTGAAAAGCGGTTTCTAAATGTTTTCTTTTAATGAAGAAATGCTAATGTCAAGCGGTTTACATTTCTACTCATAATGGTGTTGCTGCCTCCCAAGACTCATAAGGAATGTGAATAGACATCCATCTTAGATTTCCCTTTAAATAATAGCTTAATGTAATCAGCCGATATTAATATAATGAGGCCTATTCTCCTCTATGAAAACTTATTTGAGCAATACCCTTGACACTGCCATATAACTTTATGGTCCCTCCTGAATTGGAGACTGATCTCTAGTTATGTTAAAAAATAGCTATGTAAATCCATGGTCCTGCATTTGTGTTAGGGCTTCTGGGTAGAGGAAAGTAATCATATTCTTTGTACCCAACACTTTATTCATTGATCCACCTTTGACAAACTACAAACTCCTTAAGGACTGGAACAAGTCTTATATCTGTCTGATCTTCCACTACAGCTAGTAAAGATCTTTACATAGTCAATGTGAGGAATGATAGGAATGGCTGTGTTGCATGTTTATGTAATGTCAGGTGCCCTAAACAATGAAAAGTATTTCTTCACTAGCAAGCTTCACTTAATTGGTAAATACGTTAGTCTTAAAAAGATCTTTTTACACACAGTTAAATCTTTTCTGGAAGAAGGGATGTCTGACTTGGACTATCTCATCAGGGTGCAAACAAGACACTCTGGTAATTATTTGCAATGGTGTCATGCCCACTTTAGCCACTGCCTCTCCGTAGCAATGTCTCAGGTTCTTCATTGCCATGCCTACTCACATAGATGTATATAAGCTATAGAGAATTAGAACCTAATGTTTATTTAATTAGTAGAAATGTCTTTGGAAAGAGTATTTGGGAAAATGAATGGATGGCCTTTACAACAGTTCATCCATTCTGCAGAACTCGGTAATCCAAATTCTAATAGGAAGGAAAAATCGACCTGGTCCCCATTATGAGGTTGACAAAGAGGATCACTTGGTTTCTGATACAGGTTTCAAAGGGCCTTTCCATGAAACCTTTTATAAGTTGAAATGGTGTAAAGCAAAAAAGCAATTACCTTAGGATGCATCTAGCTAATGGATGCACAGACACAGTTCAAAGATCTGGAAGCTTGATGCTGAGATACTGAGCATAATTCCCAGGGAAGAAGCCTGGAGGTACGGCTCTCACTGCTGAGGGTGCAGCGCGCCTCTGCAACAGCTCACTGCCAAACAGTGCTGCACGCTGTCTTCGCTCCTTGCCTTTTTTTGTAAAAGCAAAAATTCTCTTTGGATTTTCTTTCAGTTATCGAAAACAGGTACTAAGGTAGGTCTTTCATAAAAGCGAAGAGGCACAAAGTGACTTTTGAAAAGCAGGGGATACGATACTTGTATACCATGCTCCTCTAGAAACTTCCTGATAAATGAAAATAACAGTGACTTTTGGGGGACATTTTAGGTAACAATGACTGGATTTTAAATAAAAGTTTGAGTCCATGGGAATCAACTAACCTGGAAAAGAGACCTCTTTTCTGAAGTCAGTGTATCAGACTAGAGGTCGGCATATACCACGCAGGGCGGGTGTAAAGGATGGAAGAGGAGAAGGAGAGTCAAGTTCCTGGATGCGGTTAACTGTGTGTCATCAGGAGGAAGTGAATTAGTCATTAACTTCATTAGCCAAGTACAACTGCTGATGGAGATTTTCCACTTTTCAGTGTCTCTGAATGATTCCCTTCTCCTAAGTTCACACGTGCCAATAAAAGTTCACACGTTGTTTAAAAAATGCATTCGAATATGGAGACACTTAGTAGGTACACAAGTAAGGGCCTTCTGAGAAAAGTAGATGTTCTCTGATGACGAGTCCGTACTAATTTACATTAGGCTTAAATAAGTAGGAAAATCCAAGTCCATTCCTTACATGATCGCCACCACAACAAAATGGAGCACGAATCACAATCGGATT
The DNA here is from genome assembly GCF_000147115.1 of Myotis lucifugus. Taxonomy (NCBI): domain Eukaryota; kingdom Metazoa; phylum Chordata; class Mammalia; order Chiroptera; family Vespertilionidae; genus Myotis; species Myotis lucifugus. Next base: position 13,210,905 of record NW_005871054.1, on the reverse strand, counting down.
GTATGTGTCTTCATTGTATCTAAATGAAGTGCCTGTTGTAAATGATTAAAAATTATTTAAGGCAAGTTAACCTGTGCAAACAGCACGGCAGCTGTATGCAACAGGGTTGGGGCTGCCAAGCCAGGGTACTAATAACCCAACAGGTTGGTTCTTGTAGTGTGGGTACAGGCAGTGTTGTTTTATCAGATTGGCATCCAAGCTGTGGCACAGGCAACGCTGAGTTTCCAGAAGGAAATTATTTAATGCATCTTTCTTTAGTAAGTACTCCAAAGCACCGTCATGGAGGCCGACCCCTCCACCCACAGAGAACTCTCCGTCTTTTTTTAATCTGGGAATTTGGTTTTCTTAAGGCCCAGCATTTATAGACTTACCCTCCATGAGCTCCTCTGAAATATGGGTGTTGTTATTGGCTTTAAGAATTAGAATAAGTTGTGCTATTTTAAGCCTCCAGACCCTTACCCTAGAAGGTGAGGGGCAAAGTATGGAAATAGAAAGGCTTGAGGTCCAGAAAGCCTGCCAATTTGGGCCTTGTTAGCTCTGCAGCTTCAGTTTCGATTCTTTATTTGCTTCCAGATTTGTTTGGTTCAAAATCATTGATCCTTGCCCGTAAACAATTTGTCATTGATACTTTCTTCGCATATTGCCAAAACCCTGTATTCTTAGAGTCCTTTTAATACATTGTCCCCCGAAATGACTCCCCCAGGTTTTAATAATATGATTAATGTTTTCTCTTATTTTGAAGTTGGAGTAGAAACAGCTGTAGAGACTTTTAGCTTCTGGATGTGCATGGTTCATGTCAACATATATTGAGTGGCTACTATCTGCCCAGCCTTCTCTCAGAGCATGGAGGCCTAATGCATTTGGTGTTGCTAGTTCTGCTGCCCATGACTGCCATTCACAGTATTGGTCTGGCTCTCAGCCAGTGCTGTATGCATAGCAGGTGATCAACAGGTTCTTGTGAAAGTGTGGAGGCCAGTAGGGCCTCTCCACTCTCAAAATACACTGGCCAGGCTCCTGAGTTCCAGTTTGTAAGCCTTTGGCAGTGAGTGGCTGTTGCCAGGGGCAGCCTGCTACCACTGATGGGTGAGTTTTTAGACTGGCCTGGGACTAGTGATGCAGTCAGGGCCCTTAGCAGTAAGCCTAGCTCTGGCTAACTTGCACAGAAAAGGAATTTGCTGAACAGAGATGGGACAGTTTGCAGATTCAATAGGCAAGTTGAAAAATGAATTGGAAATGGGTGGGATCCAAGGAGGCTGGACAGAGCCATGCCTCTTACCCATGGCCATGGGACACCACAGCCTGGTTAGCTCACAGTCCCTTCACCTTCATGCCCCTGCCTCAGAAGTCACAGGCAGTCTCAAAAGGGCCAAAACTTGGTGTCTCGTGGCCTTCCATAACTTGCTCACCTATCCATGACAAAGTCTGCTGCAGTGAAATAAAGAGAAAATCAAAGCAGCGAGAGTACAGCCTTCCGCTCTAATTCCTTTTTATATGTCCGCCTTCTGGTTTCCCCTTCTGGTGGTGGTGGTGGTTGCCATTGTGTTCTTCCCTTACATTGTTACTTGCAATGCGGTCAGTCTGAAAAAACAGCCGAGATTCAAATCTGTTCATGGGACAGAAAGTCATTTTGTTGTAGGTGAGAGAGGAGTCTGAAAGCAGTGGTTTGAATGGTCGAGTTTGGAAACTGCTATGAAGGGGAATTGGAACTATTTGTCAAGCACCCACTCTGTGCCGGAAACTGTAATACATTCTTTACATATCATCTCAAGTAAGCATCACAGTCAGCCTTTGAAATGAGTATTGTTATCCCCGTTTTACAGGTAAGGAACCTGAGGCTCTGTGAGATTCAGTCACTGCCTTCACACAGCGTTAGTAAGTCAGAGCCAGAGAAATCTTCCACCTCATGTCTGTGAGGTGTCTTCTCAGGCATCTCAGCCTTACTCATCCTTAAGTGGCATCATGGAGAGTCCCTGTTTTGGTAAACGTTCCCTTATTCTTGTGTCCTTGGTCTTTAACCAGTTTTCCTAGTTCTCTGGTTGAGCATTACAAATAAGATTAATAAACCAATGAAATGTCATTATTGAGAAATTAAGACTCAGTGACCACACACCGGTAGCCCATCTGGGATGGAAATGAGGGTAGTCCTGCGGTGAGACCACCAGAGCAGGACCAGACAGGCAGTATTTACTGACCTCTCCTGGCACTAGCACTGGGGCAGGCACTATGGACCCGAGGAGCATAGAGACAATGCAGCAGATGTGGGACCTTCTTCCAGGAGCTTGCAGCTTCTCAGAAACTCCTCAGTGCAGACTGTCTCCACCACCTGGTGTAGACACACGTGGAGGGTGTGCTTAGGAGCTCCCCCTGCAAGGTGCAAAGCTTGGTTACCATCCCCATACCAGCTGTGGACTTCTGGGCAAGATATTTTCCCTAAGTCTCAGTTTTGTCATCTATAAAGTGGGAGTGATAGGACCCATTTGAGAGCGTTTTTGAGAAAATGAAATGAGATCATCCACGGGAGGTGCACTGGTAAATACCCACTAAACGCTATCATTGAGCACGGTAGCTTACTGGGTTTCTCCTTGTTTCCCCTGTGGATGGCAGATGCCAAGTCTGTATCTATCTCTTGCAAGTCATCTCACAAAGTCCAGAGCACTTCGAAGGTACACAATAATTACTTGTCACGTAATGGAAGAGAGACAGGGAACATGGATCAGAGTTAATCCCAGCCTAAATGTTCATAGCAGTTTCCTTCCTTAACATGTTATTTATCGTTCTGTTCATTGTCTCTTTCCACGAGAGAATGGAAGCTCCATGAAGGCCGGGAATTGGTTTCCTATAAGCCAAGAACAGTACATGTCACACAGTAGTTGCTCAGTAAATATCTGAATGCATGAATGAATGGCGTTTCCTATGAAAGGGAAACAAGCTGGCTAGAAACCAGTGGTCAGCCTCTGCCCTGGAATCTTCTGAGGCCTGGGGCTGGCCATCCCACTGTCCCATGGGGTCAGCCTTGGGTTCTCGTTGGAGGCCACCCACTGGAAGCCGCCCGTGCCTATCTCTAGCCCCAGCTCCAGCCAGCTCGCCTGCAGGGCCCAGGGCAGAGCTTTTCAGATTGGCAGCTGCTTAGTTTGATGTTGTAAGACTGGGAATTGCTGCCATTTGGATTTATGATTTTAATTGTTTTACAGTTTATACTTGTGCCCTGCAGTGATTTTCCATTAAATCAGAACCTTTATGTTTCAGAAAAGAGCAGGCATGGTTGTGGGTATGTATATCTTAACAGCTAATCTCTGGCAATAAAAACTGCTTGACAGTCATCAACAGATTAGAAAATTGACATTTGTTTAATTAACCTCCATTTGGGGCTGTTAGCACATGAAAATAGTGATTTTTTTTAGCCTGAAAAGATGGCAGATTTTACACTTGTGTACTCTAAGCTTTCAAGAGTGATTGTTGTTTTTTTTATCTCTGTTCATTAAAGCAGTAGGTAAAAATATATTGCAAATTTGGGAAGAGACCAACACCAAATATAATCTAAGAAATCACTTAAACTTCTATTGATTTTATAGAAAACATTCACTATAGGTACATGTATTATATAAAATATAAATGCACACATTTAGATACCTATGCTAAATATGTATTACAAATATGAATGATACTAGATGCTTTATCACATATACTTTATTGTTTGTAAGGGTGTCCCCAAAAAATACATACTTTAACACCTGATAGCTCAGTTTTGAAAATGAAAGGTGTTTTAATAAACACTGTTTTCATAATTATTCAAAGTGTGTGTATACATTTTTTGGGACACCCTGTATATAAGCAATGAATAACTTTAAACATCCTCTATGTTGCATATATTAATCATACTGTATATTCATTATATATATGTACTTTATTATATATGCCTTACTATATATACACACAATAAAGTTGTATGATTAATATATGAGAGAAAAAGAGATTAAGAATTTTATGTTGCCTGGGCTCATTCTCACACAACATGTTAACTACTTTATTGCATCTATACTTATACTTACTTTTATATATACAGGCAACACAAACTCCCAACATTTCTCTATATAGCTATATCTCTATATTAATGACATATATTAATTATATATGGCCCAGCTGGTGTGTTGAGCATCAACCTATGAACCAGGAGTTCAAGGTTCAATTGCCTGCCAGGCCACATGCCTGTGTTGCTGGCTCAATCACAGTATGGGGTGTGCAGGAGGCAGCTGATCAGTGATTCTCTCTCATCATTGATGTTTCTATCTCTCTTTCCCTCTCCCTTCCTTTCTGAAATCAATCAAAATATATTTTTAAAAATTATATATAATAAAGTGCATGAATAATATATAATTAAAGAATGAATGTAATAAAATACATGTGATTAATATACTACAAATATATATGTACATATATATATAGAGAGAGAGAGAAAGAGAGAGAGGGAGGGAGGGAGGGAGGGAGGGAGATATGTTGAGAGTTATGTGTGGCCTGGGCACATGCTCACAGAACATTTTAACCACCTTTTTAGTTTTCATTAAAGTTTCTGTTTGTGCCATAGCACTTGCTAAAATAAATTCACAAATCATGATTTCTTTATTTCTGAATAGACTATTTGGAGGACTTGTTTGTCCCAGATCTGAACCACCAACCAATTGCACATCCCTGTGCTTAATTGGGTCAAACCAGTTGCTTTCTGGCTGAGAACTATTTCTCTCACAGAACTTGTCACTGTCTCTACTCGCTTGTACTCATTCATTTGGCCAGCTGGCTTACACCACACACAGACTTTCTTAAAACCCAAATTAAAATATGTACTTGATGCAGGTAGCAGTTGCTCCTTGTCATGGGCCCTCAGGGTAGCTAAAGAATAGTAAAGCTATACTTGCTAAATCTCAGGGTCTGCTGTGCTCTGCGTGTACATCCCCAGGCCCTCAGTATACTTCCATGACCTTGATTGTAACTGAGAGACTGTTTAAAGCTGATTATTACGTTTTCCCATAGTAGAGATGGGTCAACCTTAAGAACCTCCCTCCATTGAACATAACTGACTATTTCATCCACATTTGTGCCCAAACCACCTGCTCTAGTGTGAGGATAAAACGCAGCCAGTGATTTCCAGCTAAGCCAGGGAATTCACAGCACTCTGAATTTGAGCTGAATAACATCAAGCTATCCCAATCCTGCTTCAAGAATGGTCCTGTGGTTAAGAAAAAAAAAGAAGTGGCTGATTCATGCTGAACTCGGAGGCAAGGATAAGTCAGTGGCCACTCCAGCCAGGATTTGAGAAGCTATTAAAGGGTGCCCATCTCCTCCAATAACTCTCCAGAGTCTTCTGATCAGTCTATGCATCTGATCACCACATGGGGTTCTCTGGGGGAAGTTGCATATCAAGCTCTGGTATCCACCTTACCTCAATGACATTGAACAGATCTGCAAGTTATTCAGGAGGGCTCATAGTTTGGAGGAAGGTGATTTTTATGAGAAGGAAGTATCTGGAGTACAGTCCCCCCTCAGATGGAGCAGTAGGTAGGGAGTACCCGGGAGGACAACGAGAAGGCAATGGGCCTGTTGGGGTGGAGAGAGAAGGGCCCAGGAAACTGAGCTATTGTTGGGCTGGGGCACCAGTGCACCCAATAATTGAACATGCAGTTCTATTAGGTTTTCTCTGAATGGAAGTTCTTTCAAGGCGATAGCTACTGTCTTGTACAAGGTCCTGTCTCCCAATGTCACTTACAGAATTGTTGGGGTGTTTTTTTCCAGTCTGAGTGGAATTCTGTAAATTCCTTTCCTCTTTCCCATTGGTGGGTTTGCAGTCTTTGGCATTTGATACCTGTATGGATCTGGAAAGTCTTTTCTTAAAAAATGCCATTTATATATTATTGTTTTATTATTATTATTATTATTTCTAAATTGGAATTTCAAAGGATAAAGAGAAAATATCAGTAAATACAAATAAAGACAAATAACTCTCGTTCCCTTGGATAAAAAGATCTGGGAACTGCTGAATCACCAAACTTGAGACAGCATGTCAGTGACTGACATGCCGCGTGGTTGAGGTCCTCCCCCCTTAGGCTTCCTGGTCACCTCAGTCTTCTGAGTTTCCTCTCTGGTTCTTCCCTTGCAAGTCCTGCCCATGAACTGTTGAACTTGCTCACAGACCAGGGCTAGCGTGCTCCTTTTCTCTCACTTTATCCTCTTAGAAAATTTCACCCAGCTCATTAGTTCTCCAGCCCAAACCTTCATGTATCACCACCTGCTCAGCATATTCAGTTAGATGTATCCAAGGCACCTCAGACTCAGAATGTGCAGGTTGAACTACTGGTAGACCCCTGCCCTCACACCAAAACCTGGACCTGCCTGCTACATAGTAAGTACCCAGTAAACAGTCAGCAAGTGTAACAATGGAGGCTGTCTTTAGCTCTAATTCTTTTTGTTTTGTAAACTCTACCAGAATGTGTCCGCTCTGATGAAAAACGGGGATCTTCTTAATCTGCCTAATGCTCACGGACCCCTGTCTTCTCCCTGTTTATTAGCCGTAGGTCAAAGTCCGTAGATACACGTGTGGGCATGACCACAACCCTAGACTCTAAGCGCACGTATGCCTGCGCACACACGCGTGCGCCCATTCACATTTCTGATGAGCTGAAAAGCACCACACGGTCTTAAAGCAAATACCTTCAGTGGCCAAATTAAACAAATATAAATGTAAGACTTCTTTTTCTAAGAGTAATAAAATCTGTTCTGTGTCCCCACCGAGGTCAGTCCGTTTCAGCTTCCTGGCCTTGCACGAGGCCTCCGATGTCCTCCGCAACTTGGGTGACCCCCACTTCACAGGAAGACGTGCTTTCCCTACATCCCCCTCAACTCGTGTGGAGCTTCATTTGTGTTTTGTCAGCGCTTTCTCTGGGCCGGGTGACCTGCGAGGTGCTGACCACTCTCCTAGCACGTGGCTCCTTGTGGGGCTGCGCATGGAAGACCAGGCTCACTAGTTTGGCAGCTTCTCCTCCTGACAAAGGAGCTTGTAAGGCGGCTTGCTGGCCTTCGCGTCCGGGAATTCTGGGCCCTGCGTAGTGTTCTACACTCTACTTCCGCCAGGCTCCAGGCACGCCCCCAGAAAGGTTACTCTTGGTCCTTCAGCTGGAGTGGCCCTTTCTGTGATGACAGAATGCTGGCTGGATTTCCAGCTACAAATCGCTGAGCCCAAAAAAGGCGAGACCGTCAGCCTTTGCCTTCTAAGGGCAATGGTGGTGTCCTCTTTGTCCCACTGGTGTAGAACTTACCATCCCGAGTATCCTTGCCTCGCATCCCCTGCTCCTTCCAGACCCCTCCTCGAGGACAGGGACTGTGTCTTCTCTCTCAGTGTGTTCAAGACCTAGCACAAAAACGGACTCAGAGCGATAACTCAGTAAATATTGTGGAGCATTACATAGTAGGGCCAAGTAGGCAGTGCATTAGTAGTTGTAATCATGCCATTAACTGGAAGGTCATTCAAATGGACTTAATACAGATCCTGCTCATTATCTTATCCAGACAGTCAATGAACATTGAGTGTCAGGCACTTTGCAGGGCTCTGGGGACTAAGCTATGAACATGAAGTCACAGCCCCTGGTCTCATGGATCTCACTGAGTAAAACTCAAGGAAATAAACAAAATAATTACAAACTATGATCACTGTTGCAAAGGAAATGACCAAGGTGACTGGGGTTAAAGTAAGGGGCTGGGGCAGGCAGTGGGTGGGCAAGAGCGGCTCCTTTCAGGGCATGGAGACCGAGACCTGAATGCCAAGGAGTTTGTTCTCCAGGGAGAGGGAACAGGATGTGGCAAACGTGCTTGGTGAACTGTCAGAGACCCGCATGGCTGGACAGAGGGGGAAGGTGGCACCAAATGGTGGGGAGAGGAGGGCCAGCCCTGGAGCCAGAGTGAGGCATCACTGAACCTCAAATAGCCATTTTGGGGCGCTTGAGTTCTACTGTGACTACCATGGAAGGTAGCAGAGGGGTTCTTCCTGAATGTAATGGAGGAGGGATTAGAAGTTTCGAGAGAACGGCCAATTCAGCTACCTCTGATGATTTGGGCCTTCGATGTTTTAATAGTTCCATATGTTATCTGAAATGTTTGTTCAGGTCATCCGGCTGCCTGGGGCCGCGGTCTACAAATCAACTCTCTACTCATTCATTCCTTCATCCATTTGCCCAACAGGTATTGAGAAGCTAGGATGCATCAGGCACTGGGGGGATTCCAGGCCCTGTCCTCGTGACGCTATTCTGGAAGATAGATACTCATAGTGGGGCCTTTGCTGGGACATCGAGCAGGAGACAGACTCACACATCTGGGACTCTCCCATCCCCAAATTCCCACAGGCCCCAGGTTTGGATTGCGAGGGAGTGTGGTGAGGTATGAGACTAAAAGACCAGGTTGGCGGAGACTGCAAAGCCCTCTCATGCCATTCTAGGAAGCGTGTCCATAGGGCGTCATTGAAGAATGCAAGCAGGAGAGTTTCATCTGATTCACATTTTGTGTAAAACGCCTGCTGGGCAAAGGTTTGCTCCAAAGTGGAAAGGGAAACATTAATGAACGTGCAACAGCCAGGATTGCAAGTTCAAGCTTCATGGACTCCAGCTGCTTTGCTTCCCAGATCTTAGATGAGAGGGGTCCTTGGGGGTTAACTCATCCAGCCATCTTATCTCATATTTGAGAACAGTAAAACTCAGAGAAGCGGCTTGCTTGAGGTCACCACTGTCCTTAGCCCCTGTCTGAACACTGAACCCCAAATGTGCAGAGAAAGCCATTTTGAGATGCAAGTTGATTGATAGCCTGGAGAGGAATGGGGCCCTAGGTATAGTATCATGACAGGCAGGGCAGCCCACACCACTTGCTAGGGACATAAGTCAAAGCCTATTTTCCATCAGTGGAGGCCAGGTTATTATCCATGAGTATTAAGGATAAGAATTTGCTTTCATTGCTGTGGATAAAACAAATAATTGGACAACCACGCTATCAGATGAGTTATTCTGCCCTGATTCCAAGTCTTAATGCCCAGGTACAATTCCAGTATTTATTTTGGCTGTGAAAGGGGATGCTGTTTCACACCTCAGGTTCCCAACTGTCACTGTAGTAGCTGAAGGTCTGTTCTCTCCAGACACCAGGTCATCTGTTTGGTCAAAATGGCATTATCGGTTATGTCTTATAACCATGTTGCTATGAGTCAAAAACAACCATCACCCCAACAGTATCAACTGTGTTCTCAATCCCAAAAAAGGGCAGGAGTGTGGATACAATTTTTTTTCCTCCTCCTGCAACAGAGCAAAATGGTTAAGAGCATGGGAGTTGATGTCAGACAGAGCAGACTCTGTTACTTATCACCTTTGTGTCCTGGGCCAGGTAGATATCCCCAGGCAGATCTTTAATGGGGATAATAATAGTCCTACCAGACTCATAGGCTATTTGTGAGATAAAATGAGATAACTCATGTGAAAGACTTAATACTGAGCCTGGTATACAAGAGCATTTAAAAATATATAGTAGTTATTATTTTGCTCCTAAATGATTGAGCTATTTCTATTGAAGGCTTGGAGAAGGGGTTCCCTACAGACTGGCCCAGAGTGAAATGTGACCATTGACTCTCAGGTGTCAGCACTGCGGTGGAGAATTTTGAAATCAGTTACCTTGTCTCTGAAGCAAATTATGCTTTTCTGTTTGATGGAGAGGCATGAGGTGCATGTTCCTAGGCTTCTCGAAGATCGTCCTGTCTGGCCTGGGTGGGATTTGAGCGATCTGGCTTTCCTGGGCGAGGTGGGAGGGGCCTGTGCAGAGAAAGCCGAATGGAATATGCTAGTCAATCACCAACATTTGCCACAAGGTTGAGGGGCATCTGACTATATTGAAGGGGGTAATTTTCTTCCTCTTGAATATGTTGTTAAAATTCTGAAGGTGTTTGGTAACATCTATCAGCCAAGAGCCTGTCTTCCCATCTGATTAACCACAGTCATTCACAATTCTCCACTGTTTGTCCAAAAACAAGCAGGGTTTCTTCATAACCTCCCGAGGGCCTGTTCTCTGGTGATCCAGATACTTGGCATCTGCAAAGTAATACTTCTAATCTTTCATCTTTAAGTAAATGGAAGAATTTGCCGTCGTTAATGTGGCACTCAGGCCTGAGCGCTGAGGCTGAGCATGCGAGGGAGCAAGAACATCAAACACTGGAGTGAAGACAGACACTTATGGGTCCCTCCCTTTAGGGCGAGTTTTCAAATCAAGCAAAACATGGGTCCCTCCCTTTAGGGCGAGTTTTCAAATCAAGCAAAACACTCCCCCTCCCTTTAGGGCGAGTTTTCAAATCAAGCAAAACACTCCCCCCCCCCCCAATGTTTTCTTATGTATGAAGGCTGTCATGTGTGCCAACCCTTTGCTAAATGCTATGTGGTTTACAGAGAAGAGTTTTCTGGCCCTTATTCTTAGGGAATCTGCTGTCAAGTTGGGAAAGTGAAATTTTATAAATGGGAAAGGATGAATTTTCAGATGAGACCACTGAGGTGCTGTATTAAGAAAACAGGACTCCACCCAACTTGTAAAGTTCAGGTCCCTTGTTCACCTCTGTGAGCCGTGTGTCTATAAAGTGTGGATGGTGATACCCCTGCCAGGACTGTGGTGGGTGGTCAAGGAGATAAGCGAGTGATAGTGCATGGTGATCCAAGCGCAGAGGGACAAATTAAAGCTGCAACCACAGCAGCTCCCATGGCTCTGCAGAAAGGCCCGGGCTCGCAGCATGGCCATCCCAGGTCCTGAGAAGTTTGCCAGGATCTGGAAGCTGTCAGTTAACCCTGATTAGTAACACCTGTGCAACCCCTACTCCCACCTCCCCTGCTATGCTTTCTCCCTTGGGCACTTGGTGTACCCATGTAGTGTCATTCCCTAGGCCCAGAGGACAGAATCCCTGATGTTCTCACTGGGCTAGACTAAAAGTTTCAGTCTCTCTCTCTCTCTCTCTCTCTCTCTCTCTCTCTCTCTCTCTTTCTCTCTCTCTCTTTTAAATATCATTTATGCCTTTCTCCCATGTGATAAAATTTAAGCTTTCTATTTTTATTTTCATCCCACAGTGTCTATCTCGGTGTCTTATACACAATAGAAGGTAATAAGTATTTTTCAAAAAATAAAAAGTTGCTAGGGATCTAGTGACTTGCCCCACAAGGGATGTGTATTTTCAGAAATGCCTGTTGAAGATTGCTGGAGAGGGCGGAATTTCTGAGGTAACTGCCATGTACCAGGCACTGTGCTAGAGCCTTCGCCTCTGTTATTCATTCAGTGATGGCAAGATTATCCCCATTTTATAGATAAGGAGAATGAGTCCCAAAGATAGTTTGGACCAACCCAACATCCTCCAGCTAGTAAATAGCAGAGTTATGATTCAGCGTCAGAACTCCTTCACTTCTGACCTGAACATCAGGAAGAGAGAAGTTGGAGGAGCCGCCCAGCATTTGAGATGATGACATGTAGACACTAACAACTGCTTATACATAAGCCAGACTCAGAGTGAGATGCACAGATAACTATGAGGGGGGCAAGTCCTAGAAGTGAAATTATCCATATTTCTAGAGATATCAACAGTTGATGTTTTATCACATTGAAAGTATACTTTTGTTAAAAGGAAAAGTATACTTTGACCTATCACTGCTCCCTCGGTATGAGAACATTTTCCCCCACCTCATAGAAACTCATTTTCGGGTCCTTTGCTTTCCTCGCAGATCTCTTTCCCGTTCCCACCCTAATAAAGGAGCACGGTCGGTCTTAGAAGATAAGCTATTTTTTTCCCCTTCATAAAACTAACTGCTAGGTCTTTTTATTCCCCCTTCAGGTTTTATAGAAAAAATTTTAAAGGTACATTATTTTGGGAATTTCCTCTCTTGCTATCTTTTGAGTTTCTGGGAGAGATCTGTGCTCCTATCCCAAGGGAGCTTTGGTTATACCATGCGGCTTCTAAATCAATTCTTCCCTGTCAGCGACTGTGACCTCCCGGTCTCTGTGTTCCCTTCTCACTACGGAGCCTTCCTTTCCCAGCCCAAAGGAATTTAGGTCCAATCAGCAGTTAGAGATTTCCAACTCATGGCGTTTACTGGTACATCTGATCTGAAAGGTGCTCACGGACAGTCCTATGGACGCAGCCCAACTCTGTCTCTTACCAGCCAGGCAACCTCGTGACTTACCTTTCCTGAGCCCGAGTTTCCTTCTACATTTCAGATGTTCGCAGGGATGGCAGGGGCTGGATTGCTGTCTCCTGGGGATAAAATGGCAAGGGACACTCCAGGCACAGCCACTTTTTCCTGAAAACCAGAGCATTGCTCCCAGATTCCTGTTTGGCTTCATGACCTGGACCAGACCATCTTGGGGCCTTAGATTAGAACAGTAGTTGTCCACCAGAGGCCCTGCAGGGGACATTTGAGTTGGAACTGCCCACAACTGCGGGGGAAGGGGGGAGGCTGAGAGCATTTATTTATTTATATTTTTGCTAATAGCATTTCATGCATAGAAGTCAGGGATACTACTTAGCATCCTGCAGTGCACAGAAAAGCCCCCAAAACAAAGAATTATCCAGCCCCAAATGTCAATCCAATGTGACAAGGTTTAGAAACCCTGCAGTGGAAGGTTGCTGGTTCTATTCCCCAGTCAGGACACATACCTGGGTTGTGGGTTCAATCCCCAGTCAGGCGTGTATGGAAGGCAACCAATCGATGTGTCTCATCTCTCTCTCTCTCTCTAAGCATATATTCAGGTGAGGATTAAAAAAAAAGTTAGAGCTGGGGCTGGTGACTGGCATTGAAAGAAGTGTGGCACACAGAGGCGAGAGCAGCTTCCGGAGCTGGGGACCTGTCACCTTACAGAAAACACTTACCTTCTTCTGGCTTCTATTCACTCGTTTCTGCCATAGTAATAACTGAATGTGCTCTTTCTAACTCTCAGTGTTGCTCAGTGTAGTTTGTAGACCACGGTGCTTCCCACATGTTATTATTGTTACTATTACGATGGGTGTTGCCATGATGGTCATTATGCCTGCGCTTGGGTCTTGGAAAGGCAACTCTAGATTAGAGAGAGTGAAAGGGTAGTAACTGGGCCTATGTCCACCTCTCAAGGACTCCAGCATTTGCAGGCGGGCAGACAGGACACCTGGTTCCCTCTCGCTCAGTTTCCTCATGAAGGAAGTGGGAATAACAGTATTGAAGACCTGCTACTTTTCACATACAGGGGCAAGCCTAGGAGCAGGAATGTTTCTGGTCCGACTTGACAGATAAGGTAACAGAGCATCAAGGTGACTTTGCCAGGTACAGGCCACAACAGTGATTAAAACCCAGAATACCGGAGCCACGCTGGTATTCATGTCACTGCTCTCCACCCCCAGCCAAAGCTAAGCCTTGACCACACACAGTGGCCAGGGGGGTTGGGGACCCCAACCTCAGGGACTGGGCTGGTTGGGCTCACTGTTCTTTCTGCAGTGCATGAGCATCTGCTTAGAGTAGCATATTTTAGTTCTCTTTTCTCAAGAAGTCCCAGCTGTAAGTGGAAATGGGGCCACGGGTACAAGGCAGGCAGGCCCCAATGCTTCCTGCTCCATCTTTGCACTCGGGCCTGGATTCCTGGTGGGGGAGGAGTTCAAGTCCAGATGCCAACAGGCTTGGGAGAAAGGCCCCTCTTGGTCTGTGTGCACGACACTGGGCCTTCTTTGTAAGACGCCCCCCACCCCAGTCCCTACCCCAAAGTAGCTCCTGAGGAAGTCCCAGGGTGGGGGGGACCTCAATTCAAGAGTCTAGGTCCTTCTGTGGGACAGGTCTGGGGTTTGCAGACTTGCTTGGTAGGGAATTCTTACCCAGAACCCCAGATTTTATATAAGATCTTACACAGATCCCCAAACTGTCGCACAAGCCACGTGGCAGCCGCACCAGTTGATCCAGCTGCCACCAGGGTCCTCTCTCATGCACAGAACCACCGGGGCTCTGGAGGTCCTGGTTGTTGCAACCAGTGTGTCTTCCGTCCTGCCCAGACCCTCCCCCCACTCAGCTTGCTTGCTCCTGAAAGACTGATCTTGCAGGTACCTGGTGCACATGCAGGCAGGGCTCCCATTGCCCTCAGCGTGAGCGTCCAACCCCTCTTCCTGGCACTGGAGGCTCTTCGTGGGTGGTTTGAACATGCCTGTCTTGCTTCACCATTCACTGGGACCCAGTTCACTGGTCTCTTCACTACCTTTTGCATCTGCTGTGTTGACCTTCCCCACCCTCTCACCTTTTCTCTTTCAAAACCTCCCCATCTATCCAAGCTCCTCTTGAGAGTCACTGTTTCCTGGAAGCCCTCCTGCCTGCACCAGCTGTCCCTGCCCTCCCCCTCGCCCCCCCCCACCCCCGCTGAAATGCAACAGCTCACAGCTCACATAGTTGGTGCTCCATAAAGTAGCACCTGATTCTTCTGTGGTTTTATCTGACTCATTGATGTTCACATGTGTCAGTCTTGTTCTTTTAGGTGATCTGCATGGTTAACTTACAAAGGCAGGGGCATATCAAGGTCTAAATAATATGAATTTCAGCACATACTGTTAATAGCTAGTTAATAGGTAATAACTGTATTACAGCGCAGCAGTCCTCGGGTTGCAGAAGCTCCTCCATCATGTTGGGGAGTATGGAGGCGGCTTTGGGGGTTGGTCATCATGGGCGGGAGATGGGGACTGAGTTTGATTGCTGGCAGGTCAAGCCTCCTCCTCAAGACATTCCTTTCTGTAGCAGGTTTCCCTGAGATGTGTACCTCTCTCCAACTCAAGAAGACTGCATTGGGATGAGTGCAGCATTAACCGTGTGGTTCTGGTCCATCTTGCAGGGATTTGAAACTGGACAACATCCTTCTGGATGCAGAAGGTCACTGCAAGCTGGCCGACTTTGGGATGTGCAAGGAAGGGATTCTGAACGGTGTGACGACGACCACGTTCTGTGGGACGCCTGACTACATCGCTCCCGAGGTAAGACCCTGTGCAAGGGCCACCTCCTCCCGCTGCCACAGCTGAGCCAGGGCTCACCCCCATGGACTGGGTCACCTGGTGGTGCTGGGCGAAGGCTCTGGAAAACCAGGATGGATTCCAGGGAAGAAGGAGATAGGCTTGCTGATTTTTCCTTAAGGAAGTGGTGGTGATGGGGGAGAGAATGGTGGAGCAGAAAGTAACAGATCATTCTTCAACTCTGGGCAGGTCCTCCTAAATATTTCTCTTTTATTCCAGTCCAGAACTACCAGTGGAGCTAGGACCAAGAGAAATTTGTTGACTTGTATCATTGTTTTTACTTCTAACCAGAATAAAGGAGCACCATTGATAAAGGCGGCAATGAACTTAATCAGCTATAATTTGCCTACAGGAAAACCAGGAGTAATTTGCCATTTCTAGTGTAGTGGTGATTCTGCATAGGGAGCAGACAGGATCAAGGAAGAAGAGGGGGGGGGGGTGGGGAAGGAGGAGGAAAAAGAAGGGATTAACTGCCTCATTATAATGGAGATCAGAGATGTTCATGTCGAGCCTCACCAATGGGATGCCTTTTGTGAAAGTTGTTTAGATGTCTTATTCATCATAAAGTGTTTGTTTGCCTTGAGTTTCTCCAGATCAAGCATGCCCAACTGAGCAATACCTAGTGCAGCGGTTCTCAACCTGTGGGTCGCGACCCCTTTGGCGGTCAAACGACCCTTTCACAGGGGTTGCCTAAGACCATCCTGCATATCAGATATTTCCATTATGATTCATAACAGTAGCAACATTGCAGTTATGAAGTAGTAACGAAAATAATTTTATGGTTGGGTCACAACATGAGGAACTGTATTTAAAGGGCCGGAAGGTTGAGAACCACTGACCTAGTGCGATATGATTCAGATTTAAGACATAGCCTATCATACATACTTAATAAAAATGGTCTTGAGGGTTGTGACACATGGAAGATGGTAAGAAAGCATCAATCCCCATTAAGCATTGCCCATGGTGGATAGGTGTGTTAGAACACTTAGATTCCCTTTCCTTTCAGTGGGCATTGTTTGAGCACCTGCTAGGCACAAAGCAGTGTGGGAAGAAATAATAGACAATGGTCACTCTTCTAAAAGAACTTTTGGTCTAGAGGGAGTGACAGGTAAGTAAACAACTAATTAAGTAGAATCAGTAGGTACAAGAAACACAAGATGGTATCCTCAGGGATCAGGGCGGGCTTTCTGGAGCACCTGGTGAATGATTTGAGTTGTAAAGAATTAGCAGGATTTCCTTTGGTGGTGGGGGTGGGGAACATTCCTGAAAACAATAGGGAGGATTGAGTGGGGTGGGCAGGGGAGGAGGTTCAGCATCCCTGGGCTATGAATCCTTTAGGGTAGGAGCTTTGTTTCTAATCTGGGTACTTCCTGGATTCAGCCCACAAATCTGGCTCTTAGTAATGGTTTGTTGAGTGAATATATGAATGAGAACTTGGGACACTCCAACATGAGCAAAGACGAAGGGATAAGAACATTCTTGGCCTTTTTAAAGAAAGGAAAACAGTGTAACTAGAACAGGATTTCTTAGTGCTCTTAGCCATGAATGAGATTAGCATAAAGGACTAAGGAAGATGGTCTTTATCCTGTGGGACCTGTGGACCCATTAAGGGCTTCCCAGTGTGGAAGGGTCATAATCAGACCTGTCCCAGGAAGTAGATGGGCATCAGCCTTGTGGATCAGAGGGCAGAGTGAGAGGGAAGGACAGTTGAGAGACGGCCTGGGGAGAGTCTGGGAAGTGAGGATCAAGTAATAGGTAAGTTCTCATTAAAATGTTTGCCTTTTAAGAGATTGGAAGAGTAGAGATTTCAGTCAGTCTCTGCTAGTGTGTTCCCTTAGCAGGAATAGTAGGAATTTAACCTTCAAGGAGAAATCAGTGAGAGCCACGGCTCTCAACTGGGACCCGCTCTTCAGTATCTTCCTCATTCATCCTTTATCATCAGAATGCTTGGTTCCAGTCCCTCTGAGTTGATGCCAGAGTCAAAGGGTTGACAGCCTAGTGTAGTGTTAAGGACCCAGCCCAAGACAACCATTCACTTTCTGATGAACAAAACACCCACACAACTTTCGTGGAAGACACTCCATTGGCGAGACTCACAATGAACAACTCTGACTTAAGAGGCCCAGACACTCTTCCTTCCCATCTACACTTGCGCCCACTCTGCAGAATCACCACTACATGTGAAATGGCTAATAGTCCCTGGTCTTCTGTGGTCAAGTTACAGCTGATAAAGATACTGCTTCCTTCAGCAAGGGCTGTGGGGAAGGTTCTGTGGAAGTAGACCTCTAAAGCCCTTAGCACCACAGGCACTGGCTAATAAATGGGGTTCCATTGTCTCTGCTGCTGGGTTGTGCACTCAGGTGGGCAAAGCATAGACCTGAGAGTTGAGATCCCAGGCCAGATTTGACCACTAATGCGCTCATGTGACCTTGATCAAGTCACAGAATGTTTTGACCCTCGGGTTCTTCACCTTTCAAATGGGAATAACAATTCCTGCCCTACTCACTCATCAAGCCAATTTGAGAATCTAATGAGATTAAAGCATGGAGCATGAATATGCTTCAGAAATCGTAAGCCTCTATTCAGAGAGGAGGAGTTGGGAGGTGCCAGGCTAACCTGAAACCAGAGACACCTTCTGAGGCACTAGCTCTGCCCCAGGGCTTCTCTTCCTACCATGTGCCCTTGGCTAACCCCCATCACACCCCCTCTTCCTTCTCCACGCCCAGCCCCCACTCCCCAGGGATGGCGGCCAGCCCTGGGTAATGCTTGATGTCATCAGACCCAATGCCTCTCCTTCTCTTCTACCCCAGCTTTGACCCACTCCAGGGGTTGGCTGCCGCACTGGGTGCCCTCCCATGGCGTGCAAAGCCTTGCCCTTCTCACCAGCTTCATCGCAGATAATTAGGGCCAAGCCTAAAAGGAATTTTATAAAAGATGCCACCCAAATGGGAAGGTTCTGGAAGAGGCTTGGGGAAGGGTGGGCAGGGCCACTTTGTGGTTCCCACAGCGCCATCCTATCTGAGCATACACAGGCCACCTGGAGGCCACTTCCCCATCACCCTGCTGAGGCTTAGAGCTCAGTTGAGCCACCTCCTGGAGGCTGGAGGGTGGCCTCCTTAGCACTCAGAGTCCCCTGAGCCAAGGAAATAAAGGAGTGCCCAGTAAGTCACACACAGTGGGCACATGTGACAGCCAGTCTCCTGAGTGTTGGAACTGGGCTGGTCTCAAAAGAATTCTAGAGCCCATACCACCTGCTTACTTATAGATGCCCTAGGGCAGGGGTCCTCAAACTACGGGCCGCAGGCTACATGCGGCCCGCCGAAAACATTTATCCGGCCCGCCGGGTGTTTTTGCCGCCGCTGCCTGTCCTGCTTAGCAGCCAACTTGTCCCGGGCCCGCAGTGCTCATGTGTGGAATGTCTGAGGGACAGTGAACTGGCCCCCTGTTTAAAGTTTGAGGACCTCTGCCCTAGGGAGACAGTTGACCATGAAAAAATAACTAAAATCATGGTAGTATGTGGGAGATGCCTGCAAATCTTAGGGACAGTAAGGGCCTTAGGGCAGGAGAAAAAGGGAGACCGGAGAAATATTTCTGGAGGAGATGATGGTGAGACTCAAAGATTTCTTGAAGGACAGAAACTGGTGATCCTGTAGTGAGACAGGTTGGGCTGCTGTATTTTTCAAGGTTGGGGAAGGCACTGGTTTGTGCTTTGGCTTTGGCTTTGGAACAGAACAGCATTACTGGCTCCTCAGGCCAGTGGAGCCTGTAACTCTGATCTCTAACAGATACCACATGCTAACCCCTGGGCTAAGATACCAAAGGTACTCACCAAACACATTACCCGCCCCAAATCATTTAGAGTTGGCTGTATTTGCTTATATTCATTTTCATTTAAATTAAAAAGACTCCTAGAACTTGATTTTACTACTTTCAAAATACAGGCCTTCTTACTTAATCCTAAACTACCTATAATCTCTAGAAGGGGGTTTGGAGAAAGCCCATATCCTGGGGTTCAGCCTCCTCTTCCCTGGCTGTCTTGAAATCTGAGGATTGAGCTGGAGTTATGTCCTGGGACAAGCTATCAGCAGTCACCTGTCTGAGGTGTCCTGCAAGCTGCAATGATTAGATATGGCCTTTGCTTTGTGGGGCACCTCAAATAAAAAGAAGGGGGCCTGGGGCTTTCTAGAGGCAGGCAAATGAGGGGTTCATCAGCACGTGTTGTGGATGGGAGTCATGAGGACACTGGAGATGGGTCTTTCTTTGGAATATGCAAGAGCAAAGTGGTCCTTTATGATTAGAACACAGAAGAGTCGGGAGATTGACTCTAGTTTCTTTTCCAAGAGCACGGGGCTCAGGTAAATTCAACATTGTGGCCGGTTAAAGGAGACTAAGGTTCTGCTCACCTTTCACTCCGTGAGCCATGCCTTGGACGAGTGTGAGGCCGGAGACCTGGACTCTCTACATGCAGCCACTTACAGCTTGCGTGTGTCCCTCTTAGTCTGCGTCTTGCTCCTCTGACCCTGATCTTAATGTCAAAAACATAGTTTTTTAAAAACTTGACTATAAACACAAGTCAGAAACTTCATCTTGGGCTCAAACAAAGAACCAGAGAAGTGTCCCCCCTGGAGGACAGACTAGAGCAGTGGTTCTCAACCTTCCTAATGCTGCGACCCTTTAATACAGTTCCTCATGTTGTGGTGACCCCCAATTTCATTGTTACAAATTGAACATAATTAAAGCATAGTGATTAATCACAAAAACAATATGTAATTATATATGTGTTTTCCGATGGTCTTAGGCGACCCCTGTGAAAGGGTCGTTTGACCCCCAAAGGGGTCAAGACCCACAGGTTGAGAACCGCTGGACTAGAGGAATTAACCTTGGAGAGTTGATGGTTGACTCCCAACAGAGTGCCTCCCAAACTCAATTGTCACTGAATTTGTTGATGTAGAGTGACCTGGGGCTCTGCTCTGTGGAGGGGCAAGCTGGAAATGGGGGTTCAGCTCTGCCCAGGGGCGCTTGTGGCACAGGCGTGGCTGCAGGCGGGCATCTCTGCTGGGCTCTGATGCCGCCTGTCTCCTGGTCAGATCCTGCAGGAGTTGGAGTACGGCCCCTCTGTGGACTGGTGGGCGCTGGGGGTGCTGATGTATGAGATGATGGCTGGGCAGCCCCCCTTCGAGGCCGACAACGAGGACGACCTGTTTGAGTCCATCCTCCACGACGACGTGCTCTACCCCGTCTGGCTCAGTAAGGAGGCCGTCAGCATCCTGAAAGCTGTGAGTCCTCGCCCTGCACCCATGTTCCTGCTCCCCTGGCCTTCCCACCATCTCTATTTCTTCTCACTCTGCCCCTCTCTCCTCCCTCCCTGCCCATTCCCCCTTTCTCCCTTCCTCTCCCTGCCTCTCTGGGTCCCACCTCTGCTCCCCCCGAGAGGAAGGTGTTGAGGGCTGCCACCACTGCGAGGCCAGGCCCTGTTCCAGAAGCTGCTGCTGAGAGAATGGCCCTGGACGAATTGCTCTGCTTGTGGGAAAAGGACAGTGTGTGTGTGTGTGTGTGTGTGTGTGTGTGTGTGTGTGTGTTTCCTGGGGGTGGGGGGCTCTGTGCCCCTCGGTGTCCTCCAGGGAGTGTTTCAATGGAGCGAAACCAACTCAAATTGCTCTGGGATCACCCCAGCTGCTTAGGCTTTGGGTGAACCCTCCTTCCATACCTGCCACCGTGGCCTGTGATGGGGGAGGGAGGGAGGGAGGGAGGGAGGGTGGAAGGACCCTGTGCACCTGTGTCCACAATGGCATTACTGTGGCTGAGGAGCTGGTCAGAAAAGAAGTGTCCACTCAAGCTCTATGCAGCCACGCTGGATTCAGACACGTAACAGAGGGACAGTCCCCGCCCCTACAGATAATCCCTCGCATGTGAAAATGCTTAGTGCTTGCTCAGGGCAGCCATTTCTACAACCTAAGACACTTGTACTGAGGCAAATAAGTGATTACCTATCGCCCTGGGAAAGCCGTGGAAGCTGAGGCACGGGGATGCTAAGCAGGCCAGTTTCCTTCCCCTGGGCTGAGGCAGGGCTGTGGCGACAGCCCGGGAACCGGGATGTCAGTGCTGGCTTCTTTCATCCGTCAGAATCTGCTCAGAAGTTCAGTAGTTGGCATTCCACAGCCGCAAAATTCGCCACATCCAAGTACCCTCTCTACCATGCTTTACTTTTCTTGTTCTTTTAGTCGTATCCCAATATTTACTAGTTATATGAAGGTTACAAAAAAAATTATATCCCTATCATAAATGGAAAGTCAGTATCACTTGCCATAACTAATGAACATAATTCATCATATGAAAATGTCAAAAAGATCTCAAATTACTTTGTAGGTATCTGGGGGACACATTTCATATTTAGGAAAATGCCACATAGGAGCATGTTACTTTTTGCTGTAGCTGGGGGTTTTTTCCTTCCTCTGTCCCTCACCTCATTCTTTCCCTCCCTACCTTTCTCTCCCTCACTCTCTCCCTTCCATTACTTCATTCAGCTAATATTGAACTACTGTGTGTGGAAGGCCTCCAATGTGCCGGGCGTTGTGCTAGATGTTAAGTGTGTGTTGGTGAACCTAACAGCCATCGACCCTTCCAGTAGAGCTTACGGCCCCACGGGAGAAGGTGGGCAATAAATAGAAAGTACATCCATACATGGCCATAGTTGGGACAAGATCGGTGAAAGCAAATAGAGGATGTGTATTCACTCATTCATTTTTCAGCACATGCTTATTGAGCATCTCGTATGTGGCAGGCCCTGTGCCAGGTGCTGGCTAAGGAAATCCCCAGGCAGCCAGGACACCATCCCTGCAGAGCTGGTCTCTCACCCCAGGCTCTGAACACCAGCCCAGCACACCTGCCTCTGCCCCCCGGCCAGCACCCCCGCTGACCCTTTCATTTGGATGACCCAGAGCAGCGTCGGTGTCTGGAGATATTTTTAGTTGTCACAGCTTGGAGCAGGGGATGCTACTGGCACTGGTGTGTCCAGGCCAGGAATGCAGCTAACATCCTACAATACACAGGAGGGCCCCTGGGACAAAGAAGTATCCGGTCCGAAATGTCATTAGCACAGCAGTTGGAAACTTTGACCTACAGACATTCAGAAGCTCGAGATCGCGCCTGTGCTGCCAGTTGGTGAGGGTGAAGGCACCGCCCTCAGGAGAAGAGCCTCTGGCTCAGGGGCGGCTTCTCCGTAGCCTCGATCCTCGATCCGACCCCTCCCGGAATGGGAGGACAGGAAGCTCAGAGGAAGTGAGGAGCCGTCTTCCCCTCCCTTGGCCTTGGAATGCTTCACTTCCGCACATTATCGCTTGAGTCTCGGGCCAGGCCAGGTTTTCCATGACTCTGGCCACTGAGTTGGGTCTGAGGGCCGTTGCCTGTGTGAAGGTGGCGCAGAACCCAGTGAGGCCATTGCATCATAGAGTTACACAGAGCGCAGCCTGTGCAGCAGTACGTGCCAGTCCTGCTGCTTCCCTCCCTCACCATTGTGCCCAGGCTCGGCTTGCAGCACATGTTCAGTCATTTCAGTGTAGTGAGTGCACCAGAGGGGCCAGGCACGGGGAGCATAGGACTGATCTCTATGTCATAGAGCTTACCAAGGGAAGGAGATGTTGACACAAAGTATAATTTAAGTAAACAAGAAATATGAGGTCCCAGGTCTCCACAGAGGGGGAATCTGGGAAGGCTTCACAGAGGAGGCAGCATATTGACTGGCTCTTAGAGGAAGAGCATAGGCATAAAGAAGGGCCTCCAACCAGGGGGAAAAGGATGCAAAAGGCTAGTAAGATAGACTGAGTTCAAAGCAAGGAGTTTCTGTGAGGGGTGTGGGCTTTATCTGCAGGTGATAGGAAGCCATCAGAGGTGCCAGGTGTGACCTCTGCTGACTGGTTAGAAAGATGAAGTGTGTTGGTACCATTCCTAACTCACATCTGCCCACCACCCTTTTACTTTCTTATCCATGGCTCTGGCCCCGCCAGTAGCAGTTGGTCTGTGCCCATGTGCTTTGGTTTCAGGGGCACCAGGCAAGAGAAAGTAGGAGGCTCTCCCAGTCTTTCTTGCTGATGAAGCCTGAAATTCTACTATTGTAGATTTATTCCTTGGATTCATAGTTTGTCCTCGTAAATACAGACTCAGCCTTCACCCTATGAATTGTCATTGTCTCTCCACATGCACACACACATATCCCTGCCTTTATTATGGGTGGCTGTCAGAAATTTTTCCACTTATTAACACTAATTGTTTTTTCAAGGTTATATTGTTACTCATGGGTAGAGGCCAAGAGCAAGTATTGTTACTCGTGGGAAGGCCAGCAGATATTAATTTATCTGCTCAATTAAATTAATATTTGTCATCAGGACTGACTCATTTAATAGGAATACATTCTCCTGGGTGTGTGTGTTGGGGGCGGGGAGGGGAGGCTAAGACACCAGCCGAAAAATGTAAAACCCATCAATGTGGTTTATATGGACAAGCATTGAGAAGCAATACGCCTTTTTTTTTGTTTGTTTGTTTGTTTTGTGTGGGGGGTTTTTGTCTTTTGATCCACATGCATGTTTTGTGCTAGAGATTCAAATTCAAATCTTTTAAAAATGGGAGGGTCCAGGTCCAGAAAAAGGAAAGGGCCAGGGTGTGCCTTTGATAATGTACCTTAATGTGAACATCTGATCCTCTTTTCGCACTTCAAAAAGGGCTGTTGACCTCTCAGTGTAAATGGGTTTATCAGACCTCTGTCTCCCCGAGGAGAAGACTTGAGAATCTGAGGGAAATCAGGGAGTTAGTAAGAGCCTGAGCTTCTAATCCCAACTTGGTACCTTGCTGGCTGTTTGACCTTGGCCAAGTTAATTAACCTCTCTGTGCCTCTACTACCTCACTTATAGAATAAGGATAGTAATAGTAGCTCAGAGGGTTGCATTTGGCTGAAATGAATTTATACACACACACACACACACACACACACACTGTTTGGAATGGTAGTTGGCAAATAGTAAGTTCTATATGAGTTCACAAGTACCCTGAAGGGCAAGTTCACAACTACCCTGAAGGGCGAAGGCCCTGAAAGTGCAGAAAACAGGCTAGGGAGGTGATGCTGAAGATGTTGCCTCGGCTGATTGCTGTCTTTCCCTCACAGCCAGGGCCTGTCAGGCTTTTGTCACTAATTCTATGTCCTCATCCCTGCAGTTCATGACCAAGAACCCCCACAAGCGCCTGGGCTGTGTGGCAGCACAGAATGGCGAGGACGCCATCAAGCAGCACCCGTTCTTCAAGGAGATCGACTGGGTGCTCCTGGAGCAGAAGAAGATCAAGCCACCCTTCAAACCTCGAATTGTAAGTAGGGCCCAGAGCTCCTCCCACCCCGAGGGCCGGGCCTGGGTACCATACGGAGGGAAGATGGTCTGGGCACATCTCACAACCAAAATGACAAGGCACGAGGGAGCCAAGACGCTCCCTGAGAGAAAGTCTCTGCTGCCCTAAGAGTTTACTGTAGAAAATGTGCCACCTGCAGCCGTCATCAAGATGAGGATTGCCATGGGACACAGAAGAACATTTCTTACTTTAATGGAGATTTACTTACTTATTTTGATCAGAAGTTGCACATGGTACTAGCTCTCCATGTATGGTGGCGATAGAAGGTTTCTTTATAAATAAACAGGTTTGTTTTTTAAGTGAGTCCATTTAAAGAAAAACATTAACTAAATAATAGTCACAGTCATTATGTGGAACTAGCACAGAGCATGAAGTTGTGACTCAGTGACTGACATTTGGGGACTGTCCCCTGAAGGGCCAGATCTGTACGAGGCCATTTCCTGAGGCCACATCAGAGATCACCTGTCCCCTCTGTCCCGTCTCCCTTCCAACTTCACTCCAGCCTCAGCACACACTTCTGTCCAGGCTCTTAGGCCTGTTAGGGTGATGCCAGTGGTGGTTGCGGGGGGCGGGGGGGGGTGGGGGGGTCAGTGAAGGGTGTTTGAGCTCAGAAGTTAGAACTAGTGAATCTGGGCTTGAAGCAGAGCCAAGACCAGGTCCTGGCAGTGACCTTCTGCTGGAAGGGGACAGGGTTGGCGCTGCTCTCCTTACAGTTAGTAAGAACGCGTGTGCACACGTATGCTTGTGTGTGGGAGAGGTATTATCTTAATTCTGTTGGCTTTTAGCATGATGAGGCTAAAAATATGGGTAGCCACCTGACCTGCATACTGGGAGTGAGGAAAGATGTGTAATATAGGAATTTCCTGGGCAGAAGCCCCAATCAGTCCTGTCACCCCACATTGTCAGATGACGCCTCCTTCCTCACTACCAACTACACAGATGAGCCTCCTGTGCTCTGTGAAACTTCAAAGAGGGTTCCATTATAGTCCAGAAGGTTTTCTGAGGAGTGATTATTGATACTGCTGTGCTTCTCAGAAATGTTACCTTAGTGCAGAGGGGTAACTCTCAGCTAAAGGGCCTGGTCCAGGCCTTAGCCAGACGCCAGGGTCCAGAGCATGGCAGGTTGACGGTCACTTGACACTCAGTCCTGTCGCCATTCTTCATTTGCCTTCTCCTTTGGTTTCATGATTTTTCACCGGCTAGCACGCAGCTGGGAACAGTCTAGATTTAGGTTCACCTCCTTTCCCTGTCAACATCATCCCCACCCCTGCCCATCTCCCCCATAGCTCTGGGGCCTGCTGTGCCAGGCCAATGCTGTGCGTGCCAGCTTGCCGAAGGCTGCCTCCCCTGCCTAGGGTCTGTGCAGGTGGCCTTGACCCTGACAAATGAGGGGAAGTAGGAACCGGGGGCCAGGCAGAGGAGGAGGAACTAGAGTCTTGATCTGAGGGCGACATGCTATTTTAGGTTTAATCTAAGTTAATCAACCCAAATAAAATTGGGAAGTAGAGCTAAGTAAAGAATCCAGGCCTGACACACAGGAACCCAGTACAAGATCAAGGACTGATCAGCCAGCGCAGGTCTACAAAATGAGTTAAACCTCAATTTGAACTTCAGGTCAACAAAACGATTTAAAGCTAAGCTTTCGGAGGGCTGGGGCAGGGCTGGAGGAGCAGCCCCTTCCTGGGGCATGGAGGGTAGACAGGACAGGGCAAGCCCCCAGGAACCATCAACAAGGGGAGAGAGCCTGGGACGGCAGAGGCAGACAGCAGGTCTTGCTGCGAGGCCTCATTTTTGCTAAGAGGCCACACGGAAGCAAGCAGTTAGGGAGGTCTTTAATGATAAAAAGCACCAGGAAGTAAGTTTTAGGTGTGGATTCACGGAGAAGAGTCTCTCACTGACATAGAACAGACGGGAACAGTGCGCAAACCCAGCGGAGGAGAATGCCCTGAGATTTCAGGAGGCTGAGAAGCGCTGGTCCCCAAAAAGCCCTAACAGAACTGGGGTTCTTCACTGGGGCTTCCACCCTCAGGTCTGAGCTCTGAGCCAAGTGAAAGTGCAGACAGGGAAGGAGTGACCCTGGAGCAGTCCCTGCCTCCCAGAGTGAGGGAAAGGTGTGGGGCAGGTGTGAGCTTTCTGCAGGCCTGAGGGATGGGAGACGAGTAAGGAAGGAACCAGGAGGCCAAGCGCGTGACCGATCCCACCTGGCCCAGACAGACAGGGGTCCCCATACCGCTGTCCCTGGCCAGGACTGCAGGTGCTCCTGTGGGCACAGGTGTGAGGGGGCCCTCAGGTACCCATAGTAGGAGTACTTCCCTGGGTCAGGGGTTGAAACCAGCTGGGGCCAGGTGGGACTTCATCTCCCCCTGGAGCTAAGGGACCTATGCTCTCCTTCCTGGGCCCCCCAGAGAACCCCCACCTGGAGCAGAGGGCAATACTCTGTGTGCTTCCTTTGCTGAGGGGCTCCAGTTGGCTCAGAGGCCCTACCACCCCTGGGTAGAATGGCGAGCGCCCACCAGTCTTCAAGTGTCAGCCTTCCCGAAGCCCCATGTCATCACTGCCTTGGAAACGTCTTCTGTGCACTCACCCTCCACAGACCTCCAGAGCTATCCTTGCCACCTGGAGGCAGGGGAGAGGATGTTTATTCAGTTGGTTTCAAGCCAGTCTGAGGAGAGAATGAGAACATCTGAAGGAAGGCGCTGAAAAGGGAACCTTATTTGGCGCAACAAGGCGTTTCTGATCACATTTCCAGCGGAATGATGTCCATCCTTACAGAGTTCTCAATGACAGGTCTTGAGAGACTTAAATGATTCAAATATCTGATCACATTAAATCCGTCAGACTAGAGATTTCTCTTTGGAGAAATATCAAAATTGGGACAGAAAAGAATAGTCCTCATCTGGTTAGCAGGTTGGAAAGGTGTCCCAAACCTGCCCCTAAGCTGAAAGCTCTTTCTGAAAAAGGTTAACAGCAGGACCCTGAGTCATCAGAGGGCTAGTGGATAGCAGAGGTGGATTTTAAGTTGCATTAAAGCCCACCACTCTGATGACTATACTGTACTTCTCATCTCCGAAAGCCTTGTACAACCAATATGAAAACTCACGTAAGGCTTTTATACCACGCCCCCCTACCCCCACCCCCCGACTCAGGATTAGCTCTTGTGGATGCCTGCCTGGCTCAGAAACCCCCAGTGAGGATGGCTCTGGGCTCCATAAGCAGGGCCAGCCTTACCCTGAGGCAAGATAGGTCTTTGGCCATTAGAGAGACCCTGGGAAGCGGAGGTCTGTCCCCACAGAGCCATCTTCTGTTCATGGGGCAGGGAGTTCTCTTGAAGGACAGGATTTCAGAGACTTGAGGATGCATCCGGTGCCTTCAAGGAGAGCCGGGGGAGAGAGGTTCTGACAGAGAAAATGAAGGAAAGCTGGTATGGAGGCTCCCATTGGGAAGAAGCAGCCAGGCTAGTGGGTTGCAAGCAGCCATGGTCAGAGTGAGGATCTTGCATCTTAAGGACGGACTTCAAGTCAAAGGAAAGACTGTGAGAAGGGGAAGCAAGTCTGAGCAGACATCACCAGCCTTGCGTTTGGCAGTGGCCTTGAGAAGGCAGTGCATGACTTAGCAGGCAAGGAAACCAGGTGCAGACACCTGGTCTGGGCTGACGCTCCCGGGCATCCGGTCAAGGGCCTGGGACTGTGAGGGAGTGCTCTCCTGTCCTGGGCTAGCTCCACTCGCTCCCTCCCTTCGCCCACGGGCATCACACCCGAATGCCACCAATCCCAGAAACCAGCTGGGTAGCTACTGTCCTACTACCCAGCTGGCTGTACTGAACCTGAGGGGGGTGTCTGTCTGAGTCAGGAAGGGGTTGGTTTTGCCTGGTGTTAGGTGGTGGAGATGAGGCTGGTAAAGGCCAAGTCACCCAGTCTAGAATCTAAGAAGAGCCAAGATGTAGTGACATGTTTTCTAGAGTCCTACCCACTCCCACTCCCACTCCCACTCCCATCACAAGTTGGCTCCCCTCCTGGCAGAGCCTTCTGGTGGGCACAGCGGGTCTGTACTCTGCCGAGGCTGGGGTCCCTGGATCACCCCACGGGGGCTGAGTATGTAGGAGGGGGGGCACAGCTCCAGGGCCTGATTCCTGTCCCCTCCCCCGGCTTCACCCTCTGAAGATAGCACCAAGGAGATTGTCCAGATTCACAGCTGGAATTTGGCCTCTGGTCAGGTTCTGTCACATACCTCCACTGGCTGCTGTCCCCTCCAGGCCTTTGGCTTCTTGAGATGTTTGCTAAACTGAGATATCTGCTCCCTGGCGCCTGAGTCTCGTCTAACCCCTGCCCTTATTCCCCAGCTGTCACTAGTTCACAGGGTTTCCTGCCTTCAGGTTTGTGTGTGCTTCTTTGCACTGGCCCCACCCCAAAACACTTTCAGTGGCCCCTGTTTCCACACGATTTTCCTCTTGCTTATCCTCCAGCTGTATTTTACATTCCCCCTCCTCCACCTTCCCTTTCATCCTCCTCCTGTCCACTCACACACTCTACTGATGTTGTACAAGTCATGTGCATCAACACTAAACCAAAGACTTGGTGCTGCCAGGCACTAAAATCCATGTTCTGGGGTGGCTGGCTTCAGAGTCAAGACACAGAGTGAGTGGCAGGCACCCAGCAGTGGGTGGGGGAAAGGAAAAGCCAGCAAGGCTGGAGCCAAGGCCTTTGATGTTGGAGGGGCTCCCATTGGGAAGAAGTAGCCAGGACAGTGGGTTGCAAGCAGCCAGGGAGAGAATTCATTGGTCTGTCCCACTGGGGATGGGGGTCCAAGGTGATGGCCTCATCTGGTTGCCAATAAAAGTAGCACATTTAGCTTTTATGTTCCTGGTGGGTTTGCCTTCTTTGGGACCACGGAGGGCAGAAGAGATATGTTTGGTGTGATTGAAGGGCATCTTCTGACCTTGCAGATCTTGGAGGAATTTTGTTCCCTCCTAGCTTCCCTCCTGCATACTCCTCCTGTCCCCCCTCCATTTCCTCATTCAAAAAAAGCATTAGGCTCTGAGATTATGGCTCCCAGGACTTTGGGGGAAGCCAGTGGAGGAGAGGGAGATCTGCGTCCCAGAAACCTAGCTGTCCTCAGAGAAAGCCACAGGCAACGAGGGAAATGCTGGCCAAGTAAACTTCTCTTTGTGTGCGTGTTCTCTCTTTTCAAGTTTGCTTCAGTGTGAATGTCCCTCTTTAAGGTAAGGCCTCCAGAGTGGGGAGTCTCTCCAGGTAGGTGAGCCCTCAGGCCCGGTGACATGGAGGCCCCTTTCAACCTCATGGTCCGTGTTCATCCAGCCATCACACTGCATGGCGGGACGCCCAGGGAGGCCTTTCCTGCATGCTCCTGCATGACTGGGCTGTGCTGGGAGGAAACGGGGAAGTGGGCTTGAGACCCTCACACCCTCACCAACTTCGTGGCCTGAGGAGGAGCCCTGCTCAACAGGCAGCCCCTTCCCCTAAAGTCAGACCCCTTGCCCAGGGACCACCTGACAGCGTGGACCACAAAGACAGAGCCCAGGTGATCATTGCAGGCTGTCCCCATCCTCCACCTGGCAGAGCAGAAGCACGACCCAGACAACTCCTGAGCCCATCAGTTATGACAGCCCCCCGACTGCTCATGCTGTAGTGAGAGCCGTTATTGTTTTATTTTTTAATATATTTTTATTGATTTCAGAGGGGAAGGTAGAGGGAGAGGTAGAAACATCAATGATGAGAGAAAATCATTGATAGCCCCCACCAGGGATTGAGCCCACAACACGGGCATGTGCCCGACCGGGAATCAAACCGTGACCTCCTGGTTCATAGGCCAGCGCTCAGCCACTGAGCCACACCAGCCGGGCATACTGAGAGCCTTTAGCATCCAAGAGGCTGCAAGGTCCCTCAAAGAGCTAGGACTCTGATGCAGGGCTGGAAGGCACAGGAGAAGTCCAGGAACCCGTTTGTGGTAGTTGTGGTGGCATGGTACAGTGAGCATGGTACTGGCTTTGACCTCAGAGAGACTGGGGTTGAGTAAAATTGCTATTATAGGAGAGCCATGTGAACCTGAAAATTCACCTCAACCCCAAATTTCTGGCCTCCCTGAGCCTCCCACCCCCCAACCTCCTTGCCTATGAAATGGGGATGAGAATACCCACTCACAGAATCATGAACAAGCCCAAGATACTTTGTTCACTGTAGATTCTCAGTACATGTCAGTTCCTATCTGTCCATTCACCACCCTACACCCAGCCTGTTAAAGCCCCTCTTCCTTTCATCCTGAGACTCCCAGAATTAACACTTCAGGAATGCAGGAGGCGGTATGAGGTTTGGAGACTGTAGAATCAGATGCGACCAGGTTCCAGTTTGTAGGCTCTTGGGAAAGTCATCTCATCTCTCTGAGCCTCAGTCTGCCAATCCATGGACTGGGAATAGTAGTATCTACCACACTGGGTTGCTGTGAAGAGTAAAAAGCTGAATTGTGTAAACTGATTAGACAGTCCTTGATGTACAGTGAGCACTGGGATGGTGTGATGCTGATAGCGATGGAGACAGTGGAGGTCTAGGCAGAGGGAGGCTGCATGGAGCGATATCCCTGTTCCAAAGGGGTGGAGGGGCCAGGAGTTCAGATGAGTGAGGACACCATGCTGTAACATAAATACTTGAGGAATACTAGGTCATAGGGTAAATCCAGGACTTGACTTTGGGAGGGGAGTCTTGAGGTCTGGTAGAGGACAGAGGGGAACAGATGGCATGAAGAAGAAGCCTCCCCAGACAGGCTGGGAGGCAGGGCCTCTGTGTGTCACGAGGACCTCTTCCCACCTGCAGTCTTGGAGAAGATCCTGACCAGGTAGGGCCACTTGAACAGTGCCCTCCTGCCCATCTCTGCAGAGAAGACTAAAGGGTGGCCTGACAGTCAGGAGTGGAGGCACAGTCGTCAGAGGCTGAGTAACGTGCATCAAAGTAAAACAGAAAGAGCATTAAACCTTCCCCATGGAGGGGCTTGGTCCTCTAGCCCTGAAGCCAGAATTTGCTCTTTGAAGGGTGCAGGCACCAAGGGACCTTCTACAAGCTGATCAGGTTCCCCTACTCACCCCAACCTCCAAGTCCAGGACCTTGATTCTCCAGGGCACTTCTGTCATGGAGGAAAGAAGCACTTGGAAACCCATGGGAGCGGGAGGGAGGGGGGCGGCGGGGGCGCGGTGATTAGTCCCCATTTACTTTCCATTGTGTGTGCTGGGGTAGCCGATGGTAGTAATTGGAGATTTGGCCTAAACTTGACACTCGTGTTATTTTTGAATTCTGGGATTTTACAAACACACAATAGATTTGTGAAGTTTCATTAAGCTTCCACATCAACCTCAGTCTCTTCAAAGTGAGAAGACCTGGCCCACGCGAGCCTGCAGCCACTGAGCCTCCATGTTATTCTGGCTCCTCCTTGCTGGGACCTACTTTAATCACAAAGTGGCTTCCTCGAAGCACAGAGCTTGGATGTCAATGCCCTGTATTAGGTGAGCCCCGCTGGAGGAGTGGAGAGAATGGCTAGGACAGTGAAATATGTTTCTTGCTTTAAGTACAGAGATGGGAAGATAAGCCAGAGTAGGGCTTATCAACTGAGATGACTTACAAAATAAACCAGGCCTTGACTTTGGGCATCAGGCACAGACTGTCCCTCTCCCTCCCCACAGCTGCTGGCCTCTCATTGAGTGTTGCAAAGTAGGAGGTCTTCCTGGAGAGGCGTGGCAGGTCTAGGCTATAGGTTCCCAGGTCCTGGGATGTGGGTGTTCCCCTTGATGCTTCAGAGTACAGCCACCCCAAACATGGGATTCCAGAATCTAGCCCCAGCTGTACTACAAGCAACGAGTTAAGAGGACAATGCTGGGCAGCGCTGGGTGCTGGGCCCTGCTGTTGGTATCTATGAGACCCCGAGCAAGTTGCTGAGTTTCTCTGCTCCCTTCCTGGAAAATGGGACCTTACACAATCCTGAAGATTTGTGCCAGCCACAGCCACTGCATTTCAACATGCTGGAGCACAGGGATTTGAGGGTTTTCAAAGTCAACATTCCTGTAATAAAATGTGCATAGACTAAAACTTACTCACTTCAAGTGTACATTTTGATGCGTTTTAACAAACTGATGCACCCACGTAACCCCGAGCACAATGAATAAAGCGGTTCCCAAGCGCCGTAGACAGCTCTCTTCTAGATTTCATGTATGTGGAGTCGTGTAGTGTGCACTCTTTTGTGTCCGGCTTCTTTCATTCAGCATCATGTGTTGGCAATTTGAGGACTGTATTTTTAACTTTTTCTTATGGAAAATTTCAAATATGTACCAAAGTAGAGAAAAAAGTAGAGAGAATCCCCATGTGTCCATCACTCACATCAATTAGCAAGATCTGCTTACTCAGTTAGGAGAGGGCTTTTTCTTTTTTTTAAATTATATTTTTATTGATTTCAGAGAGTAAGGGAAAGGGAGAGAGAGACTGAAACATCAATTATGAGAAAGAATCATTGATTGGCTGCCTCTTGCATGCCCTACACTAGGGATTGAGCCCGTGACCCAGGCCTATGCCCTGACCAGGAATTGAACCGTGACCTTCTAGTTCACGGGTCAACGCTCAACCTCTGAGCCACGCTGGTGGGGCAGGAGGGCTTTTTACCTGTTAGTTTCACAGCTGCATCCTCGGCAGTGACTCCTGGCACATAGTAGGAATTTACTCTATGTTTGTGGAATGAATGGTGTAGATCTACAGTGTTTTTCCAGAGAATGTTTCTCTCTTAGCTCCATTTCTAAGTTCTCTTCTCACCTTTTCTGGCCCAAGACTGATTCCAGGTTATGCCTGGGAATTTGGGGGCAACAAGATCCTGCATTAGGAAACCTGAAATCATTTCATGGTAAAAGGAGGTGGGTGACCTCATCTTGACTTGAGAGGCATATATTACAGTGTTTACAGTTCCTATTTCAAAGGCAGCAAGCAGAGCAATAATGAATCCTGGGCCAAAAGAACTGATCTCTATCTAGAATGTTTTCAAAAATAAGGAGGGAAAAGACTTGTGAGTGGAGGAGCAGGGCTTTGCCAGGGCCAGATTGCAAAGTTTTTCCTTTGGGTACCAACAGTTATCCCTGGAAAGCTAAAGCCAACAGCTGTCAATAATAACACTGCTTTGAAAAGTAGCTGATAAATGAGCAAGGGCCCCGTGGGTGAGAGGCAGAGCGGGGCCAGGTTTGCCACTCTGTGCCTAACACGTTCAGCGGGAGACACGGGTCCTGCCGCGGCACGTCTGCTGCGTGGGGCCAGCTCGCTGCGGGGCCTGGCTCGGGAGCTCAGGCCTCAGGCAGGCCGCGGCAGGCAGGGCACGGTCTCCTCCCGAGGCTTTTTATTCCTGGATATCCACACTGTTTTCCACACCTTTTCAGTTCCAGGCACCACTACTGAGTGCCCCTTTATCCTGCTTCGGGGTCTACCCAACAGTGGGTTGTAAAATCAATTTAGTGTGCCAGGTGCAGACAAACTTTTAATGAAGGATGAGATGGGATGGGATGGGAAGGTAATGTATAGGGAAGGGAAGGGAAGGGAAGGGAAATTAGACTAGAACATGGAATGCATCACACAGAGTAAAGGTAGTTTAGAGCTTGCTGAATCTTTTCTTAGGGTGTTACAATGAGGTGCTGTGCACGAGGTCATATATAAAATGCATTTTTAACTGTTGCTTATAATGGAAAGTTTTGAAGGGCAATGCCGCTCTTCACCCTGATGTCTAAGAGATGACCCCAATAGGCGTCGTGGGAATGGCGGCCTCGTGCATGGTGAGGGGGACAGGGCAGAACGCAGCTGTTTGTTTCTTTCTTGGTACCACGGCAACAACACTCCTGGCAGAGCCACTCAGGCCTTTGCACACGTGAACGCATTGACGCCTCTCGGCAGGAGGCAGGCCGCCACACGCCAGGGACAAGGGCCTGGGGGTCAGAACAAGCTGAATTCATTCCTGGCTCTTTCCTCCGGCTGGCGTGCACCTTGGGCAAGCCGGTTCCTAATCTTAACAGCGGGGGTTGTGGCCTCCAGTTGGGTTGTGTGTGAGGTTCAATGAGTCAGGCAGGTAAGGCACTTAGGAAAAGTGAGCTTTATTCTGCTTTCCACATGAAGACACTGAAGCTGTGCCAAGCACTGTGCTGGTACTAGAAGTACAAAACAGCCAGCCACACAGACCCAGCTTCCAGCCCAGTGGCCAAAACAGTGATGGAGTAAGTCGGTACCTAGTCACACTGACGAGGAGGCCAGGAAAGAGACGCATGGGGCGATCCAGCTGCGGGAGAGGAACCAGCCTGGGTTGTGGGCGGTTCCCCCGGGAAGGGGCATTCCCTTCCCACATAGCAGCGCATGACCCTCCTCGTGAGTGGCCTCAGGAGTTTCCGAGCTCCTTTGCTGCATTTGAGAGGGAAATGGACCCTCCTCTTCTCTCGTTTCTGGTCTTGAAGGGTGGTGAGCTCACCGGTGTAAAAAAAACAACTGCCCTCTGCCTCCTCTAGGGACTCAGCAGCATCCATATAATTAACCGGGAGCTTCCCAGGCCGGGCTGTGACCTGGGCACCGCTAGTAATGGGAGGTGCAGCTGGTGGGACTCACCCAGAGACGCCACTCTCGCTGGGGAGCCCAGATTCATGGGGCCCTTAGAGGCTTGGTGGCTCTTCACCTCTGCATGCCAGCAACCGAGGCCACCATGGCTGTCTCCTTTGGACCACGGATTGGCCAGGAACCAAGTGGCTTCCCATTGTTGAATGCCATGAAACTAATCACTTGTGCTTAAAGAGCAAAGGGGTCTCGATTTTCTGCTCCCCTAAAAGGTGGAAGCAGCTTTGCCAAGTAGAGTTCACAAACTGGAGAATTATGCAACCCATTCATTTAAAAATTAGGAGATCTGCCATGAGTCTTTGATATCATCCTCCTGAACAAAATGAATCTCTCCTAACATGATGAACAAGGTAACTTTGCTCCTAACATGAGTCTCTGCTATCATTCTCCCGGATAAGATGGAAAACGTGACCGTGGCTGGTTGACTCGCAGTGGATTTAACCACACTCCCAAAGTGTGCTGGCAGGGCTGGATGTGAGCTTTGTCAGAGCGCTGTTTGTAGAGGGCAAGGTAGAGGGTTCTGAGCCTGACCCCGTCTTACATACTATTTTTATGAGCATCTTGATAGAGAGATGGGAGGCATGCAATCAAATATTAGGGTGACCAAAAGCTGAAGGATATAGCAGGTAAAGATAGGATGAAAGAATTGAAATGACATTTTCCTAGTACTTTAGAGTTCAAGTGAGCTTTACTTAGAGGCTCTCTTATAACCCTCGGCAATCTAGGTATATTTATTATCCCCATTTTTTGCTAAATAAATCAAGATTCAGAGAGGGAAATTATAGAATCGTTATTTATGGTGATCTTGACAGGCTAGAAATAAATACCAAAATAAGAAGAAATCAAGGCTAAACATAAAGGGTCACATTTAGATTAGAAAAGTCAATTTTTAGGAATTGGGGGTATGTGTTCGTTTCCTAAGGTTACCACAACTCAGTATCACACACTGCGGGGATTAGAATAACAGAAATGCAGTGTCTCACTTCTGGAGGCTGGGCCATGCGCCCTCTAAAACCCACAGGGGAAGAGTCCTTTCTGTCCCCTTCAGCTCCTGGTAGCCCACATGTTCCTTGGCTTGTGGCAGTACCACCCTGTCCATGGCTCTTCAGGTGACTTTCCCTCTGAGCATATCTATCTCTGTGTCCAAATGTCCCCTGCTTACAAGGTCACCAATCATACTGGGTCAGGGTCCACCCTGGTGACTTCCTCTTAATTTGAGTACATCCATAAAGACCTTAATTCCAAATCAGGTTCCATTCTGAGGTACTGGGAGTTAGGATTTCAACATATCTATTTTGGGGACACAAGTCAACCTATAACAGGGTTCCATTGGATTGGTACAACTGTGATTTATCACAGCTATGTAAGAAATGATAAAACTTTGATAACTCTCTTAGACATCAGTTTAATTTGAGGGTTTCCACCAGGTAGAGGGTCATGCCATTGAACATAGCAATGCTCAGAGGAGAATGGATCAGCTTTGGCCACCACATTCTAAGAAGGAGGTGGATGAAGGACAGTAGGGAACCACAGAGACATGGACAAGACAGGTGCTGTGACGGTTCTGTGGGCAGCCCAGGGCAGCATGAATTCTCTGTACCTTTTGCTCTATTTTCTATAAAAGAAGTCCAAAAGTATGGCCAGTTCTTGGTTAACAAAATTTAAAGGGGGAGGGGGATGGAGGACTATGTTTAGAGAAATTCCTAGGTAAATGGTAGTTAACTTGAAATTCTTTTCCAACCCAGCATTCCAGCCAGGCAAGACACTATGGAGCCAGGCTGCAGTTAATTGATGTTGCGAAAGCATTCTCGTTGTTGAAATTCTTGCCTTTTCTTTTAGAATATTGTGAAAAAGGAAAATGGAGTGCAGATAAGACTATTGACATTTCAAAGCTAGGAGGAATTTTGGGTTTGACTGTTACAGTAAATGAAATTATTTTGAGCAAATGGATATCAGGTGTCTGCTGTGCATCCTGCTTTGCACTAGGTACCTGGAGGGATATGAGAGAATATTAGGACACACGTAGACTATTAGAGGAAGGGACCAAATGTGGGATCCAGGAGATACTATGGGGACTGGGAAGAGGGTGAGATGGGGTGAGGCTGGTGTCAGGGGAGACTTGGGAAGTTGGAACAGGATATGGGACCTTGAGGAAAGCTAGCATTTTTGGTGACCAGTGCTGGTCACAGTCATGGGCAGGACACCCCTGGGCTTGTAGTCATTTCTACCTAGGCTCTTGCTGTCATTTCCAGGCAGAGGTGAAGAGGTGGGGCAGGGACAGCAAGGCAGCCACATGACAGCCAGTCCCGTGCCTCAGCCTGTAATCAGGTGGTTCTCTAGGGCTTTAAAACAGAACTATCTGTTGCTCTCTCCTGACGATCGAATGGAGACAGAAGCAGGCATCACTGGCTCCTCTGAGGGCTTGTGTTTGTGACCTCAGTACAGGGAGGGCCAGGAGAGACTTGCATTGGCCATAGAGGAAGCAAGCGCTGAGGAAGCATGCCTGTCCATGTCTGTGCCTGGCTCCAAGCCCTGGCACACCCAGCTGAGACCCAGGGCTCAGTGGCCTTGGAGTGCTTTGTAAGATGAGCTCAGTGGCTTTGCTTCTGTGATGCCATTTCTCAGAAGGCTGTGGAATGACCTCAGCTCAGTGACGAGGGCATGGGGCAGGAGGCAAGGAGGGGAGAGGGTGTTCCAGACAGAGGACCAGCCATGCAAAGGCTTGGAGTCAGGAGCCAGCCAGCGAGTCCAGAGAACTGCATGGGAAATGAAGCTGGGCAGATAGGCAGGGATGAGATCCTGAAGGGCCTTAGAAGTGTGTGTGTATAAGAACCTGGGCTTTCCCCAAGAGCATCGAAGTGCTGATAGAAGAACCTTAGTCACTGGAGGAAGCACTGGAATGTTTGGATTTGGAGGCAGACAGAGAAATGTAAGACGTAGTCTCTGCCCCCAGCAGCGCATGGCGCTGATGGGAAGATCACACGGACTGTGCTGGGTAACAGCCATGCTGCCCATGGTGCCTGCCCATGGCACACAAGCTCTGAAACTCAGAGCAGAGTGGAAACTCACATTTATTGGGTGC
>NW_005871054.1:13085569-13172312 GCF_000147115.1 Myotis lucifugus | reverse complement strand
TTTGGCCTCTCAAGGCACCTATTGCCACCTGCATTCTACAGACGATAAGATCAAGGCTCAAAGAGTGACTTCACACGGTGTCATATAAGCAGAAAGGGACAGTGCAGGGACGAGAAGTCAGCGGGTGCTCTTTCTCCTCCTCTATGCAGCCTCTCCTCAGTGTGGGCCAAGGGCTGGGGGATGGCTTCATGGGAAGTTATGGTCTGAAGAGTTAGAAGGTTGTTCCATGTGCCCCGGTGTCACCCTTCAGGCTGTGCAGTGTGGGCTGAGTCTGGCTTAGACATTAGGGAGGCGTCTGGGATGACCAGGGGGCTAGGGGACCAGGCAGTGTCTCTGGGAGTTTGCCCATTGGAATCTTGGAGTCAAGTTTTGTGCCTGTGAGGGAGGCAAGCAGCTTCCCAAAGAATAAAATCAGTGAGTGAAGGATATAATCCCCAGTTCTTCTCAAATTTGGGGATGTTCATTGCTGCATACTAGTACATGCTATGAATAGGCAGTGATGGCGAACCTATGACACGCGTGTCAGAGGTGACATGCGAACTCATTTTTTTGGTTGATTTTTCTTTGTTAAATGGCATTTAAGTATATAAAATAAATATCAAAAATATAAGTCTTTGTTTTACTATGGTTGCAAATATCAAAAAAATTTCTATATGTGACACAGCACCAGAGTTAAGTTAGGGTTTTTCAAAATGCTGACACGCCGAGCTCAAAAGGTTCACCATCACTGGAATAGGAAGTGATGTTTCCCAGACATAACTGCTTTGGAAAACTTCCCAAGTCTCTAAGGTGAATAATCAGGAATGGCACATAGTGTGGATGCTGGCTATTTGACGTGGAAATGAGGAGCTGGCATGCACCTAAGATGTCCAAGGAAAACAGGGCCTGGTCCAGGTTGCATAAGCGGGTGGATGAGCCAAGAACGTTTTCCTGTAGAGCTCTTAAAGAATGGCACCTCGCTTAGATGCCACAGGCGATTCTGACCCCTGGAAAGTCCAGAGCTGAGCGAGATGGCTCCCCAAGGTAGCCTACCACGGAGCTAGAGGTGCTTAGAGAATGGCATTCCTGGCTGTGTTGACTGAGCCTGATTCCTGGCACATAACCAGCAAGTTGTGAAATTCAGATATCGTATGGAATCTAGGTCTGTCACATGCTTAGCTGACCTCAGGAAACAAAACCCGTGTCCATGACTAATAGACACCAATGACTGAAAGGTGAAGCACAAACAAGTAGATAAACAGGGAGGGCCGATGCCAGAGCCTTGCAGATTCCCCGGGAGCTCCCCCTTGTCGGTGACCAGTGAGAGTGCGCCGGCATGGAGGGGGTCCTGCCCTGAAAGGACAGGAGACCTGGGCATGGTTCACCCTTGGTGGATGTTACATTGCATTTTCCTCCTGCCCCATCTCTTGGCCTCTCTTGTTCACCCAACTCCTGCCCCTCCTACCCGCCGGTCCCCTTTGCTCTCCTGCCCCTAATAGGGATGCCCATGGCTGCCTTCTGGGTTGATCCTCAGTACTTCCCAAGGCACCACCACCTTCTCCCCCTCCCACACCTCCTTCTGGACTCATTTCATCCCGCATCACAGGCCCATACTCTGTAACCCCTCCCCACTCAAAGTGCACCCATTCCTCCTTCAATAGAGACCTTCGGGAGAGGCATCAATACACCTTCGCCTGAGGTACCGGCCCTCCCAAGTCCCATGTGAGTCACTGTGAGGGATGGGCTTCTTTTCCCCTCTGACGTCCATCTCCTCTCCGGCCATTTTCCTCTTGCTCTGTACACACTAGAGATATGAAACAGATAGTCCTCGTGCCTGGGGCCAGCCCTCCTATAGAGGTGACTAAGCCACTAGGCTTGCCCATTTCAAGGACAACATGTTTCCTTCAGCTGCAGGTCCTGTCCCCACCACTCAGGTTCTCTGTATCTCCCTCTGTCACCCCTCCAAGGTCTCTGACACCTACCTACTGTGCAGCTCAAGCCCAGGGAGAAGATGCCAAGCCGCCCTGATGGGTTCTGGAAGATTATCTCATCCCTGCTCCATGCTGCCCATCTGATTCTGATTTCAGTCCTGGACAATGTGCACACAGTCTCCCCTGCTGAGCTCGCCCGGTCCACATTACGCACACTCTCCTCCACCCGCAGATCGGTGCCACCAGGCTGGCCCGCTGGCAAGCCTTCCTGGCTTTATTGCAGTCTAGCGGCTTTACCTAAATATCTCCTGATAGAAACTGACCCTGGCCATGGCTTCCCACTTCTCCAGTCAACCCACACCGTGGAGGCATCACGCTGGGACCTGCACTTGAGTCTGACTCTGCTCTTAACTAGTTAGCTGACTCTGGCAAGTCACCTCTGTGAACTACGGTTTCCTCATCTGTGCAATCAGGATAATAATACCCCGTTCCAAGGATCAAATGAGCAAATGAACATGAAGGTGCTGTAAACTGTAAAGCAGCATCCCAAGCCCGGTTCTGCGGAACTCTGCTTCAGGAGAAAATCTATGTCGGGTTTGAGGAGGGCTGACCTAAGCAACATGAACTGGGTTTCCTGGCTCTAGGATGTCTCAGAACCTTTAATTTGCCAACGTGCATAGCAAATGCAGGCAAGGCACAGGGTACACAATAAAGCTTTATCCCAAAACCACTTTTTTCATAGACTACTTATTCACATATTTTAAGTTACTATTTTCTACAGATCAAAGCATCTATTAATAGTATACCTCCTACAAATAATAATGCTAATCTTTCCACAAAATTGATTCCATCATCCAGGTCTCTGGTCCTGAGTAACACCAGTCAGTCTGTTTCTTAAAAAGTATTACTGGCACCCTTCCATCTTCTCAGCTTTGCGCTGTGGACTGTGGGGGACAGGGGCCTGGTTTGGAAGGCTCCACAGTCGGACTCCACTCTGGCCTCCCGCCATCCTCACGCTGGACTCTGCCCCAGGCAGCGTGGGGAACCCATTGTCCTGTGTACACATCCTTCCTGCTCCTGCCCCCTGCTTTCGTCCCATCTTTCTTCCTGACAAGGTGCCTGTTTCCCATCTCTACCAACACGGTTGTGACTCAGTCTTCAAGTCTCAGCCAAGCCCTCACTTCTCCATGCAAGTTTGTCTAACCAATGCAGACTGTCCCGGCAGGAAGACTGGCTCCCAATGCAACTGGAAACCCCTAGAGGCAGAGAGCATTAGATACACTTCCTGTTTTCTCCCCCAACCAGGATTTGTGTGATTGCCCTAAACCCTACTTTGGGAGCTTGAACCTCCAACGGCGGGGATGGGAGGGAGGGGTCCTTCTGAACTGGGTGGGTTTATTTGCACCATCAGTTATTCAGTACATGTTTATCATTGGGAACCCAAGGTTGAGTAAGATAAGGCCCCTGCCTTTAAGAAGCTCTTGGTCGAGACAAAAACATAAACAATTCATTGCGAGCTAGAGTGCTGAGTGTAACAATAGAAATAATATGGGAGCACAAAATAGGGTTCATGGTGAGAGCAGCTTAGGACCAAGGCAGGATTCCCAGAAGACATTCCCACCCCTGTCCCATGGCAAGGTTATGGGGGTCTACCTATAGGGGAGGAAGAGCACTGGAAACTTTGTGGGAGGGGATTTGAGTTTGTTACCATGGTTACAGAGGAGGAGATGTCAATGAAGCCAGAGGGTTAGGGCAGGCGCTGGAAGGGGGAGTGTGAGATGGGAGCTATGCATCCCACTCTCCCAAACACACACACGCGCACACATGCACACACACAGTCTGTGGGAATCCCACTTCCCTGCTTTTCCATCGTACCCTCTCACTCCTTCTTCCTTCTCACCTGGATTCATTTTTTTCCTTTCCAAGTCCTCTGTTGCCTTCTGGTCCTGGGGCCATCCATCGTGACCTCATTGGAACAGCTCTGTGTCTGCTCTCAGTAGCTAGTGGCCTGCTTTGGCGAGAGGCTGGTCAGCGCGATGCCCACGCCCTGTGGGGGGCCCTGGGGAGGGAGGTCAGCCTGGAGTCAGTGCTTTCTCTTTTCTTCTCACAGAAAACCAAAAGAGACGTCAATAACTTTGACCAAGACTTTACCCGGGAAGAGCCAGTACTCACGCTTGTGGATGAAGCAATTGTGAAGCAGATCAACCAGGAGGAATTCAAAGGTTTCTCCTACTTTGGTGAAGACCTAATGCCCTGAGCGTTCCCCCCGCCCCCCAGGTGGAGTTTGGTGATGCTGCAAGAAGGGGTGCGGTGAAGATGGCTGTTTTCCAGAGGCTCAGAAGGTCTTGAACTACTTCTCCTCCCCGGAGCCCCGATCCCTGTCCACTCTATTTATTGCATTCCCTTAGCCCAGGCCAGCTCCTGCCTCCTCCTGCCTGGTGACCAGAAGGCACTCTTGGCTCTCGGCGCACCGGGAAAGCAGCACCGTGTTGGGCCGGCCGTTAGCTGGACACGTCGCTGTGTTTGGTCTGTTGGGGAGCCTGTTTCTACTTCTCAGGGGCTCCTGGCAGTGAAGCGACTTCAGTTCTTTCACTGCAAAGGAAAATGTAAAAGGCAAACAAGAAGACTCGGGCTCTGCAATTGAACGTAGAATTCCAACAACTCTTGCTTCTCATCCCTCCAGTCCCCCCCGCCTGCCATCCTCTGCCCTTCTGTGTGGGGGAAGAGATTGCTGCTTCAGCCTGAGGGGGGCGCCCTGAGGTGCCTGTGAAGGAGAGAGACTGGGCGAGGCGCAGGTTGGCTGCCTGTGGTGGTGTGTCTGGAATGGCTAATTCTTGCTTGCTTTGGTGTTGGCTTGGGGGCATGCCAAAGTTGTGGAAGCATGTATCTTGTGGAAGAAATTACTCTTTTTGAAAAAGAAAATTTGATTTTGCACTCTCTTAACGTTTGGAAAAGATATCCTCAAATTTGCTAATTGGCCAACAGATACAGATTCCAGTGTTAATACAGGTTGATATTAAAGGGCTAATATGCAACGAGAAACCAGTTGTCCAAAGTTTATACTCCTAATGCATTGGTGGCGCACGGGGGCTGTACGAATTGAGAGAAAAGGAAACAAGCGTGGTCCTCGTTATTAACATTCTGCCTGAATACGAAGGCCACCGCCCTGATGGCCACGGCCCTGGGGTTCTCGCAAAACTCAGCTCCCAAATTCTCTTTCCAGTTTCGTCCTGAGTTCCCAGCATAAACTCTATTTATTTTCTGCAGCAGTGTGTTATTTTTGCGCACTTCTACAAAATGGTAGTACTACTGTGTTGTGGTTTTTAAACATTAAACATGTAAAGTTGAATATGAAATACCTGCTTTTGGAACAAGCAGAATGAGGTTAAACATGAGTCCTGCAGAGCGTGTCAAGAGACTGAAAAGCAACTTGCCTGGAAACTGACAACGTGGCCGGACGGACTGGG
This sequence comes from Myotis lucifugus, assembly GCF_000147115.1. Taxonomy (NCBI): domain Eukaryota; kingdom Metazoa; phylum Chordata; class Mammalia; order Chiroptera; family Vespertilionidae; genus Myotis; species Myotis lucifugus. Next base: position 13,166,935 of record NW_005871054.1, on the reverse strand, counting down.
AGGCTTGTTCCTGTGTGACGCGGAAAGGCAACTCATGTGGACACTATTTAATGGATGCGATGTTACCTCCTGTAGATATGCTAACAGTGTTACGTTCTTTTATTCCCAAGGGTTCTCTGTGGCTTTGTGTATATGTTTCCCGGAGGTCATTTGATTATCTATTTTGCTGAACTGATTTAGCAGGGAATGGAATCCATTCCAACTGTTGCACGTGGATTTCCCAGCTGCCCCTAAATATATATACTTGTGAGTGGCAAAGTGGCACCCACGAAGCTTTTTGCCTTTTGTACATTTGAGATTTTTGTATATAGTGTTTGCTGCAAGGCCTGTGGAATTAATTCATTGAATTTAGAGGTATCAACTGCTGCATGTTCAGGCATATTATAAAACTTTAGTCTATGAAAGAATAATTCTAATAACGTCCAGGTGCAATACTCTGTATGTGTATTGGTTCAAGTTACCGAGAGATAAGTTGTGTTTGTTTCTTGGGGGGGCGGGGGGGGCGGTCAGGGAGCTCCTGTGTATTGTTTATTTCATTTTGGTTTGTTTTAAAAGATGTAAACATATATTAAGCTATATTAAATCTCACATATAGTTCTCCTGGGCTCTTTTCTGCCCTGATAGAGATGGGGAAGAGAAAGGAATGTTTTTGGATGGTGGTGTCAAAGCCTGGACAGTGACCAGCTCGAGCCCATAGGGAGTTGCTGTCCGTATTTGCACCTGGCGGGTCATGGCCTTTGTTACTAATGGTGACATTCAGTTCTCTTTTGTTTTTATTTTTTAAAAACTCAGGTGTAATTATTATCTGTTCTTATGATAATTTCAAATACTATGCTCTATCAATTTGTGTGTTTGGCACACCAGCGAAGTGATGAAGAACAGTGGATTAATTTAATTTATCTTCGGTAACTTGACGTGCTGGGGAGAGACTATCTTTTGGAGTTGAGTACAAGCACAGAAACATCTTCATGGTGGCATCATCTCATTTTTTTAGGAAGACATGACAGTACTGCCCTTCATACTCATGCCTCACTACTGCTCTCTCTTTTTCCTCTGCTTCCCTGGCCATGAGGAACTTTGAACAACCAGGCCAGCTCCAACTGCAATGCCCAATGGCCTTGTCCAAGGACGTGGTGGTGGTCCCATGTCGGCGGGGGTTGGACCCTTTCAACAGGACAACTGGCATTTTTGCTGGGAAGTCAAATAAGAATACATTCCACCCAGCAGCTCCAGGCAGGCAGTCAATAGGTTGCCTGGCCCAGTGACAACCCCGTCAGTACCCGAAGCGCCATGCTTGCTGGGTCACCTCCTCCTTGGGGCTGGAGCTGGCCAAGCTCTCACACTGGCAGATTCAAATCCCATGTTGTCTATAGGAAAAGGCTTGTGTGTTCCTTGAGTATTCATTGCTTCATTTTAGTTTTCACAAGCGTTTGGAAGCGGACACACTGTTACATTTCTGCTGATTCTAATCTTTCCAGCGCTCGCTCTCTCTCTCTCTCTCTCTCTCTCTAAGAAAAGAAAAATGGAGTGTAAAAAAAAAAAAGCCAAAACACATATGAAGGATAGCTGTCCTCCTGTGTTCTCTCATGATGGAAGTGAGAAACCTTGTGGAGTGGAAACATAACTTTTTCCTCCAAAGGTGAAAAAAAATCAATGCATTCTTGCTTTAAGGAAAAACAGAAGAAAGCTAAAAAAGAAATTACCTCTTTTTAAATTATGTGCAAAATAATTCTGGCTAAATAGAAAATGTATTCAATTTTAAGGATTTTCTTTTTTTTTTTTTGTATTGTGATGCTTTAATTTGTACATTTTTCCCCCTTTCTGGATGTAATTTTAATCTCTTGCCATTCATTAGTGTTATTTCATTGTAAACATTATTGTGCCAAATGTACTGTATTCAAAAGGATGTGAATGTGTATGTTTTCCGAACCTAATAAATACAATGATGTTAAATCTTATTTCTCAGTCTCAGTGAACATTTGTGTCTCCCCTGTGAGTGGCAAGGTGGCACCAGTGGAAACCTAGACTTCGTTTCCACTTTCCCCTTGTCCTTTGACGATGCACAAAGGAGGCCAGTAACCTGATTTGCACACTCCCCTTGCCCACCTCAGCCTCGCCTCTGCTCTGGGACTGCCGGCCAGAGGGATGAAGGGGCCTGCGTGGGCTGGATGTGGCGCTGGCTGCCTCGGAAGGAGCTGCTTGGGACACGGGCAAGCAAAGCAGGCAGCACCCTGGTTCTGTCTTCTCCAGAACCAGTGCTGGACCTCCTTGCAACCGATGCTCAGTCAAGCCTCTTCAGGACTCAGTCTCTGACCTGCTACTCAGAACCTGGAGTCCAAGAAACTCCTCCCAGGCTGAGAGCCCCTTGCAGGCTGGGCGGGGAGTGCAGACTGGCCAGTGGGGTTTCATGCTAAGCTACTGTCCACCTCCCCTCTCAGCCACCTGAGTTCCTCCTTCACTCTGGGACTCCCTCCCTCCCTCCCTCTCCACTCATGTTGTGCTGGCTCTCCAAGGCTCCTCGTCTTCTTTCTCCAGCACGGATTTTTCAAGAACATTTGAAACTCAAAGGCGTACTTGAGTTCACCAGAAATTTCAAGGAACCAAAACTCCCTGTTCTGTAAGAGTGTGGGAATGATTGCAGTTTTACTATGTGTCATTCTCAGAGGACGGGATGACCCAACTTGTCAGCCCACAAAGTCACTGCTTCATACGCCTGCCGCTGGCTTTGGAATGTATATCATCCTGCGGGCGCTTTTCCTCTCACAGTCTTCCCCTCCCAGCAACGTGGCCTGGCTCCCTCAAGACGTAAGCATGGACCTCAGACCCACCTCACGAAGAAGGTTGTGCTTATCACAGAGTTTCCTCTTTGATCGGGCAGCTGTTCCTAGGGAAGTGACTACCCCAGGAAAAGCAAGCTTCCCATCAGTGTGTCTGTCTTACCACGAATTTATGTGAAAGTCAGGGGAAACAAATTAAAAGGAGCTGTTCTGACAAGGCCAGAAGACAGCTCCAGGCATTTCACCAAGTGAAAAATGACCCGTCTACACCTCTCTCGCCCAGTGGCCCAGAGACCCGCTCCAAAGTCCTGGCGATGTGAGAACTCGTCCTCCCAAATCCATGTGCTCCACGAATCACACTGAAGCTCTAAGAAAGGCCAATTGCTCATTAGCATCCCTGGTTTGGACTTTCTCCCCCGACCTCAACCACGTCCCAGGCACTGGCAGGTCTGTTCCAGGGAAGCCCTGGCCGCTGGTCCCTGGCAAGGGTTAGATGCTGCTTTAAGAAAGCCTGTCTGTGTGGCTGTGCCCTGAACTGAGAAACAGCAGAGGGAATCTGTGGGAAGAATGCCCCTTCTCTATGTCCTTGCACCCGAGGACAGTCCGTACTTGGCTTACCAGCACCTGAAGTTCTCAGGCAATAAAATAACAGGAGGCATGTGCTGCCCTGGCGCTTACCATGGCAAAGAGGTGGATTGGAAAGAAGGCTTAGAAGCCACATTATGAATTCTGTTTTTCAGTGTAAAGCACTTTAGCCTAGATCAGTGATGGCGAACCTATGACACGCGTGTCAGAGGTGACGCGCGAACTCATTTTTTTGGTTGATTTTTCTTTGTTAAATGGCATTTAAATATATAAAATAAATATCAAAAATATAAGTCTTTGTTTTACTATGGTTGCAAATATCAAAAAATTTCTATATGTGACACGGCACCAGAGTTAAGTTAGGGTTTTTCAAAATGCTGACACGCCGAGCTCAAAAGGTTCGCCATCACTGGCCTAGATAATGGTACTACCTTCGTGGTATGTTAGTTTTAAGCTAAACCTAAAGGGTGACCAGCGGTGGTGATCAGGAGTACGGCCTCCAGGAATGGACAGCTGGTTGAATAAATAGCACTTATTCAGAAGGCAAGAGCTTCAGCTCTTTGATATCCCATCAGCACTTGCGGGGAGGGGGTGTTATTAGCATAAATAATTTTAGGAAAGGAGTTCCTCAGGGAAAGTGGCGTGGCATGTTCATTAGCATAAAGGAAGTCAGAAAGGTGATAGGAATGGTGTTTGAGATGAGTAGATTGGCAAAGATATTTTAATCACATTTAAAAACACACAGGCTGTGAGAACTTCAACTTCCCTACTAATCAGGGAAATGAAAATTTAAATCAAACCTCATTACCACATCACAGCCACCAGAATGACTCCATAAAAAAGGCAGACATAGCAAGTTTGGAGCCATCAGAACTTTCAGTGTTTCTGGTTGGAGTATAAAATGGTGCGACCACTTTGAAAAACTTGGGCAGTGTCTACTATAGTCAAATGTGCAGACCCTGGACTCAGCCGAAAATTCCATCAGCGGCAGAATAGGCAAATGTGGACTCTTTCTGCAAGAGGGCCCATGTTGCGGTGAGAATGATTTCCAGTTACACACAGCAACAGGTGAATCTCACAATGTGATGATGAGTTTAAGAATCCAGGCACAAAGGGGAACAGACTAATTCCAGTTACATCAAGTGTAAAAACAGGCCGTCTATGCTGCCTGAAATAGGCCAGTGGTTGCCCTTTTGGGGGTGGAGAGGTGGTGACTAGGCGTGGGCACCAAAGGGCTTCTGGGGTGCTGGTTTGGTTTTCTGAGCTGGGACCTGGCAAAAAGGTATGTTCACTTTGTGATCGTTCATTGAGCTGTACTCTTAGGATCTGTGCACTTGTCAATAAAAAATTACTCAAAAAAACCTTGGGGGTGGCACCCTAGGCCAGATCTGCAAACTGCCTGTTTCTTTGCTGTCTTGGGGGCATCTTGGTTGCCTGACTCCCACAAACAGCCTGATCCTGTGGCTGGAACAGGGTGGCATTTGCCTTGAGGACCTTTCCTGTGAGGCACTGTCATAAACACCAAACCGACTACAGCGGGAACGTCGTGGACCTTCCAGAATGCCCACAGCCTCTTCTGTGCCTGCTTGTTAATGCAACGTCTGTGTATGTAGCAGAATGTGGTTGGTGAGGTGGTCAGGGAGTAGCCAAGTCTCCCCTCTCACAGCCACTGAGATCTACCAAAGAGAAGCCACAAACTTGGCTTGGAGAGTCCGCAGCAGGCGAGGCTTGGCTTCAGCTCCTTCACCGTGGGCAGGTCACTGCACCTTGCTCAACCTGTTGCCACACTTGGAAAATGGTGGTAATAAGAGCTACCGCTTCCAAGGCCCGTTGTGAAATCTCAGTGCCATGAAGCTTCCACAGCAGTGTCTAGTACTGTTGCTGTTATTTCTCATCCCTGGATGAAATCACAGCCTGAATCACGGGGAAGAGGTGCTTGGTCACCTGACACCCTCATCCCACCAGTGAAGGCCCATCTGTGGGGCAGAAAGGAAGCACAAGCAGCAAAGACCAGCTCCAGGTCCTCAGGGCACTTAAAACCAGCAGGATATGAGTCAGGTGTGATGCAAAACAGCAGTATAAGACAGGCAAGAGAATGCAGAGGTAGCCCTGAAGATGATGCCAGGGAAGTCAAGGGGGATTAGGTTTGTGCTATCCTGGCAGTCTTCCTGGAGGAGTTATCAGTGAGAGGGGACTGAAGGATGAGGTGAATATGGGCAGACAAAGGGCAGAGAAGGGCCTTCTCAGCTACACATGCTGTGGCAGGGCTGAGGGGTTTGGGTACCAAGTCCCAGAGCAGGGCTGCAGTGGCCTTCACTATCATTTCTCAACATGAGATTGTCAAGGTCATGGCAATCCTTCAAAGTGTTTTGATGGTGTCTCTAGGAAAGCCCAGCACAGACCTTCGATGAAGGCACCCTGTGTGTGTGTGGAGGGGCGGGGGGAGCTCATTTCACTGCCCGCTCTTACCAAGTGGGTCAGGTAGATGCTTCCTGAGGGTTGAGATCAAGCCAGCCTCAGTCTTCAACCCATCAGGCCAACAATTACCAGCCACACCCCTCTCAGGCCTCTGCTCACTGGAGCCGGCAGCTCCATTGGCTGCTTAGAGAGGCTCTGCAAAGGCCCCCTCCTGGGCACCATCAAGGAATCCCATCCATGCTCCCTTCGTTAGGTTGTTAATCATTTCACATTTATTATCTTCCTTATTCCAGACATTCTGCTAAGCACTTCACATAGGTCATTTTTTAAACCTCTCAAAAATCACACGAAGTAGGTAGAATCCCATTTTATAGGTGAGGAAATGGAGGTTCAGAAATTATAGAATGTATTTAGTCCTTACAACCCCATGGAAGTGTTGTATTCTGATGCCCACTCTATGGATAAGAAAATGAAATTGTTCCAATGCTCAGACCCAGTGACAGTTCAGGTCCGGAAAGGACAGAAAGAGAACACAAAACTATTCATTCTCTCATTTATTCCACAAACTTATTCCACAGATGTTCATAGAGTTCCTACTATGTGCCAGCCATTCATATGGACATCCATAAACAAATCTGACAAAAATCTGTGCCGTGACAGCACTTACTCGGGGGAGGGATGTTGACAAATATTAAGAGTAAATACGACCATTAAGTGAATCATATGCTGTGTTAGAAGATCCAGGCCACCCCTAATATTTGATGCAAGAGTACAAATGGAGGTCCAGACCATAGGGCTAAATATTTTTTAAGTTATAAATCCAACTATTGTTAAATATGTTCTAGCCCCAACCCTTGACAAAAACACCTTCCTAACAACCTGAAGGCCAGGTTTGAATTTAGGGAGTAGGAGGAGAGAATGAGGGAGGAGAGACTTCTAAGGGAAGAGGAAGACTAGGAGAGGGGAGCCAGTAGGAGCCAGTGTGAGGCTGCCCAATATGCAGGTGAGCTGCGGCCTGCTGGGGCCATGTGAGTCAGCTGCTGTGCCTCCGGAGATTTCAGCTCAGCAGAGGAAGTTAGAATAAGGGCTGGACTGGATGGCACCTCCCGACCCTCCTTCAAATCTCCCTCCCCCCCACACACATACATACGTTAGCCAAGGCCAGCTCCTCCTCCAGATCTCAGCCCTACCATTGGGTAGGATCAGGGGACCTGGTCCCTTGTCAATACCTCCTTAAACACTGTGGTCCTTCCTTAAATGGGCCTGCTTCAAACTCCACCCATCCCAGCAGTGCATGGGTGTAATCTGCATCTTCTGTGGATGTTTTGGGGAGGGGCGCTCCTGGGTGATCCCTGGCAGGGGAAGAGGAAAGTCTTCCCTTACCACCAAATTACCATCCAATGAGGCAATAAAGAGCCAAGAGTTGAGGGGATGAGGGTCTGGTGAGGGGACAGCAGCAGCTGCTGGCAGGTTATTTTGGCAGAAGTGGAGCTGATTAGATTGCTGTGGGAACAGGTGCGCCTCTCTCTGTCCCCTCCCAAAACCCCCCCAGGTACCCCTTCCCTGCTCAGTTGGAGGGAAAGAGGCTGATTCCAAGGTGTCTGCCATGGGCCGCAGGGCACTATTACACCTGGGAAGTGGTAATTAGGCTTCCCATTTGAGAAATGAGGCCTCTGAGGCTCGGTGAGGTCAGAAAATCAGAAAATCCAAGCCACAGGGTCAGCCCCTGGGACACACGCCTGCGATTTGAACCTGCTTCTGGTTGGCACTAAAGATGGGGCTCTTCCCACACGGCTCCTGGGAAGAGAGCCTGCTCTTTTTGTGATTGTTTCTCTTTCCATGATTGTTTGATGGAATTGGGTGTGTGTTGCTCTTTCTAAAGGCTTTCAATGTGAATACTAAAGCGCAGCCAGGAAACAGGGCAGAGCCTCTGGGGGTTCCCTCTCCCCTGTCCCACCCTTTTTCCCATGCCACCTCCTAGCACAGCCCTGAGAGCTGGTCCGCAAGCCCAGCAAAGCCTGTATCCTCCACCCTCAGATACTCCTCCCACCACCAAAAAAAGAAACCATCCCTATGGACTATTCTAAGCAGGAAGCCGGGTTTTCAACTCACTGGAAAACAGGAAATGCCTCCAAGGGTCTAAAGTCCTTTTAGTCGCTGCTCCTTTCACACAGGGCCTGAGTCCCAGGCCAGCTGCTGAGGACAGCCCTGGAGACAAGGTTATCCTGTCCCTCCAGTGTGATTCTTGGTGCTGCACATGAGCCCCTCTGCCCCTGGAGCTGGACCTGATTCTTCTGGGATACCAGGCATTCTGGACCAGGCAGGAAGCCAGGGGTGCTGTGTGAAGGAGCAGCTTTGCAAGGGGCAATACAGACCACCCCAACCAATGGCTGACCTCCCATCCCAACCAGATTGACTTCTAATCCCATCTGAGATTGGCTGACCCCCAACAAAGCCTGACTTCTGAGCCCCTTCCTATGGTTGACTTCCCCATCCTGCTACAGGCTGACCCTCTAACCTTGACCTTGTCAGAAACTAACCTTCAATACTAACCACAGCGTAGCTTTCTAACCCTGGACACAGACCAAACACAAATGCTTGCCAGCATCCTCATTCATTCATAATCACTTATTGAGCTTCTACTGAGTGCCAAGTGCTATAAGCCCACCACAGCCTTGGAGAGGAGGTAGACACATGAAGCTCTAATTGGATTATAAGTGGGATGGAGGGGAGAAGGGGAACAGGAGTCCTTTGTGAAACCTCTAACTTGCGTTCCTCTGCAGTGGGGCCATGTGCCCAGGTGGTCTCTGAGGTTCTGATCCTCAATGGCACATACCATTGGTGGAAGCTTGAAGTGGACTAGGATGTGAGGTGTCATTGTCAGGATTAATGTTACTCTTGGGAGTAGGAAAGCCAAGCTTTTGAGGATGTAAGTGATCAGGCATTTTCACTTCTGTGTGGTCGATGAGGGTTCAAGGAATCCCTCTTTCATTTGAACCTTGGTTTCCTGGTTCCACCACAGATGGTGGGGCCCTGACTGGATACCATTGATGCTTCTACCTGCCTTAGTTTCTCCACTTGTAAAGAGAGCTGTGGCACCAGCCACTCAGGAACTTTAGGCCTAGGTGAATATGTGGTAATTCAGATGTAAGACTTTTCACTGATGGGAAGACAAAGTTGGATTCCAGCAGTGTATGTGTTGGCTCCATAGGTAGAGGAAATGGAGTGGTTTGTTATTAAGGCTGCCCAAGGCCCAGCACAAGAGCTTCAAGGTTATAATTTGATTCCAAAGAGCACCAGGATAAGGGTGGGTAGAGTGTGGATTGGATTTGGAGGGAATAGACCACCACCTGAAACCTTACCCCATCCTGCCATTGTTAGCCTAATTAATACGTGAATCCTGTATTAAGTACACACTGCCTGCAAGGCCATGGTCAGGGAGTAGCAACTCCATGTGCAGGCATTGCCCTTCCCCTCACCTGCATGTTATCTGTCATTGGCCACCTGCACAGGGCCTACTTCCTTTACCAGCCCTCCTCCCCTCTCCGTACAGAGCAGGACACAGAAAGAAGAGCAGATACTATCTGGAAAAAGCCAACAGAGCAGCTGAAAATGGATGGGTCTAGAGTAACATTTCTTAAAGCGAGGTCTGAGGACTCCTGGGGTCTCTAAGACCTTTTCCTGGGGTGTATTTGTAACCTATTGCTGTGTAACAAATTACTCCAAAACTTATCAGCTTAACATAACAAATATTTATTACCTCATAGTATCTCACAGTAAGTCAGGAATGTGGGCATGGCTTAGCTGGAAGTCTCTCCTCATGGGCTCTCACAGGCTACCGTTGAGAGGTCAGCTGGGGCTGCAGTCTCATCTGACGGCTCGACGAGGGGGAGTTTCTGCTTCCAAGCTCATTGCTGTGGTGGTTGGCAGGATTCAGTTTTTCACTGGATATCAGCCAGAGGCCTCCTTCAGTTTCTTGCCAGGGGACCTCTCCCCAGTGCTGTTCAGCTCACAGCACAGCAGTTGACTTCCCTCAGAGCAAGAGAGGGCCCACTCAAGATGGAAGCCATAGTCTTGTAACTTAATCTTCAAAGTGGTGCCCCATCCCTTTTGCCATATGTATTCCTTAGAATTGACTCCCCAGGTGCAGCCCACGCCTGAGGGGAGGGGATTACACCTGGCGTGAAGATCAGAAGGTGGGGACCATTGGAGACATTTCAGAGGCTGCATATCACAAGGAATCCTGGGGTCTCTCTCTTTTCCAATTGCATATCTCTGTGGTACTGGATTTTCTTTCTATACTTTACCCAAAACACATCATAAGAGAGTTAATGCAGAAGCATATGTAAAGATCTCGCTGTCCTCTATTAAGCTGCACATTAAAGAGATTTGAAGAAATGGAAAACAATGCCACTATATTGATAGCTGTAACCCACCTAAATAAAAGCTCTTTGGGGCCCTCATAATTTTTAAGAGTATAAAAGGGTTTTGAGGTCAAAAGGCCTGAGAACTGCAAGTCTAGAAAGACAGAGTTTAGATCCTGCCCAAGGAGGGCTGCCCTGGGTGAGGGTGAGCTGGGGTGGGGTGAGCTGGGGTGGGGTGAGCTGGGGGACACGGCAGCCAAACATCATCAGAGGCCTGGGTTCCCGGGGAAGAGGTGCTCACATACAACAAGTGAGAGGAAGAGCTTTTGGTCTGACTTTCGCTTTCTTTACGGTTTTGTTCAGAGAGCATCTCTGAGTGCTTGCCTTTTCTGCATCTGTGTGCATGTAGGTTCACCATACACACTATTAGTTGGCAAGTGTATATGTGTGTATGTGCATGTACCAGCCTGTCTGGGCAAGCACATGTAAAAGTTGTGTGTGTGCATATATGCATGTGCATGTGCCTGTTTGAGCACAGGTTTGCAGAGCCCCTAGGAGTAGGCAGGGCCTGGCCAGCAGGTCCGTGGCACCTGTGAAAGGAAGAGGTGGTAGAGGGCTGGATGGCAGGGACCACCCTCAGGGCTGTGTGTCCCTGAAATTCCCTCTGCCCTCAGCCTCTGCTCAGCATGACTCTCAAATATTTTCATCTGCTATGGGAACTTCCTGTTCAGCTTCCTGTTGTTCTTGGACTTTTCTTTTTTAGGTTTTTGGTTTTTTTTAAAGGTTGTAATTCTTTAATCTGCCTTTTTATTTTGCCCAGAGAGGCACTGTGGTCCCCAGACACCTCTGGGAGGAGGAGAAAATATCCTGCCAGAGCAGGCCAGGTCCTTGGCTGGAGCTGAATTGATACCAAGAATAAACTCCTCTTTCCATTAATATAAACTGGGTCTTCAAATGCCAATTTCTTTTGTAGAAGACGTTCTGTGTGAGGGGCGATGGGAGGGATAGGGGCCTGAAAGGGAGCAGGATCATTATGAGCTGATCATTTTGGAAAAGTGCGGACACAGGAGAAGCTCCAGAAGCAGAGTAGGAGTTGTCCTTTTGTAAGGGAATGTACATGTGTCAATTGAATCTTCATTTGGAGGTCATCTCTCTCTCTGTACTAAGAAGAGACTATCAGAGACAAGTCTTTTTCACCTAAGAGACTTGTCTGCAAAGCAGGGCAAACTTTGTTTTTCATAGATTTCCTTTTCTCACCCTCCTGTGAATTGCCTCCTCCTGGCAAAGGCCCCAGACCCCTTCCCTTTCCTTAGCTCAGGATAATGGATAAGCCTGAACCGCCTGGCCTCCTTTTGAGTCTTTGTGAGCTTCTGTGCATCCGTACATAATTATTTTTTTTCTCTCCTGTTAATATGTCTTATGTCAAGGTAATTCTTAGACCAGCCAAAGAACCCAGGAGGATAGAAGGAAAAATATTTCCCCTACCCCTACAGGCCTCAGGGCAGATTCCTCTGGGGCTCAGGGAGGGCCAAGCTAGGGCTGTGCCCCAGGTTTGTAGGGCTCAGTGACACCATGATTTCTGCCCTCCTCCTGCTTCTCCTGCTGCTTCAGAAGCTGCAGAAGGGAGCACAGTGGACAGAGAATTCAGACAGTGGCCAGAGCCCACCCTCAACTTGGCCAAGAAAGGCTCCCAGCTTCCCCCCCTTGGCCAGTCCTCTTCCCCCAAATGCAGGGTCCTCTGCACAGACATGCCTGTGTCCTTGCTGTCCCCCTGCCTATGCCCTTCACTTCCCAGCCAACCTCCTTGGAAGCATCAGACTCTTCCAAGTTGCCTTAAAAGGCCTCTGGGAAGCTGTCCCAGGCATTCCCAGGCTCTGGGGAAAGCGTTGTCCACAATGCCTCATCCCCAGGGCTCCCACTACCAGCGTTGTAACCGGTCCAGTGGTTGAGCCATCCTTGTGTCTGTACCCTCTGGCTTTCCTGTGTGCTCTAGCAGCTCCCAGATGCCTGCAGGCCCTCCCCAGGCTTCTTCCTCCAGGGTAGTGCCTCATTTCTGAGCCTATTCCTGTCTTCTCCCCACTTCCCCTGGAGATGCTCCCAGAGGGCACATCCCATCTAGTTTGCTCACTGTTCCTTGCCAGGGCTGTGACCTAGCACAATTCCTCCTACTGAGTAAGGATTCTGTTGTTGTGCACTCCGATGTTATGTGTCAGTAATTGCATTGGTAGGACAAACTCGTCCATATTCAGCTGATAATGGCTGATGTGCTCCCCCCCACTCCCAAAGGACTTGTATTTTAGCTGCACATAAAACCTAACCCAGAGGAATAAACATCTGACTGTGGAATTCAGGCGCTCTGGAGGAGAGGGGTGGGAGGTGTGCAAGGGAGCTCCCATTAAGCCTTGAGCTGCCTTTCACGGGTTAAGGCAGAGCCCCGCTGCCTGCCGAGAAAGGGAAACCAGTCTCCTCCAGCTGTCGGGGGCCCTGGGTCCCCAGGACCTAGGGGAGGGCCAGCATTCACCTTTAGGTAGGGCCTTCCTTCCCCAGCCGTGGCCGAGGGGGCTCCTTGAAACTAGTGTTTATGCAACTGACCAAAACCATTGCTCTGGGCCTAGCCCAAGTCAGCAGCATTCTTGGAGCCTGTGGTTTCTGAGCAAGGATAAGAGGACAGGATACCACTTGCTGGTTAAACCATCTCCTCTAGACCGGACACCTGAAGCAGGCAGTTTGGGCACCTCCAGGGAATCCTACTTCCTCCCTTACTTCCCCCTCCACAAACACCCCCCAGGACCCACTGAGGGAACTTCCCCCAACTTGCTCAGCTTCCACCATCTACCTTCATTTGTATTCATAGAGTCTCCTTATTCAGGCTGTCAGACCCCCAAGCTGAGGAATCAGCCTGGGCATTTAAAGTCTCCATTCCAGTAAGCTGAGACTCCCTGCATTACCCGGCTGTCCCTCCTGGTTGGCCCCGTGTCCTCACTTTTCTTATGGATTCAAGGGGAGTTGATGTTTCAGGTGGTTCAGCTTTTTACTTGTCATTAGGATTGAGTGGCAATTCCCAAAGTCCTTATGTGTAGACCCGGAAACTGGAAGTTGCAATCTCTAGTTCTAGAAGTTTTTTATACAGGTGAGACATTCACAAGGCTCACAAATCGAAAGGTATAAAGAGGTATATAATGAAAGCTCCCTTCTGATAATGGTGGACTAGCTATCTCCAGCCTTCCCTCGTGCTAAGATAGCTAAAAACAAAACAAAACAAAAAACAACAAAAAACCAGAATAGTTTTAAAAATTATTTTAGAAGCATCAAAGAACTTGCCAAATGCTGAGGAATTGTTGGGAGACAAGGAGAACTTGGAAAGCTAAGCCACCTCACTCTAAGCCATGTTTGCCATAAGATCATATACCTGGGTAAACAGCTGACCTGAAGCCGACCTGAACTCCTAGTGGCCTCGCGAAGCTGGGACAAAAGCCAGAGCCAGGAGCTCACCAGAAGCAGGCATTCGGGTTGAAACACTCCACACTATGTCTTCAGGGTAAACCAGAAAAATATCAGCGCTGGCACCAACTTGCAGCCCTCTTTCCTATGATCTGGAGGTCTAGGGTGTTTCAAGTCTTTAATTTGGATTAACATGGTCCTAGACAGAAGAAACGTGTATGAAGCTGGCAGAAGCAAGAAAAGATCCTTTGTAGAGGAAGATAGCACTATTCTGGATGTAAAACTACCCCTCAGAATAATTTCAGGTACAGTCTACCAGTTTAATAAAAATGATCAGGCCCACACAAAAAGCAGGGAGTGAAAACCAACAGAAACAACAGACAACAGAAATAGAACACCCAGCTCAAGAAGTTAGAAAAAGAACAGCAAAATAACCCCCCACAAAGGAGAAGGGAGAAAGAGTAAAGATCAGAGCAAGAATTAACAAAATAAACAATCAAAAGAGGGGAATTAAAAGTGGCTCTTTGGAAAGACTAATAAAGTTGATAAACTTCTAACTAGACCAATCAAGAATAAAAGAAAGCATACCTAACAAACATTAGAAATTTGAAAGGCCATATCTTTACATTTTCTTCAGATATTATCAAGACAATAAAGGGATATTAAGAAAAGTTTGTCAATGCATTTGAAAATTATATGAAATAAATTCCCAGGAAAACACAACTTACATAAATTGTCACAAGAAAAATAGAAATCCTAAACAATCATATGATTATGAAGTAAATTGAATCGCAGCTCAAAATTTTTCCACAGAGGAAACTCCAAACTGCAGATGTCACTGGTGAGTTCTACCTAACATCAAAGGAATAAATAACTGCAATCTTATGCCAACCTGTAAAAAACACGAAAAAAAAAGTATATGCTCCCCATCTTATTTTAGGAGATTAATAAAAACTTGCTATCAAAATAAGACACACATCATTGGAAGAAGAAAATCATGGGCCCGTCTCATGCAAGAAACACAGATGGGAAAGCCCTGCACATATAAATAAATATATACAAAATAAATATGTCAAACAAATATGGGTTACAGATGAGATGGGTTTTACACAGAGCTTCTCAATCTGGGCACTATTGACATTTGGGGCTGGGTAATTTTTTGTTGTGGAGGGCTGTCCTGTTCATTGTAGGATATTTAGCAGCATCATTGGCCTAAGGTTACTAGATACTAGTAGCACCCCCACTCCCAGCTGTGACAAGCAAAAATGTCTCCAGTCATTGCTGGTTGTGCCCTGCAAAATTGTTCCTGGTTGAGAACCACTGATAAATAAGATAAAAGCAAGTAATATAATTCACCATATTAATAATTACAAGCCAACACTCATATAATAATTTCAATCGATGCAGAAAAAATGTTTGTTAAAAGATAAACATACCGTTTTGATAGAAACACTAAAGAAGTGAGTCAAGAAAGAAGCAGATGTGGCATTGCAAAGACACAGATCTCCCCTCTTTTTTTTCTTTTTTAACAAAAAGAAATTTATTGGTTCAGGTAACTGAGAGCTTCGAGGGGTGATAGTAACATTAGTATTGGCTGTATTTCAAGCCTCCGGCGATGACAACTAGATACTGCTTCCCTACTGCCTCTGCTTTATTCTGTTGACTTCACTCTTAAGCCAGGCTCCCTCCACACAGTCTGAGATGCCATCAGCAGCTCCAGGCTTTCCCTTCCTGTGTACTGAGCAATAACTCGCTATGTGATAGGTCTAACGAAATCCTGGTGGTGAGTCTTATTGATCATGTCTGACTCGTTTTTTCAGCTGGGGTTAGGGGCGGGGGCAAGCCTGTCCAACCCCACAGATGATTTCCCAGCGGCGAAGAGATACTCTTTCAACAGAAGTAGGAATGCTGAGCAAGCAAAACAACAGATCCCTAGTAGAGGGAAACATTTCAAAGTTTTCTCCAATGAATGAGTGCTACATAGTTTACTGGTATGTGGCCATGAGTTCAGGAGTGATTTAGCTGAATGGTCTGGCTCTGGGTTTCTCATGAGGTTCAGCTGCAGGCGAGTCAGGGCTGCAGTTTTCTTGAGGCTTGACTAGAGCTGGAGAATATGCTTCCAAGGTGGCTTGCTCATATGACTGTCAAGGTTGTGCTCTTTGTTAGTGGAAGGTATCAGTTCCCCACCATGTGAGCCTCTCCAGAGGGTGGCTTTAGTGTCTTCTTGAGATGACAGCTGGCTTTCCCCATGCAAGTGATCCAAGAGACCAAGGAAGGGTGTTTTATGACTAGCTTCGGATAGCATCCATCATCTACAACAGTGGTTCTCAACCTTCTGGCCCTTTAAATACAGTTCCTCATGTTGTGACCCAACCATAAAATTACTTTTGCTGCTACTTCATAACTGTAATGTTGCTACTGTTATAAATCATAATGTAAATATCTGATATGCAGGATGGTCTTAGGCGACCCCTGTGAAAGAGTCGTTTGACCGCCAAAGGGGTCGCGACCCCAGGTTGAGAACCGCTGATCTACAACATCTAAATGGTCACACAAGTCACCCCTTTCAATAAAGAATGGGACTACACGAGAGAATAAACACTAGGAAATGGGGGTCACTGGGGAGGGGCAAAAACCAAGAAATAATAGAAGAAAATTCACTAGATGAGACGCTTATGCAATTCTAGATTAAAGGGCTCTTTTAATTTCTAGCAAAATGGGTAAAATAGACCTTCTTAGATGCATATCATGAAATTTCAGAACACTGAAAATCAAAGAGAAAATCTCACAAGATTCTGGGAAGTCACATACAAACATTTAGAATCCGAATGTCTTCATAATTCTCAGAGGCAAGTTTGTGAGACAGTATAATGAGGCAGTGTGTTTATGCAATATACAGATCATGCATCATAGAAATGTACACTTGGCCCTTGCTGGTTTGGCTCAGTGGAGAGAGCGTGGGCCTGTGGACTGAAGGGTCCTGGGTATGATTTCGGTCAAGGGCATATGCCTGGATTGCAGGCTTGATCCCCAGTAGGGGGTGTGCAGGAGGCAGCCGATCAATGATTCTCTCTCATCACTGATGTTTCTATCTCCCTCTCCGTTTCTATCTGAAATCAATAAAAATATATTTTAAAAAAACAGAAATGTACACTTGAAACCAACATAATCTTATTAACCAATGCCACCCCAATAAATTTGATTTTAAAAATAAAAAATGATGTGAAAAAATTATATGATATAGTAAACGAAATTTTCATTACATATAAATAATAAAAGATTATTATCCAGGAAAAAAATTCTGATGAAAAAACTATTTAAACATAGAAATTTATACCCAAGGCAAGCCATCAGTCAAGTTTTAATGCAGAATAGAGACACTTTTAGATATTCAAATTAAGAAAACTGTCTTCCACACACCCTTTCTCAGAAACGTTGGGAAAACAGAAGATTCAGGAAACAAAGGATTCAATACAAGGAAGAGAAGGAAATCCCCAAAATGATGGAGAAAGGAATTCCAAGGACAACAGCTATGTGCCAAGTGCAGAGGGCAAAGAGAACAGACTTGAACAGGTCAGAAGATTCAGGAGATTGTCCCATGAGAAGCTTAAACTGATAGAACGCCTAGTGTGTTTGAACACGTTGAGAGGTTTACACAAACGGGGGAGAGTTTGAAATTGAACTACTAAGGAGGTCATCAAAAAGTAAGATAACGGGAAAATAAAACAGATATCAATTCCAGTCGAAACACAACACTGTGCAGGAAAGATAAAGCCATCCAAGCTTACTATATGTCTCAGCTGGACCTGGACTTACAAAGTCACAAAAAAATGTAAATAGAGAGATCAAAAAAATTTATGATATAACTGTATTGGGAGGACAGAGCAATGAAAAGTGTGCATGTATGTGATGGGGGGGGCCAGGGGTTAAAAGAGAGCTCACTCCTTATTTTCCATAGTGGTAAGTCAATAGATAATATCTAGAACTGAAAAATCAAAAATAGCAGCATAAGCATGTTACTGAGAGATGTGGGTGTACAAACCAAATGAATCCACGATAGTCATTGAAACTGGTTGCCTCAGGGGAGCAGCAATTAGTGGAGGATACAGGGATAGAGGTGCTAATTTTCATAATAAGCCTGGTGTAACTGGTGTAACTTTCCAGCTATGTTCATGTAAATGTAACCAGAATAAACTAAATAGAGAGGATTTTGAGAATATGGCAAAGTGGGAAGCACCAGAAATCAGTCTCTTCACCCAGAAAACAATTACCCTGGCAGAATCTGTCTGATGTAACTATTTGGAACTCTGAGTCTATGGAGGACCTGCAACTTCCAAGGAAAGGCTTGAACAATAAATTGCTATTAATTTCAGTCAAGTTCAGCTCTTAGCACTGGCCCTCTTATCCCTCCCACCTCCACTCTCCCAATTCCATGGCAGGCAGCTGAGCACAGATATTCCAGGAGCAGCTTGCATGAAGCCTGTGGAAACCAGGGTGGGCAAACCTGTTCTCAAAATATCAGTGATCTGTCTTCTGATAGCTGACTGCTGTTTCTGATCACAGAGGTACAAACAAAGAGGTGGGTGGCCATTGTTATTGCCTGTCTTCCAGCTGAAGGGACTTCCAGGAACTTAAAAGGCTGATGTCCTTTCATTCCTCCATTTTAATGTTCTTTTTTCCCCTGTTTGGAGCCAGACATTAAGACTAGGATATTTAAAAGCAACTGTAGATATGGGGAAAGTTAGAAAGTGACCACACATACCCAGGAAAAGGTACAGGCTCAGAAAAGACCGAGAAGAACGTAAGTTTACACCTCAGGCAGATCCATGGCACAGAATAATAAAAAAGCCAAAACAAAAACAATAATTAAAAAACAGCAAACCCTGGGGAAGGGGAATAATCTGATTCCTAGAGTTATCACATTATTAGATCCAAATGTCCAGGTTTTAACAAAAAATCATGGGACATACAAAAAAAACCACACACACACAGGAAAGTTTGACTCATTCAAAGGAATAATTAAATCTACAGAAACTGTTCCTGAAAAAGACTTGATAACTGATCTACTATACCAAAGACTTAAAACAATCAACTTACAGATACTTAAAGAGTCAAAGAAATATGTGAAGTCAAATGGAAAAATGTTTGTTAAAAGATAAACACACCATTTACTGAAATTATATATTAACAAAATGAAAATATCAATGAAGATATAGAAAACCTAAAAAACTTGTGTGTGTGTTTTTCCATTGGGACTTAGGCACTGGTCTTGAGATGGGGCTCAAGGCCAGTCTTAAAATACAAAGGCTTGAGACACTGTGTTGAGGCATAGGATCAGGTTCATCTCAGGGTATAGGGGCCTTAAGGTATGAGAAATCTTGACAGGCTGGTCTTGTACATGTGCCTGGGTCCCCACCCATAGAGTTGCTGCCAGAGGTCCCAGGTGCATGAGGTTACAGAAGCTACCAGGGGAACATTCCCCCCATCTTTTACTCCAACAGCACGACTCCTAATAGCCGGCGACAGGAGACAGCTCAGCATACACAGTCTGCCTGTTGTTGAACCAGCAGTTGTTGAGTTAAACCACTGCCCACTCTGTATCCTCCTTACACTGGAACTTGACATAGAGAGTGCCCATGAGGTGGTCCCACAGGTTGTTGCTGAACTCTCTCAGCTTTTGCTTATCTGGGAACGCCTTGATTTCTCCCTCACTTTTGAAGGACAGTTTTCTCTGATATAGGAGTTTGGTTGGCAGAGGGGATGGAAACTTCCTTAATATTCAAAGATCAATAAATCAAAAAAGGAGAACAGATAAGACCAAGAGGAAAATAGGCAAAGAATATGAATAGGCATTTATAATCACCAGCAGACACATGAAGAAATACTCCATCTCATTCATAATTAAAGAAATGGAAATTGAAGTGATGTCATGCATATTGACACAGAATAAAATGGAGACAGACTAGCAGATAGGTGGGGCAGACTTCATTGAAGGCCAACTTGGAAATACCTTGAAAATGTATAATGCACCTGCTCTTTGACTGAGCAATCCCTCTTCTTGGATTATATCCTACACAGGCTCTACAAGTATACAGTCTATGTTCAAAGGCATTCATTGGAAATAACACCAATGCCTGCACAAGAATAGCTAAA
The DNA here is from genome assembly GCF_000147115.1 of Myotis lucifugus. Classification (NCBI taxonomy): domain Eukaryota; kingdom Metazoa; phylum Chordata; class Mammalia; order Chiroptera; family Vespertilionidae; genus Myotis; species Myotis lucifugus. The sequence goes on along the minus strand of NW_005871054.1, from coordinate 13,147,197 downwards.
CAAAAAATGATGCATCCTTCTCATGGTGTCTTAGTCTATTCGGGCTGCTACCACAGAATACCATAGCCTGGGTGGCTTACAAACAACAGAAATTATCTTCTTGCGGGTCTAGAAGCTGGGAAATCCATGATCAAGTCATCAACAGATTTAGTAACTGATGAGAGCCTGCTTCTTGGTTCACAGACAGCTGATAGGATCCAGTTCTCTTGAGTCCTCACATGGTGGAAGGGGTAAGAGAACTCTCTGGGATTTCTTTTATAAGGACCGTAATCCCATGCATGAAGATTCCCTCCTCATGACCTAATCACCAAACATAAGCCCCACCTCCAAATACCATCATATTGGTGATTAGGTTCAACATATGACTTTTGAAGGGACAAAACATTCGGTCTATAGCGCATGGAATACTCTACCCCATTCAGAAGAGAGGGTGCCCTGGATATGCTCAGATCAAAGAGAGACAAGATATTTTAACTTTTAAAAGTTTCTAGCCGTATTTATAGTAGGAGTCCATTTCTGTGACAAATGGAGAAAAGTAGCACTTGTCCTGATCTGGCGCCTACTTGATGGTCATTAAAAAGTACTTAGCTACTCGCTCTAATGTAAGCTACAAAACTAAACAACAATTCTAATTCAAAACAAAATACAAAAACTCATTTGATAATGCGCTTGCTTAGCTGCAGAGGTCGTATATCATCTTGACTTTACATTTGTGCCTGATTTACAACAGCTTTATTGTTCTCATTCATCAACTTAATCATAATGAAATGTAATCAATTTGAACTTGTAAAGGAAATTCATGTAATATTCTGCTTTCATATATTTTGTATGTTTTACTTATTGGGCTTTCTTTTTTAAAAAAATAAGAAGCTTTCTTTAAAAAGTTTATAATTCTTTAGCTTCAAAAATGCTTGAAAATAATATCCCCCATTTCTTTCCCCAGCTGGCCTGTGAGTTTCCTGACCCAATGAGACCTCAGCAGATTTGTTCTGGACTAGAATTCAGGAGACCTGGGTGCCAGTAGCTGGATGACCTTGAGTAAGTCTTTTAGCTTTTCTTAGTTCTTTTTCTCAGCTGTCATATGAGGCACAGTACCTTTCCTGTTTACTTCATGGGGCCATTTGGAGGAGCAAATGAGGTAATGGGGATAAGTGTATAATCTGTAAAGGCTATGCAAATGAAAGAGCTTTACTTTTGATGACAAGGAGGATCCCCTCGGAGGTTAAGCATTTCTTTTTTCTGGTTTCCCCAGAGGGGAGGCAAGCGTGGGTGTTTATTCAATAAACCTTGAGTGCCTTTCTGGCCCAGGTACTATGCCAAGGGATGGTGGTCCAGAGTTAAACATGATGCTTTCCTTGCTTTCAAAGAATTCCGTTTGATAGGAGAGGCAACCGATAATTGCAGTAAAAGGTGAGAAATGTAGTAGAACAGCTATGGACAAAGAATGGTGGGACCCAAAGGAGTAACTAGCTCAAGTCGGGAAGGCAGCACTGAAAAGGTGGCATTTGAGTTGAGTCCTAAAGAACATGTTAGAATTTGCCAGGTGGAGAACTGATTGATTGCCTGGTTGAACCCAGGCAGTGCCCAACCTTGGACCAATGTCTCACCTAGCTTTATCAAACCTCACCTGCGCTGTGTTGCTATGAGAAACTTGCTCTCAGCTGCTTTTCCTATTGTAAAATATTTGTGAGAAGATGTTGACAACAGGTTAGGTGTATTTCCCTCCCAGGAATATATGCATTTGGGTCCAGAAAGTGATATGGGTCCCTATACACAAAGGAATCCTAATAATGTTTGAGTTTTCCAGTTTAGAGGAGGGAAAAAAAGTAAGTACTTTTTATCGGCCACCAACTGGTGCCAGGTTATTACAAATAATACTTTTCTTCATTGTCACAACAACTTTATTTTTTTCTCATATTATAGGGGAGGAATCAGAGGGTTAGTAGCAGAGTCAGATTCAAACTCAGGCCATGATCTTGCCCATCCATTATCAGGTTGGTTCTCATAGCAACCCTCAGAAATGGGCAGAAAAGGAACATTGGAAATCAGGAGCTTTGCCTGGGACCCCCAGCTAGGCTTCCCGACTCCTGCCCAGTAGAGGCTATTACCCTAAGGTGGAGGTCAAATCCCTGATGGGCAGTGGGGGGGATATTTTGTGGTAGAGCTGTCTCTCTGGTGCTTCTCAGATCTCACCTTGGCAAGCAGCTGCCCACTGGGCCTGGGTGTCAGGCCTGCTGGCTGGGCCTGGGACCCTGCTGCTCTGGAAAGCTACTGGGAAGGAGACCCTCTCTCTCTGATTGTCTTCACCATGCAGTGGGCTGGATGCTGTCCACTGGAATCTGCTCCAGGTTAACTCTTTTTCTGCCCTTGCTCATGGAAGTGACAGGGATGCTGCAGGGGGCTATACTTCTTGGCTGGAAACCTTTGGGGCAATAGAGAATAACTTCCTCTTTTACGGACTGCTTGGATTAGTACACATGCCCCCCTTTCCTGCTCCACCCCCCATGGGTTCCCAGAGAGTAATAACTGATGAGCTTGAACAGTGGTGAACCAGGGTGAAGTTACATCCAGATACTCATCCCTCACCCTCCTCAATGCACTCCTCAAACCCACTGAATCTTTTCTTTCTCTGCCCATCTGTGTCTCTTGGTCTCTGTCTCTCTTCCTCTCTCTCCTCCCCTCATTTGCCTTCTGTGTATCTGAATTGGTGTTCTCTTCCTCCCTTCCTTTTTCAAAACTCTCTCTCCCTCTGCCTTTCTCCCTCCAGCGCTCCCTCTCATCTCTCCTTTCTTTCTTTCTTTCCTTCTCCCTCCCCCTTCCCTCACTTCTCTTTCTGTCCTCAGTCCTTACTGGCCCTGTTTCTCACTTGCCAGCCTCAGAGCAGATCTACATTTACTGAAGAGATCCTTTAATCTCTTATGTTAAACAGTAGGCAAGTTGCACTGTTTCCGTGCCAAGTGCCAAGAAAGAGCAAAGTCATCTTAATTTAACTTTTTTTTTTCTGCCATTGGCCTGTGCCTAGAGCAAAAATAGGTCTCCCAGCTTCTGGCACACACCGCCCTACCCAAGCTGTAAGCCAGCCCAGTTGGCAAATATACTGCGGGGGCCAGAATCCTGTTACCCAACTCACGGGTGGTGCCAGAACTCTGAGCCCAGTCAGGCCTCTTAGCCAAAGCCATGGGTCTCCCTGAGGCCTGAGGGGACCCAGACTCCTGCCCACCTGGCCCATGGCTATCGCTGGTGCTGGTTAGCTGCCCCCTGCCCTTCCCCAATGGGGCTGCAAGAGGGGTTCAGGTGGAGCCCAGCCAGCCTCTCAGCTTGTCACTATGCCCGGTGACACATGGCAGCCCGGGCTAAGCTGTCAAGTCAGCACCTAGCCCAGTACCATTAAATTTATTGGACTAACATTTGAATGGGTATTTAGTTACATAATGTCTTTACCTCATAACAACCTAGTAGAAGAGCTTTTATTGAGTCTTTATAGTAACCAAACCGAGGCTCATAGGGTTAATTTATCCACTTAGGGATGGAGCTGGTACTTAGGATTCTGGAATTCCTTGCTCAAATGTTCCCCAACCAGGTTCCATAGCCTGTCCAAGCCACCTCTCCAGGCCTTTGGACTGCACTGTGCACACACTTTATCTCTAGTCTCAAGGGCGGTCTGGGGCAGAAGTTTGCTACATGTGCATGGACCATGAACGTGTAGACTGGCATGTCCCCACACATGAGTATGAGGTCCTGTGTAGATGTGCGTGGACCATGGACATGTAGGCTGGAATGTCCCCACACATAAGTGTGAGGTCCTGTGTAGCACAGGGTACTGCTGGGGGTCAGAAGAAGAGGAGAATGGGCTGGGGGCTGCAGGCTGGAGCCTTTTGTACCTGAATTACCACATTTACATTTAAATTTAAAACTTCAAATTCTAAGCATTACATTTGAGCCTGGCAGTCTAGGTCACTGTGAAAGTGTATTTGTGAAGTTTGGAGGATAGAATATATTTTACTTACTCGTTTGTTAACTTAGTTTTTAATTTTGAAATATTGAGACTTCTGTTCATTGGGCTGCCACTAGACTTATGGGGTCTGGGCCCCAGAAATGTGGAACACCTTTTCACGTGTAGTTGGCAGTTGAGATGTCCTCTTTTGTGAAGTTCCTGTCCTAGTCTCTTGCTCACTTTCTTGTTGGTCGTCTCATTCATGTTTGTATGTCTTTGGGCCTCAACAAACCTACTTCTCTTGACCCAAGAGGAGGGACAGAGTTGCAGATAGTGTCACTCAGCTATGACTACATCTCAGCCCACCCAAGAGGGTGGTCATGCATTGTGGTTGAAAGCTTTCTCGTTGTATCTGCCATTTTTCTATGTCCCGACCCCAAAATAACTCCTCCTGAATGTCATAAGGTCCTGCAACTCAACCCATTCTCTCTCCCAAGCCTGTTTCTCTTCATGGGTTCTGCACCCAGAAGTCTTTAATTGTTTCTTCTCATCCCCAATTCCTTAAGGTTCCTGAAGTCCATTCATGTCTTTCCACCCCACAGCCACCTTCCAGCTGCACTTCAAGTCCTCTTTGCGGGACAGGGCGGGGCATCTGAGAGCCTCTCTGTTTATTCTCCCACCTCTGCCTGAGGGTCTTCCTAAACAGCCCAAACAACTTCCAAGGACCCCACTACCCATAAACAAACTCCACCTTCTTAGCCTGCCCTTCAAGACGCTTGTTTCATTCTGATGTTCTTTATAAAGATCAGGTTGCCTCCTGTAGCAAAGGTGGGAAGACCAGGTGCACAGACAATCAAGCAACACAAACCTTAGCCACATAGCTAGACCGTCTGGCAAAAGCCAGAAAAAGCCAAGAAAGACCAAGGTGGACAGCAGGGTCAGGGCTCCCGAGGCTGGGGCTCAGCGTAGAGGTGCAGACCTGGCCAACTCATTACCTCCCGAGCACTTGAACTCTGCTTAACACACCCTCCTTCTCTTCTCCCTTTGCTTTTTTTCTTCTATTCCCACCACCAGCTAAATACCTTTCTTTTTCTCTCTCTACGTTTAACACACACCCTCCCCCAGGGAAACAATCTACTGATCCAATTAGTTCCAATCTTCCTTGGGTGGTGTTCTGGCTAGGCCACCTTGGAATGGGTGCCCAGACTGATCCAATCAACTGAGAACAGGGAGGGCAGGTAACAGGGTGAGCTGGTCTCCTCATCCTGGGTGGGTGGGTGGACCCTCTAAGGCCTGGCTTGCCCTGTCCATTGACCAGACCCAGACCCACCATCTCCAGAGGTTTAGCTATTTGAGAGTCCACAGTGCAGTTCCATCCTTCCTCATCTTTGCTTTCTGCTGGAACCCTCACCAGCCACAGTCAGTAGGACTCAGATCCAGGCTACACATCCCAGCACTCCACTCTCAGGAAGCCTTCTCTAAACCCCTCCAGCTATAATGAATACCTCACTCCCGGCCCCTATGGCTATTTGCTAATAATATCTTGGGTTTCCTTCTTTATTACTATGAGTTGTTACCTATCTATCTCCCTAATTGGGTTGTAAACACTGGGAAAATGGAAACTATTTTAGCCATCTTTATGTATAGTCCAAGTGCCTAATGCACAGCATTGCATGGAGTAAGCTTTCAATTAAACACTTTGTTGGATAAATAAATTAGCTAGATAAACCAGCATAGTAGATTATCCCAAAATTATTTCTCTTTTCTCTTAGAAGCATCTTATAATTTTTTTAACACCAAGAGCAGGTTTTAAAATCCTGAGAGCTCAAAGACCCCCTCTATCTCATCCTGCACCAGCTCCTCCTGCTCTAGACCCAGGGTTCTTCCCTCTGTCCCAGTGGGCAGCCCGTGGTGGGGCAGCGTGGGCCACCTAGGAACCTGTGGTCATGGGTTCTGCATGGAGGGCCTGCCAGGGCAGCCTGCGATGTGGCTGGACTGCTGGGCCTTGGCAGGGTGGGAGGGATGGGCAGCTCCAGCGTGCTCTTCCTCACGTCCTTGAAGCTTCCCCTGTCCTTTGACTCAGTTCGTGGATGAATGCTCTGGTCCTAGACAGAGAGCCCATTCAGCCCAGCAGGGTTTCTGGAGGGCTCCCAGGAGGGGGAGGCCCAGGAAATGGCCAGGGAGCCATGAAGTTGGAGTGATGGCCAGTTCACTCCAGCTGCAGCTCAGGGCATCTTCTCCGCTCCCACCCCCTCCCCCTTCCCCACCCCACACTCTTCTGGTGCCCTCAACAGTACCCAGCTCTATGTGGCAAACAGGAGACTTGAACATACCTTGGGAACTCAGCTGCTAGTGTCCTACACCCCCCTACCCTGTCCCAATCACTGAAACCCACATGCTGTTTCCGTGTGCATGTGAGTGTGCGCAAGGGCGCACACACTGCTAACAGCAGATGCGGATGAAGCCTCTACTCAGGGGTCTCTACAGCCCTCCCGCAGGGCTGCCACAAAGAGAGCTGCAGAGGGAGTGGGCTCCTTCTTGAGCTCAAAGAGCCCCCAAAGGCAAGCTTGAACTTCTTTCTTTTATATAATTGATATAATTATATCAACATTTGATATCATTTGATACATTAACATCAATAAAATGTACACATCAGTTTGATCATTTTTGACAATCTGAGTGCAGCCACTATTCAATTTATAAAATACTCCCGTCTCCCCAGAAAGTGCCCTCACACCCTTTTCCACTCCTCCCCCTCCCCGTTCAACCACTCTTTGAATTACATCACCTTAGATCAGCTTTCAAATCTGCATCAGAGGAGACAGCACCAGACCCTATGACCCTATGGCGTGTGAGTCCACAGACTGCCTAGCAGCACCCAGTTCTGAAGCTGAGGGGCCCTACCTCCCCCCACCCCCTGGGCATCCCCACCCACACCTGCACCAGGTGCTGCAGGGCAGGACAGCCGGAGTAGCAACAGTGTAGGGACAGACACACCACTTGGAGGCACAGGGCCTGGGAGAGGTGGTTGGGGAGAGGCACTCAATCTTTGGTAATCTCGAGTCCGTAGGGCCCCTGCCAGCCCTGCCTGGAGGAATAAAGCCAATTTTACAGCTAATAGGTAGAGGCAGGGCATCCATCAATGAATTATTTAACTCTAATAGCTAACATTTCCTGAAATTTCTCGGGTGTCAGGCGTCACGCTAACAACTTCCTTTAATCCCCCAGTCAAGGGGTAGGTACTATTATTTATTCCCATCCTACAAATAAGAAAACTGGGGTTCAGAGGAGTTAAAAGATGGCGCCAGGCCAAACAGAACATGATGGAATCGGTGTTTGACTGTGGGCAGCCACTCTAGGCTCACACTCTTTAAAAAAAAAAATATATATATATATATATATATATATATATATATATATATATATATCTGATTTTTTTAGAGAGAGGAAGGGAGAGGAATAGAGAGGTAGAAACATCATCAATCAGCTGCCTCCTGCACAACCCCCACAGGGGATCTAGCCTGCAACCTGGGCATGCGCCCTGACTGGGAATCGAAAGGGTGGCCTCTTGGTTCCTGGCTCAATGCTCAACCACTAAGCTACACGGGCCAGGCTAGGCTCACACTCTTGACCCACTCTACCATTCTTCCTCCTGGACTTAGTAGATAATTGATGAAAATGATGATAGCAGACAGCAGTTAGTAAACAAAGATGTGCAAATGCTAGAGATTGGATGCCACACCCCACAGGCCCCACTCCCTGGTTGGTCTGTCCTAATTAATTTCAGAATCATAGCTGCTGCTATGATTAGACCCATACACAATTGCATTTCAGCTTCAGAGACAGAAAGTCCTTCTTCATATGGAACTTCAGTCTCACCTATGATAGTATGCAGCTCACCACTGGCCTCGTGCAAATTATGTGCTTGAGAGTGCTAATCGGCTTCCTGCCCTACAGGGCACCCCAGAGGCTCCGGCCTGAGGGAGCTGGTTTCCACAGTCTCCTCCAGTCCCAAGCAGGCAAGCCCTAGGGCTTCTCTGGGGGCAGAGGGGCAGGCAGGCAGGAAGAGAGGAGGCAGGAAGAGAGGGTGTGTGAGCTGCCTCATCTTCTCCTCTCAGCTCCCGCAGTGGCCTGTGTCTGGCTCCTTTCACTTGGGAATCCTCTGCCTACCACAGATGTCAGCCCCATGTCCTTGTAGCAATTCTGTGAGGCTTGTTAAAGCGGGGTTAGGGAGGTAGGAGAGCCTAGGGTCTGGCCAAGGCCCCCAGGGAGTTTGAAATGCCCTACCTTTGGGAGTTTAATGCAGGATAGAGGCCTGCTAGCTCACTGCCTGACCTTGGTTGGGCTGGCCCCGTCTTCCTCCCCGGCCGATGGAGAGAATGTGGCTGACCCTAGTGCTGCTCAGGGGCTCAGATGTCACCAAGATGGGAAAGACTTGGCACAGCAGAAGCTGAAGTTCAGCGCAGGGACTTGTTTGAGGGGCACTGTGATGCAGAGAAGGGCTCAGGTTCACCTAAGGGAGCTCAGGGCCAAGGGCCCGGCTTGCTGATCATGGAGTAAGCTGGCCTCTATGACAAAGCATGAGCAAGAAGGACACACAGTCAACCTGCTTTACACCACAGCCAACTGAAGGGCCTCGCTGTGTGCATCCTCTATGGGCCTCTGTGTTCGCATGTGAGTGTCATTTGTGCTATAGCATGTAAGTGGAGGTCTCTGTGATGGCCTGGAAGCTTCTGTTTAATGGTGTGGCTTTCTGGGCATCTCTGTGCCGTGTCCCCCTGCATGGGCTCGGGTGAGAGGGGGTGTCTTTGTCTGTGCACATGTCCATGTCATGGAGCATCTGGTTTTTAAAAAGCGGTCCATAATTTATTGTGTTTGTTAAATTGAAATGGGGCATCTTAGTCTCTTGGCATCTAGAGATGATGATTGTGTTGGTTGTGGAGTGCGGGTGGATGTCCACAAGACTCTGAAGCAGGGGTCCTCAAACTTTTTAAACATGGGGCCAGTTCACTGTCCCTCAGACCGTTGGAGGGCAGGACTATAGTTTAAAAAAAAAACTATGAACAAATTCCTATGCACACTGCACATATCTTATTTTGAAGTAAAAAAACAAAACGGGAACAAATACAATATTTGTATTTGCATGTGGCCCGCGGGCCGTAGTTTGAGGACCCCTGCTCTAAAGCCACCCACGCGCCCCATTTCTCAACACAAATGTCAGCCTGGCCTTTAAGGTCCTCCACGCCTGGCACAAGTAAGCCGCTCTGGCACAGTTGTCCCCTCTTTCCCGGCACAGACAAGAGAGTGCTACTTCCTAACCGTGTGACTTTACTTGGCTCTTCCCCTCTGAGCCTCATTCTCTCACATGTAAGGTGAGCAGGGAAAGTAGTTTGCAAACTATGAAGCATGAGACATGCATGGGGGATTTTCCCTGCACTTTGGGTTCAGTGGCCCCGCTGTGCCTTTCCTCCTGCTGCCCCTCTGTCCCCGCTCCCTGAACACACTCCCCTCCTCCTCTGAATAGTCAAGCTCTGCCTGTGCTTCCCCACACAGCTCCCCTCTGCCTGCAACTCTCCTTCTCTGTCCCTGCTTCTGTGAGGATCCTGTTTGTATGTCTGGTGTGTGTTGTGTATGTCTCTGTGTGTGTTGTGTATGCCTGTGTATGCACTTGGGTCTGCCCTCTTAGTGTACCAGGAAGGCTCCTGCCTACCCATGCAGGTAGTCCTGGAGCTCCGGGTGTGTCTATGCATTTCGTACTGCCTGTCTACTCAGCCTGTGTGAAAGAGCGATGTGGTGTGCACCTCTGTGCATGTGCCTGCCTCTAGCAGGCCTCTCTGTACCCATATCCGGGAGGAGGGTACCTATGTGTGGGTATCGGTGTACATGTGTGCACCCACAGCCATTTCCTCACCACCCTGCATCTTCTGGGGCAGCTTTCTCTGCCCCCCTAATTGTTTATGTCCCCCAACGGGACCTCATGCTCCATGAAATCCTTCCTCAGCACAACAGGGTGGAGTTGAGCTGTAGAAGCAAGTGAACCAGCACGGGCCCAGCCCTCCTTCAGATCTTCTGCTTCTGCTTTCCCTGCTCTTGAAGGAAGGAGTGGGCATGGGACAGGGCATGGCTATTGCACAGAGGGTCCAGGTTTGCTCTGCCTGGGAAGCCGTGGGAGACCACCCCCCGACCCCCCAGGTCCCTAACCTCTCTTGAACTCATACTCATGTGAAACATGATGAACTTTTTGTTCTCTGCTAAGTAGGTTTTGCCCAGTCTTGCCTCTGTGCCTTTGCTCAAGCTGTTTCTCTGTGGCATCCCTCCTATCCTTCGTGGCTGAGGGCCACCTGTGCCAGGCAGCTACCTGAGCGCCAGCCCCCCAGGCACAGTATGGTGGGAGCATAGATTGCACACATCGTGGACCTTGGTGTATATGTGTGTAACATGCACATAGTCTCATTTAATTCTCCCAAGAATGTAATGAAATGGGCATTATGAACACCTCAGTTTCCAAGACAAGGAAACCAAGGTCCAGAAATGCCCAAGAACTTGCCCCAAGTCACACTCCCTCACTAGCTGACTGAGACCATTAGGATTGGACTCAGCTCTGCCTGCCTCCTAGGCTTACACACTCCAAACCTTAAGTCAGACTCTGGCCTCTGCAGCCCACAGTCTCTCTAAATGCTCTGAGCTCCTGGCGCCCTAGTGTGGGCAGCAGCCATCCAAACTTACACCCCTAGCCATTGTCTTACGAATATAGACTTTTAAAACATAGTACCTCCCTCCCCGACTAGATTGTATGTTTCTTAGGGAAGGGACTGTGTCTTTTCTCCCTTTTCTCCCCCCCAGACCCTCATGCCTACAAGATGAGGATGAGGATGATGACGAATGACACCCCTGCCCCCAGCTGCAAGGTCATGGTAATAGCATTGTGTGTTCTCAGCTCAGACACAGTGACCTGTGACCAGAGGAGTCTCTTGTAAGAGAGTTTCCTGATGTGGGAGGAGGAGCCCTAGGGCAGCCATGGCCCTCTGGCCTGACTATCCCAAAGGCTTCTGCAGCTCTGAGGACAGGGCAGAAAGAGCTACTCTCTCCCTCCCTGTGGAGCTGGCGCCTGCACTCTGGCCAGCCCTTCCCCTCTGACCCCTCCCCCCTCCCCTCCCCCGGTGCTGGGCTCTGCAAGCCTGGATGGGAAGGAAGTGGGAAGGAGGAGGCCTCCTCTGCAGCTTTGAGACAAAAGTATGCGGCCCTTCCAATATGCTCAGAAATCCCATTCCCACAGAGGCCTTGACCGGGTGGAGCTGTCCCCTGAAGACAGCCTGGCCGGATGGTCTGGGTCTGGGAGCCAGCTTGGAGGAGCCTGACAGCAGCCTCAGGGTCTGGGCTGGTGGTGGTCAAGGACCGTATTCTCCACAGCTTCATCATGTAACCCAGGACAGAGGGAGCACCCCAGGCACTGTGGGGGAAACCTCCGAGGTGCATTTCCTGCCCCTTGGATACACACCCAGTTTGCTCACACAGGAAATGGAGAATAAATTCAGAAAGCAGGGCTGGGTATTATGTCCAGGAGGAAAGAGCACGGTGGGTTGGAGAAGTCAACGCAGAGAGAGGAAGTGGGGTTGGCGGGCGCAGAGGATGGGGAAGGTTACCTTTGGCAGGGAGGAACAACATGGCCAGGGGGGATGGTAATGCACACACTATTCCATAATGCATGGGTTTGACCTCTCTGGACAGCGCAGAGGGCACAGGCCCTGGTATGAATTCCCTGTGACACTCCAGTGCCCAGTCAAGGCAGACTTGACGTTCACTAGTGATACTGCCACTTCCAAGATGTGCAAACTTGGGATAGTTCCTGCACTTCTGTGAGGCTCCTTGTCCTCATCTATAGAGCAGGCTTGATAATTCTTACCTCTGAAGGTTGCTTCCGTTTAGTTTCATTATTCTTTGGAGTGAGATAGTGCTCTCCAGAGAAACTTCCACTCTCTCCCTACTTTGAATGAGATGGGGAATGGTTCTGTTTGCATTCCTGACTTCCATCTGTCAGAAAGTATTTATTCCCATGAGGTTGGCCCAGTGTAGTGTGCTCTGAGACAAGCAGGGGATGGCCTTGGAAATCTTCAGGCCTCCCTAGAGACACAAAGATTGGCTCTGGGGAGACAACTTTGTGCCTTGTGTCCAGGGCAGCATGAACTAACCACAAGGGCCAGAGAGCAGGGGCTGCAGCAGCTCATAAAAGGGGGTGGGGGGCACACCAATAAGGTCTGGATGAGCCAGGAGATACTTGCTGTAGAAGCTGACACTTTTGATTGGTTAAGCTGTCCAATCATGTTTCATATGGGTACCTTTTCTGCCTATCTTCTGGTTTTATGATGTTAGAATATTAGTATAGTTAGTCATCTATTGCTGCCTAACAAACTGCACCAAAACGGGCTTAAAACAACAGATCTTCATTATCTCACAGTTACTATGGGTGGGAATTCCGGGGTGGCTGAGCTGAGTGGTTCTGGCTCTGGGTTTCTCATGTCAGTAGGGGTTGCACTGTAATCTGAAGGCTCGGTTGGGCTGGAAGATTTGCTTCTAAGTTCACTGTCATGACTATTGGCAGGAGGACTCAGTTCTGCAATGGCTATTAACCGGAAGCCTCAGTGCCTTGCCATGTGATGTTTGAGTGTCTTCATAATCTAGTGGTTGGCTTCACCTAGAGTGAATGGAGAGAACATGAGGAATCTGCACCGTCATTTATGACCTGGTCTCTGAGGTCACACATCAGTACTTACACTGTTTCTGTTCATGAAAATCCAGTCACTAAGGACAGCCTACACTTAAGGAGAGGGGAGAGGACTTAGTCTACACTTGTAGAAGGGAAGAATATCAAAGAGTTTGGGAAAATATTTTAAAACCATCACAGTTACAGACCTTTTTTTTCTTTTTAACAAGGGAAATTTCAAACATTTGCAAAGGCAAAAAGAATAGTATACCAGTTCTGAACAATTATGAACACAGGCCAAGGGTATCTTTATCAACTTTATTGAGGTATAAATGACTGCACACATTTAAAGTGCACAATTCAGTAAGTTTTGACATTATGTTTACACCCGTGAAACCATCACAACAATCAAGATAATGAGCGTATCTATCACCACTGAAAATTTCCTGTGCCCCTTTGTAATCTATTCCTGACCTCCCACCCCACTTCACCCCATCCCCAGGCGACCCCTGATCTGCTTCCTGACATTGTGAAATAGTTTACGTTTTCTAAAACATTATATAAATGAAATGATACAGTATGTACTCTCTCTTGTTGGATTCTTTCACTCGGCCTGATTGCTTTGAAATTCTTCAGTACTGTCCTGTGTATCAATAGTTTGTTCCTTTTTATTGCTGAGTAGTATTTCATAGTAGAGACACACTAAGATTTGCTTAGCCATTCACCTGCCGATGGACATTCGCATTGTTCCAAGTTTGGAACTATTACAAATAAAGCCGCTCTGAACATTCATATGCAAGAATTTGTGTAGACATCTGATTTCATTTCTCTTGGGCAAATGGCTAGCAGTGGAATGACTAATATTATGAAGGTATGTTTAACTTTTTAGGAAACTGCCAAACTCTTTTGCAAAGTGGTTGTACTATTTTACATTCCCACCAGCAGTATCTGGGTTAGTTGCTCCACATTGTCACTGACACTTGATATGATCCGTCTTTTTAATTTTAGGCACACTAAAATTAGTAGTGGCATTTCATTGTGGTTTTACTTTGCTTTTCACTAAGGATTAATGAAGTTTAGCAAATTGTTTTTATGAGCTTATTTGCCATCCCTATATTGTCTTTGCTAGAATGTCTATTGAAATTTTTTGCCCATTTTTTTATTGGGTTGTTTGTTTGGTTCTTACAGAGTTTTGAGAGTTTTACGTATATTTTAGATAAAAGATCTGTCTCAGAAATGTGATTTGCAAATATTTCCTCCCAGTCTGCGGCTTGTCTTTTCATGATCATAAATGTCATTTAAAGAGAAGTTCTAAATTTTGATGAAGTCTAATTCATCTCCTGCCCCTTTTTAAAAATCCCTTTTTAAGTAAAAGGGATCATGTTTTTGGTGTTGCAGCAAAGCAACCTTTGCCAAACTCAAGGTCATGAAGATTTTCTCCTATGTTTTCTTCTAGAACTTTTATAATAACTTCAGATTTTATACTAAAGGTTTATGAGTTAGAGTTTAAAATTTTATATGGGTCAAAGCATGGCTGAAAGCTCCTTTTTTTGTGTGTACATATATCCAGTTTTCCTGGCATCATTTGTTGAAAAAAACCCTATATTTTCTCCATCTTTGTAAAAAAAAAAACCAATTGGCCACATATTTGGGGATTCATTTCTTGGCTATATAATTAATTTATTATAGAGTCTGGACTCCATTAATTTGTTTATCTACCTTTAAGCCAATATATACTGTTAATTACTGCAGTTTTATAAAAAGCTTTTTCCTGTTTGTTTGTTTTAAGTTGGGATATAATTCACATATCATCACAATATTCACATTTAAAGTATACAAGCCAGTGGATTTTGTGAATTCACAAAGTTGTGCAACTATCACCACTGTCTAATTCTAGAGCATTTTCATCACCCCAAAAAGAAACCCCGTAAACATTAGCAGTCATCCCCATCCCCCTCCCTCTCTCACTGCGCCTCAGGCCCCTGCCAGCCACTGATCTACTTCTGTCTATAAAAACACATCTAACGATGTGGTCACTCCTCACAACTAACCTTTCCTTCCTTCTCCCCACATTAGGTAACAATAATCCTAAATCTCTCATTCTTCATTTCCTTGTCCTCCTTTTTAAGAGTCTTTATCTATGTAATTCCTAAAATGTTATTTTTAAAGTTTTTACTTATTTGTAACTTTATAAAACTGATGTTATGCTACATGTAATTTTGCGGGGGGGGGGCGGCGCTTATTTTTTTTCACTTGCTGTTGTATTTCTGAGTTTTATTCGTCCTGTTGTCTGTCGCTGTGGTTTCTTTTAACCCCTGTGTGAGAATAGACCGCAGTATAATCTTCTACTCTCTGTAGATGGCCATTTGGGTTGTTTCCAGGTTTTTGCTATTGTGAATAGTGCTGCTATGAATACTCTTGCACATGTTTCCTGAGTACATCTGAGTGAGTGAAAATCTAGGGCATAGGTTATGTTAATTTTCAACTTCAGGAAATAACGCAAGACTGTTGTGTTTTTTTAAAACGGTCCCACCAAGGCACTCCCACTGGCAATGTGCAGAAAATCATGTGGCTGTGGCTGCACATACGCCCTAACTTGGTATTGTCAGACTTTTTGAAAAAAAATTTGCCAATTGAATGGGTGTGAAATGGTGTTTTATTATGTCTTGATTTGTGTTTTCCTGGTCACCAATCATGTCGAACATCTCTTCGTATGTTTATTGGCCATATGTGCTTCCTTTCTGTAAAATCTCTGCTCATGTCTTTAGGTCATCTTTCTGTGGCTTCATCAGCACCATCTTTTTATTTTAAACTAGAGGCCCAGTGCACGAATTTGGGTTCTGGCCGGCCCAGCCCCAATCAGGGGATTGGGGCCGGGCCTGTTGGGAGGAGGAGATGGCAGGAGGTTGGCCCGTGGGCCTGCCCTGATGGGGGCTGGGCCGGCTGTGGGGAGGGGCCGCAGGTGATTGGCTGGCAGACCCTGCCCCCGATTTGGGTGGAGGGGCTGATCAAGGGTGGGGCTGGCCATGGGGAGGGGCTGTACATGGTGGGGTGGCCAATCACCCCCCCAAATGGGGTGGGGGGGCCGATGGGGGACCAGTGGCCTGGGGGAGGGGCCATGGGTGGTTGCTGGCAGGTCCTGCCTCTGATTGGGGTGGTGGGGCCCCATAGGGAGCAGGTCTGGCTGAGGGGAAGGGCTGCAGGAGGTTAGCCAGCTGGCCCCGACCCCTATTGGGGTAGAGGGGGGCCATCAGGGGCGGGGCCAGCAAGCGGGAGGGGCTTTAGGCTAATTGGGGTGATGGGGCCCATCCCCTGGGGGGAGGGGCTGCAGGAGCCACACCACTGGGTTCTATTTCTTTTTTTTTCTGTGTGGGAGTTTTCTTCACTTTCATCTTTTGGTATATGAGTTCATTTCTCAGTTGTAACCATCCTGCTATTTATTTACCTATTGCAGTGATTTTCAACCAGTGTGCTACAAGAATTTTTAAAACATGCAATACCTGACTATCTAATCAGGAGCACTGACCTCTTTTCCCTTAGATTGTCTGACTAAAAAATGACAACAGCCAACACAATAATAGCCTTCAGGTGTGAATGCCCTGTATGGAACCATAAATATATTGATCACATCACATAATAAGATTGTCTCTGGTTGGTTAATTATTGGTATCAGATAGCCTTATATACAATAACTAGAAATTCATGCATGGGGGGTGGGGATGTCCCTCAGCCCAGCCTGCACCCTCTCCAATCCGGGATCCCTCTCGAAATCCAGGACTGCTGGCTCCTAACCGCTCGCCTGCCTGCCTGCATGATTGCCCCTAACTGCCCCCTGCCAGCCTGATTGCTTCTAACTGCTCCCCTGCCAGCCTGATCACCCCTAACTGCTCCCCTGCTGGCCTGATCACCCCTAACCACCTCTGCCTGCCAGCCGGATCTCCCCTAACTGCTCCCCTGCCGGCCTGATCGCCCCTAACCGCCTCTGCCTCAGCCCCTGCACCTAGGACCCAGCTTCCCTCCCTCTGGCCGACCGCAGGCGCTCGGGACCATGGGCAGCTTCACCCAGGTGGCTTCGCCTGGGCCCCAGCTTTGTCAAGAAGTACGTCCAGAAGGTCGTCTGGAAGATGTCCCGTCTATCCAGTCTAATTAGCATATTACCCTTTTATTAGTATAGATAGGGACCTGATTTTTTAAAAAGTCACTTTGGAGCAAAAAGGGTAGTTAATTACTATTATTATTTTTCTAAATCAATAAAAATTATACCAATTTTTGGGTCAGATTGGCAAAAAATTTTTTTTGGAATATCGCAGAATTTTAGTAATTAGTTTATGTGTGGCATGAGATGAAAAAGGTTGAAAATTGCCAGTCTATTCTGTTCTTTATTTTAAATTGTATATGTTTATAACTAATTTAAGGAGGAGTGGTGGTCCTTAAAGATGCAAATCTTATTTCAGTTGGTCACTCACCTGGCTAAAGAGCATTCATTGGTTTCCCATTGGACTTTTGGACTCTTAACTTACCCCCCAGTGTCTTATGTTCTTTATTTTAAATTGTATATGTTTATAACTAATTTAAGGAGGAGTGGTGGTCCTTAAAGATGCAAATCTTATTTCAGTTGGTCACTCACCTGGCTAAAGAGCATTCATTGGTTTCCCATTGGACTTTTGGACTCTTAACTTGACTCTTATAAGCATCAATGAATTATAAATGAAACAGGAGGCATTGGCTAGAAATAAATGATAATGATTTATACAAGGGTCTTTGGGTTTTCAAACCAGCAACCTAGAGTGTTCCAAATAGAAAGAAAAGCTTGAGAATTTTATAGTAAAAAGTCCATTCTTGAGAAGAATCAATCCTACATTCTTAGCCTCTGAATTGGTCTTAGATGGTAATCTTCCAGGTGTCTGGTTAATGGATGTCATGTGAGTTGGACATGGAACATTCTTTTCTACGTCCTTCAGGGGCTACTAGGGGGTTTCCTAAAGGATGTATATACTTACATACCTATCTCCAGGCATAATTGAGGAGGTTAAAGTTTAAGATCCTACCCTAGTTAAAGCAGGAGTAGAATTATTTCCTCTTGCCTCGGTCTACTTGATCTTAGTAATTAGCAGCTTGACTACAGTGACTCCATTTCATCACTCTTTCCTCATAGGAAAAAGGAAAATTTATTGTAACCTTGGCTCCTACCCTCATCCTAGCTCCCCTCCAAAGAGAGTTACTAACTCAAATGCTTAAAGTTGAGAATTGCTGATTTGGCCTCATGGAGAAGTGGGTGGAAGTGCCGTGTCTTAACAAGTCATATGCATCCACTTGTCTTTCTCCATCCAGCTAGACAGACAAGTTGATTTAGTAAATTAGGCCACATCTTGCTCTTCAAACCTAACCATATTACTCCCCCCTCTTCTTAACTTCCTCCATACAACCTCAGACAGAAGTTGGTGAGCTCAAAATCTTTGGATTTGGGCCAGGGGGAAGTAGGAAGCCTTATTCAGCTTAGAGTCTAAGGTTCATGCTTCGACCCCGCTTTTGTTCAAGATCTGCACTCGTGCAGCTAATAAGTGTGATTTTGATTCCTGTTTGGCTCCTGTTCCTTCCAATGGGAACTTTCTGGGGCTGAGAGGAAGAGAGAAGAAATGATACGCAGGTCAGGTGTCTGACTTTGCAGGATTCCTGACCACAATGTATCAAATGCCAATAGTACCTCTTCACCCTTGATGATCAAGGTTGAACAGCCCCTCTGAGTTGGCTCCTGCCTTATCATTGCAGTATTCTTGCCATTTCACCTCAGTATTTGGTGCTGCTGACATACTGGCCCATATTGAGTGATTGAGTGTCCCCAACATTTAACATAGTGCATGACCACCCCATCAGTACAATGAAATGAATTAGTTATGCAAATAATAATAATAATAATAATAAAACCTTGAGAGTATTTGCTTAGGAAGTTTTCAATATTCAGTATTTTTGGAAGTGTCAATGAAGTACTGATGGGGTGGTCAGTGTCAATGAAGTACTGATGGGGTGGTCATAATAATCTGGCCAGTCATAATAATCTAGCCACTCATATATATATATATATATATGTGTGTGTGTGTGTGTGTGTGTGTGTGTGTGTGTGTGTGTGTGTAGTTAAATAGAATAGAAATTGTCACTCCCATTTCCTGGATATAACTCAGAGAAGCTAAGTAATTTACCCAAAGCCACACAGATCTGAGATTGAATCAGGTTGGCCTGATTCCCAGTCGGTCCTCCTCTCCACAGGGCAAGGCAGAGAGCCACTTTCCCTGGCATGGCCCCATGTGCATCCAGATAGGGAAGCTGGGCCTAGCGGAGATTATATGCCCTGGTGCTGACGGCTTGCTTGTCTCATCCACTTATCTGTCATCCATCTTCCTTACTAGTGGAGATACTGTGGGCATAGTTCTTATTAAATTAAGCGCGGGATGAAATCATTTATTTAGTCTTTTACCTGTCCATTTCCCCAGGGCAGTTCTTTATTAAGTGATGTCTCACATTTTCCGAATGACTCAGTTACTTTGATGGGTGGTATGCTAGGAGACGACGGAGGGAGGAGAGAGACAGGGAGACATTGAGAGCTAATAAAGGCTGAGTGGGTATTTGGAAAGAACTTGGGATACGAAGCATGGGAATAGAGTATCTAAAGCCTACAAGGAAGGCCCTCTGCTCTCAAAAAGCCAATGGGAGCTTCTCCAAATGCCTTCATTACAAAGTATTCCCTTTCTGAGCTATTCCCTTTTAAGTGCTAATTTCCCCCAAGAGAAAAGGCAGCTGTTCTTTGCTGTGGCAGGAGGGCCTCAGGGCAGAAGGCAGGTCCTGTGTTCCCAGAGGCCTGGAAAGCAAGTTGGAAAAGTCTAGAAAGGAGAGGGAAGTTGGAGCCAGATTTTATGCAAAGTAGGGTGTTGAGGAGGCCAGACCCCTGCGAGAGAGAAAACCTCCCTAGAGTGGAATTTGAGGTCTGACACAGAACCAAAAAAATTGACCAAGGTCTCATCACCACTGCTAACAAGACGTTGAGAAACTCACAGTAAGTGAGAGGAGAATCTGTCGAGAGGAGACGCAATTGGACTGGAAACCAGGACTCTGGGCTGGCTAATACTTTGCTCTCTGGACTTGAAGTTCCCATGTGTGTCAAATGGAGGCGTTAATCTGATTGCTCTCTCGGGCTCTCCAAACCCTCGGTAGGATCATCTGTCTGGGCCAACGCTTCCTGATGATGATGCTTTCTGAACCGTGGCCACCAACTTGACCACCAAGAGTATCCATCACACCACCATGTATGGGTCATATGAAGGGTTCATGAGGCTCGGACTCTGCCCTGCACCTCAATGTAGATTAAACATTTTCTTGTGCACCTCAGAGCTTGCCGCGGGCTGACTGCTCAGATATCAGGGGTAATACCAGCTTCCCGTGTGACTTGTTCAAGTCACTAATATTTCTGGGCTTCAACTGTAAAGTGAGGAAAATAACACTCACCCTTCCGACCACCTGGGATTGAGAGATTTGAATGGAATATGACTGAGAAGGAGCTTGGAAGAATATAAAGTTCTCCTGCAGAGCAAGGTGTGAACAATACTGACTATAAAGAAGAGATCCTAATACTTCAAAAGAACATACACTTAATTTTATGAATGAAGAGGTGTTTTTCTTGGATTAATTTTAAAATATATAATTTTCTTTAAAGATTCATTCCAGACTAGCTGGACAAGGTGTTGGTTAGAAACTGACCCTTCTGGGAAGCCTGGGTGCTGCCATGCCACACCCTGAGATTCCCATTGGGGGTGGTCATCAGGCTTGGTGCCGCATGACACACCTTTTGGCTACAGCCAGAAGGATAAGGGATAAGTGTAGGCAACCTTAGGCTGGCAAGAGAGCACATATGTAATTTCTGCCTCCTCCCCCCCCGCCCCCCCCCAAGGCGTGTGCTCTCCTGGGTGCTAACTGAGTGATCCACAATGCACCTAGGTCCATTCCCCATCCTTAAAAATCCTTACCCTAACCCATAACTCTATACAGCCATGGCCTCATTCTTCTACTTCATTTTATTTCAAAACTCCTTGAAAGAGTTGTCTAAACTCACTGTCTTCTGTAAGGAGGAGCTCTTCTCCTCTCCTTATTTTTAAAACTCATTCTAATTAGACTTCTGCCCCCCTCCTTCCACTCTTGAAGGAGACATCAATGGCCATCATGTTGCAGAATTTCTAGTCGATTCTCAGTGCCCATCTTTGATATCCCAACAGCTTTTGATACAGTTGATCACTCTCTTCCTTGAGGTATTTCTTATTTTGATGTCCAAGACCATTCTTTCTTGGTTCTTCTTCAACTCAACTCACTTCACTGGTGTACCTTCTTGATATCTCTCTCTCTCTCTCTCTCTCTCTCTCTCTCTCTCTCTCCATGATCTACTTTATTTTCTCTATCTTTGAATGTTGAAGGACCCCAAGGCTCAATCTTCAACTCTTCTCTTCACCATCCATATTTGCTCTCTAGTTGAGTTCAGCCAGTTCCATATTCAACTGTGAATATACTGATAATCCCAAATGTATTCTTCAGTCCAGAACTTCCCCTAAATACCATTCATGTATTCAATTCTCATTCACATTGTCAACTTGGATATCAAACTAAATATGTTCAAAACCTAACTGCTGACATCCCCTACCCCTGCCTCCCCAGTATTTCCCTATCTTAGCAACTTTACTCTTCCAATTACTCACACTAAAATCCTTATGTTGGTCCTTGATTCTTCTCTCTCTTTTATTCTCTAACTGTAATCCATCAGCAATTCTTGTTAGCTCTACCTGACTACTTTGTACACTACCCTGGCCCAAGTTACCCTCATCTCACCTAGAGATCTGTAATAGCCTCTTCACTGCTCTCCTTGCTCCTTGCTCCATCCCCATCCCCATCCTTCACTCACAGCAGCCAGAGTGATGCTTTTATAACACAAAGGTAGATCATGTTATGCATACGTCAAAACCCATGGGACATACAACAGGAAGAGTGAGCCCTATTGTAAACTATGAATTTTAGTTAATAATAATGCCTCCGTCTTGATTCATCAATTATAACAAATGTACTGCACTAATATAAGATGTAAATAATAGAGGAAACTTGGGGAAGGTGTTGTAGAATCTCCCTGTATTTTACAATAAGTTTTTCTGTGAACCTAAAACTGCTCTAAAAAATAGTCTTTTAATTTGGGAATAAAGTAAATCATGTCACATCTCTGCTCTAAATCCTCCTGGGGGTCTCCACCTCACCTTGGGAGGAGGGGCAAAGCCTTTACAATGGCCCACAAGACAACCTGTGGTGGGATCTCCAACCTCATCTCTCAGCCTCTCCTTCCCCTTGCCATACTCCAGCCAGTGGCCTCGTCGCTCTTCCTCCAATACAGACAGCAAGCACACTTCTCTGCCTTCCCCACTGCTGGAAAGCTCCTCCCCAGATGTCTCCTTGGTTCACTTCCTAGCTGTCTTCAGATCTCACCTTGATGTTCACCTTGTCAGAGAAGTCCTCCCTTACTGCTCCATGAAACACAGCACCTACTCTCGCCCTCTCTTCCTTTATGATATGTTATTCTTCTCTGCATGTAACACCATTTGACATTTGGCATATACATGTGTGTGTAATTTTTGTGTGTGTCTTTTTCCACTAAATGGAAATGCCATGGTCCCAGGGATTTTGTGTATTTTGCCTAATGCTATATCTTTGGTGCCTAGAAAAAAGCCTGGTTCATAATAAGTATTTAATAAATTTTGTTGAATTAATGAATTAGCAAATGATTAGAACCATTTATATTCTTTCCTGGGAGTCTGCTCTGGAAAGGCTCAGAAAGTCATACAGTTAGAGGACAGAGAGTGTTCCAGTCACAGCAATGATGGATGTGACAGAAAAAGCTTCAGCATGTGTTGCTGAGGGGCTGGCCAAATAACCATGTCACTACAGCTGTGTTGTATTCTAAACAATCTAATCTTTCCCAACTGGTGGTTCAGCTCCCTGAGACTTGACTGTTTAGTACATTTGAGGTTGTTTCTTGTTAGTTTGTGTTTGTTTTTTTTAACCTAAACATGTCTCCTCTATTTGTAAACAGAAGGACCTAACTCATACAGGGAGGTATAGAACCACCCTCATGCTAAATCTGGAAATTTAGTATTGTGTTTAAAATTATTTACCTGTTTATTTAAAAGTATTTACCTGCTCAATTTGTATTAGGTTTCAGAGAATCAAAAACAAAAGATGATAATATTGTCTCAAAATGTTTGATGTTATAGATAACATCTCTTGAAATAAGTTTTTCTTTACATCTCTGATTATTTCCTTTGGCTGTCTTCCTAACAGTAGAATAATTGGGTTATGCACAAGTGTAAGATTAGGTTTTTTTTTCATCCTAAATTATTCCTCAGAAGAGAGGAAATCACTCATTGTCAAGTGCTTATGAATGCTTTTATTAGCAGCACTCTTTTAAAATTTATATTTAACATGAAATATTTAGTTTTAGGTGTACAACATAGTGATTTGACATTTATATACCTTACAATGTGATCACCACAATAAGTCTAGTATCTGTATCTGTCACTATATAAAGTTATTACAATATTATTAACATATTAATATTCTCTGTGCTGTACACTCCATCCTCATGGCTCATTTATTTTATAACCTTCTTCACCCATCCCCTCACTTCCCTTCCCTTTCTCTGTATCTATGAGTCTGTCTCTGTTTTGTTTTATTTGGTTTTTTTTTTCATTTGCTTTGCTTTTTTAGATTCCACATATAAGTGAAATCATATGGTATTTGTCTTTCTCTGACTTATGTCACTTAGCATAATACCCTCTATGTCCATCCGGAGCAACACTCTTTAAATAGCTTTACTTTATTTTATTTGTTTTCCTTTTTTATTTATTTAATATATTTTTCTTGATTTCAGAGAGGAAGGGAGAGGGAGAGCGAGATAGAAACATCAGTGATGAGAGAGAATCATTGATTGGCTGCCTCCTACACACCCCACCCTGGGGATCAAGCCCGCAACCCGGGAATATGCCCCGACTGGGAATCAACTGTGACCTCCTGGTTCATAGGTGGATGCTCAACCACTGAGCCATGCCAGCCGGGCTAAATTGCTTTATTTTAAACAGCAAAGAGCTGTAGGAAGAAGATACATAAATTAGGGTTTCTCAACCCTGGCAGGAATCTTAGGGGTAGTTAAGAAAAACTGATCATTGGGTCCTACCTGAAACCAATCATGTCAGAATTTTGGGGTGATTGTGCTGGACATTGGCCTTTTATAAAACTTCTCAGCTGTTTTTGTATGCAGTTAAGACTGAGCGTCCCTGTCCCCAAAATGACCTCAATTCTTGCTAATGTATATTTATAAAAGTCACTGCTTAGAGCCAGTGTCCAAGGAGCTACAGAAATTTAGCTTGGATTTTGTCATTTTTTCTGGGGAGTGTGACTTCCTTCTCTTCTTATCAACCCATTCTCAGGAAACTGACAAGCTCAGTCACACTGAGGTGTCAATGACTGATAATAGCCATGTGTTCGTTAGCCTTTTGACAGGACATCCCTTGCCCTAAACATGAGGAGCCATGAGGCCTTCTGCTTCCACGCTCCTTTCTCTCCTGTCCTTCTGGCTGCCTCCCCAAAGGCCCATTTGGATTCTTGAGAAATTCTCTAGGGCTTCCAACCATCAAAATAAGGCATTCCAGGGCCATAACCAGCTCTGGGCCTGTGAGCAGCACAGTGTCCCTTTAATTTGCTGCTGGAATTGGGCAGCATCTGAGATCAGGACCTTTTGAAATATTTATCTGCTTGTTATTTATCTGGGCAGGCTGCAGAGGAGAGGAGAGGTCCTGGGAACTATGCCCAGAGCCAGAGAGAGCACAGGGAAAACTTTGCTAAATTTATTTTAATAACTTTTACTGTACTTCTTTTTATTATAAAAGTAACAAATCTAGAGAAAACTTGGAATATGCGAAAAAGTATAGAGAAGAAAATACATCATCCATAATCCCACAAGCCAGAGATAGCCACTGTTAAAAGTTTGGCATATTTCCATGTAGCCCTCATTTAAGCACACACACAGGCACTGTACATAATTATATATAGAGTTGCATCCTGTTCTTTTTCCTTTAACATTATATCATGAGCACATTTCTATGTCATCCAAAGTTCCTTTAAAACATAATTTGGAATGGCTCCATAACATTCCCTCATTGGCTATCTTACAATTTATTGAACTAATTTCCTATTCTTGGATATTTAGGTTATTTCCGAGTTTTCATTTTAATGAAGAATAATGAGGCTAGCATCCGTCTGCAGCTCTGCTTGCATTGCTGACTAGTTTTTAGTTTATTCTTTGACCAGAAAGGCAACACACTATAGAGAAAAGCACATTTTTCTTGTACATATTTTTAATTATTGAAGCAAAATTTGCATAACATGAAATTTAACCCTTTTAAAGTGTGCAAGTCAGTGCCTTTTAATACATGTACAATGTTGTGTAACCGTTACCACTAATTCCAGAACATTTGCATCACCCCATTCCCCTCTCCCCCAATCCCTACAGCCACTAATCTGCTTTCTGCCTTTATAGACTGCAGGACACTATTCTTGTACTCAGGAATACCGTTATTCAAACCCTTATTCACCTACTGGCGAGGCTTGTGACGATAGGGATGTTAATGAGCCTTGTTCAGCCTCAGAATTCTCATATCTCAAAACTGAGTTCTTGGCAACATAAATGAGATACAGTGCGGGGAAACTCATAGTAGATGCTCAATAATTTTAAAAATAAAAATATTACAGTTGAAATGGACTTTTGGAAATAATGTAATAACAATCTATTCTACAGATGAGGAAACCAAGGCCTAGTGGGTAAAAGTAGCTGGGGTCTTCCCAGTGTAGCTGAACTAGAGCTTATGTCTACACTAGTTTGCTTGCATGTTTTGGACTGACAGTGCTCTGCTTTTTTGTGAAAAATATAGTCTACACTTCTGATGGTTACAGACAGCTCTCATGCCCAGAGGCCAGCAGCTTTCAGATGCCCCTCGGGATTCCAATGCACCTGGCCTCAGATTAGTGTTGGGGAACCCAGGCATCTGGTTACCACTGTACCATTGTCTGTTTTGTGTTCCCCAAACACCTGCAAAGGTGCTAAATATACCAAAGATGACAGTCAAAATATCACTCCCCAGATGACTTGTTAGTTACAAAGGGAAAACGGTAATTTACAATGGAGAAACCAGTAGAAACCGCCTTCACAACATGATCAAACTTGGCATCACCAATAAGGGGACAAACGGATGTCATGTGCCCCCTGATGTGATGCGCTGAGAAGGACACAGAGTCATCCGTGTGGTGTTTTTGCCAACAATGTCTGACCTTCTACTCATGAGGATACATAATCAGACACATCCAGAGACAGTCTCATAACAACTGGCCTGGGCTCTTCTAAGTCGTCAATGTCATAGAGGACACAGGAGGACCTGTTAAAGATGAAAGGGCACTAAAGATGTGTGTCAGTCTGGATTAGATGATGAATTTAAAAAAGAAAGAGTCACAAAGGAAATTATTGTGACAACTGGGGAAGTTTGAATATGGACCATATATTAATATGATATCATGTTTAGTTTCTTAAATGTAGCGGTCATATTCTGGTTATGGAGGAATATATCCTGTTCTTAGGAGATACCTGCTGAAGTATTTAGGGGTGAAGGATGATATGTTTGCAACTTACTCTCAAACATTCAGCCAAAAAGAGTTTGTGTAGAAAGAGGTAGAAACAAAGCAAATGTGGTAAAATGCTAATAATAGGTGGGTCGAAGTGAAATTGGAATATGGATATTTATGTTACTCCTCTTTCAACTTCTCTGAATTTGAAATTTTTCAACATAATAAACTTAGGGCAAAAATTAAAAGTAATTGATTCTAGCCCATAGAAACATACTACATGAAGTTTACAGTGTTTAAAAATTTTTGAGCCAGTGTTTAAATATTGAGGAATTTTATTTAAAAATCCAATTTCCAGTTTCTTTTAGAAAACTATCAAATCTGGTCACACTATGCCCACATTGTCAACAGAACAGCAATTGGTGCCTTTGAGGGGTCTCTTTCTGATTTAAAGGGTCCCCCACTCCAAGGATGCATGCCAGGGCTCTTACACTCACTGGCATTGACTAGGAAAACCTTGGTTATGGAGAATTTTCACATCAAGCTCTATATGGGGAAGGAAAAGGTTCTGGATCAGAAACGTACAGAGTGGGTTGAGTTGACAACACTGTCAATCAAACCAGGAGGCCCCTCACAGTATCACTATGGCACTCTTCCCAGACATCCTCCCACTGAGGATGGGACTGAGTTACCTCCTTCAGACTTGGGGACACCCTCCCCGCCCCCAGGGCCTTGTCCTCACCAAATGAGGGACTTCCATGAGAACCGAGACCATAGGCTTCTGTCTTTATGTTATTTCCAGAGAAAGGTGTTTGCTAGGGCACAGAGCCTTGAGAACAGGCACACAACTAACATTTTAGGAATCTCAACCACATCAGCACCATAATGACCACCCCTAACAAAATATTTTGCTTGGAAGCCTGTGGGCTATTGGTGGCCAACCCATCACCAAAGTGCCCATCAAATTGGCCAACCAATCACAGATCAAAGCAGGCTGGGGCAAGGGCAACACCTCTTATCCTCCACAAGATTATGACACTTAATTGGCTAAAATGAATCTAATTAGGAGACACATATGCATGCCTCACATGACATCATCATAATAGGCTAATGTCCTTGACACTGGGGGAAGAGAAAAAAAAACCCCAATTCTGATTTCAGCTTTACCTCTGACTTACTCTACAACATGTGTGAGATACTTAGCCCATCTGAGACCTCATTTATTTCATTAATCAATTAGAGATAATTGTTCCTGGGATGGTGTTTCTATTTCACAGCGATGTTGTGATGAGAGAATAATACATAGGAAGGTTTTGAAAAATACTTTAAAATACTAAATGCTATCTATTTACTATTTGGGGAATATATAGGGTGGGGCAAAAGTAGGTTTACAGCTATGCATATAGAAAATAATACAATAATTAATAAATAATAATACAAGAATAAACTCTGTTTTGTGTACTCACAACTATAAACCTACTTTTGCCCCACACTGTATTGTAATTTTTTTTCTCCTAGAGATATCCTCCCAACTTCAAGATCATCTAGTCTGTTTTGTTTGTTTGTTTTTGCCATTATCTCTCCTTACTCCAAACTTTCCCTCACTTCATCCTGGAATTCCTAAAGCTTTCAGGGATAACGTTCCTTGAAGATTATAGCCCAAATGGGTATGGACACTTGAACTTCAGGATTTCTGCAGGAGTAGGAAAGGGCCTTACCTGTCTCTCTAGCCCACGACTCGGCCCTGGACCTGGCACCAAGTACGAGGATAGTATGTGTTTGTTGATTGAACGAGTGAGTGATTCAGGGATGTGGGTGGGCCCTGCCTAAGTTGGGAAGGAAGGAGGCAGGCCAGGAACCAGCAGTCAAGTTCTGTGCAGCAGAATGTTGCATAGGGTAGAGAAGAAGGGTCGGGATTTGGAGCTAAAAGAGAGCCAGGCCTTCCACTTCGTTGTGTTGGGAGCCTCTGGTTTGGGCAAACTCCCTCTATCACATCGGGTGCCCTGGGAGCCAGTTGGGCAGTGTAGAATGGGTTAATAATGAATGATCTGCAGTCAGGCATGGCTGAGAAACCCCACACCTCACCTGCAGGCCTAACAGGAGGGGCCTCCAAAGCCACTGCTCTTGAATTCACTAGGTGGACAGGAATAAAAGTCCCCCAAATCCTCAAGGCACTTCAGTGACAAGAAAAGAAGTGAGAAAATAAGCAGTCATTGTGGGGCTGGGGCTTTGAAGCACCAGGCGCTCAGTTCTCTGGAAGGCATGCTTAGCCCAGCCCTGGGGCCACGGCGGCTTCCTGGAACAGAGGAGAAGGGGATAATAGCATTAGATAGGGGTTGTTTGACATCAGCTTTTTTAAGAGCCATACTTTTGGCATGTGTGTAAGCATATAGTTGTGATAAGAACAGTTTTACTTTTAAGTTGTTATTTCTAAATCCTGATCTTAAATGCTTCCAAACAAGCGAAGAGCTGGGAAGGAAGATAGTGTACAAAAATGCAAGCTATATAGGCATGCATGCAGAATTAACGAAATCAGCCCTTTTCTCCTCCGGTAATCATAGTTCCCCTCCTCCATCTCATTCCCTCGGATGTGATCATGTCTCTTAGGCAATCCCATAGTGCCTGTCACCTGTGGTATGAAGCCCATTCTTTTAGTAGTAATTATTTCCTTTATTTAACATGTGTTTGTTTATGGAGGACCTGCTGTGTGCCAGGCACCGTTCTAGGGGCTGGGATACATCCTGAACAAAACAGATAAAACCGATGCCTCATAGGGCATATATTCCAGTGGGAAGAGACAGACACATAAAGAAATAAAACATCTTATATTAATAACATACGTCAGATGGTGATAGATACTATGGAAAACATGAAGTAAGAGAGGGGACTAGGTAATGTGCATCTGTGGAAGGCGTTGGAGGCAGACAGGAATGTTGCACTAAGGGTAAGTTTGAGAAAGCCTCAAGGAGGTTGAGGAGTGAGCCACGTGTTGATCTGGAGAGAGAGTGCTCCAGGCAAGGGCAATTACAAGTGCAAAGCCACCCAAGTAAGAGAGTGCCAGCAGGAACAGTGGGGGCCAGGGCGGCTGGAGTGGAGTGGAGTTGATTGGGGTGGGAGCATTAGTGGGAGATGAGGTCAGAGAGGCCACAAGGAACCACATCACACAGGACCCCAGAGGCTATTGTAAGAACATTGGCTTTTATTTTTTAGTGGGGCCGTGACATGACCTGACTCCATGTTAACAGGTCCACTTGGGTTGAGAAGAGATTGTAGGGGACATGAGGAGAGATGACAGCAGGTTGGACCAAAGTGGTTGTGTTGCAGCTGGTGAGACGTGGTCAGCTTCTGGATATGTTCCAAAGCAAAGCCTGTAAGTCTTGCTGAGGAATAGAACATGGATATAAAAGAAAGAATGAAGTTGAGGATGACTCCAAGGCTTTAGGACTGAGCAACCAGAAGGATGGGGTCACTAAGTGAAGGCAAGACAAGAAGGGCTGATGGGGCTGGGGAAGAGCAGGAGTGTGGCTTTAGGCATTTCAAGTTTGAGATGTTTATTAGACATCCAAGTAGAGATATCAGGTAGGCAGTTGGCTATGAGAGTGCAATTTGGGGAAGTGGTCCAGGACAAAGACATAAATTTGAGAGTCATCAAATTTATATTATTTGTATTTGAGTAAGTCCACCAGGGCAAAAACTATATCTTAATTATCTTTGAACCCCACCTATCCTAGGAGTGGCTTGCCTACCCATTGTAGAGACTTAGTAAATATTTATATAATACATCTGTCTGTGAAAATAAAGCCAAGATTAATTGAGTTGTGGAAACAATGGCACCCCCCCCCCTCCTTCCATCATGTATAGATAATAGCAAAAGACTAAGATCTAGAATGGAGCTGATCTAGACATGAGTCTTAGTTCTGCTGCTATAACTGGGTAATCTTGGCCAAGTCACTTAACCTTTCCAGGCCAGTTTTCCTCATTCGTAAAGTGGGAGCAATCTCAATGGCTACCTCAAAAGGCAGTTATGAAGGTTAGAGGAGATCATGAGTATGAAATGTATAAGATGGGAGTTAGTTGTGAGAATCAGGCAGGGATTAGTAAAGACAAGATTCCGTACCTCAGATTATTGATATCTTCTTGTCCACCTGCTGGACTTTGAGTAGGTGCCTTCAAGGTGGGTTCAGAATGCGGTGGCCAGATATTCCTTCCTGCTATAGAGCCAGTTTAACACCATCACGCCCTCACTGCACATCCACTGCCTGCCCAGTCACTTTTCTGGACCACCTGAACCTAGGCCGAGCTGTCCCTCCTCCCCTCCTATAGCAATGGCCTCCAAAGTGCCAATAGTTTATCTACTACTAGAGTAAATCTAGAAAATACTGGAGCACTTACTCATATTTATTTTTTATCTTAAGAAATGACTAAATAAAAGATTCTCAACAACAGTCATTAGGGATAAGCAAATGAAAGTCATAATGAGATACCACCACACACATTAGAATTAAAACTAAACAAAAAGCATAGATATCCATAATCTTGACAATGCCAAGTGCTGGTGAGAATTTGGAGCAATTGGAATTTTCATATATTTCTGGTGGGAATGCAAATGACACAGCCACTTTGGAAAAACAGTTTGGCAGGCCATCATAACATTAAACATACACTTAGCATATATGATCCAGCAGTCCTACTCCTAGCTATTTACTCAAGAGACACAAAAACTTACGTTCACACAAAACCTGTGTGAATGCCGGTAGCCCCTTTATTCATAAGTGTCCCAAACTTGAAGCAACCCAGATGTCCTTCAATTAAGAAATGAAAACCAAACTATGGTATATCTATAAAATGGATAGAACACTACTCAGCCATAAAAAGGAAAAAAGTATTGATTCAAACAATATGGATGACTGTTAAATGTATTTTATAAGTGAAAGAAGCCAGAGCCAAGAGGCTCTATATTATATGATTCTGTTTCCATGACATTCTGGAAAAGGCAAAACGATAGGGACAGAGAACAGATCCGTGGTTGCCAGACATTGGGAGGAGTTGATGGCCAAGACAGCAGGAGGGAATTTGGAGGTGGCAGGATTGTTCTGTATCGTGTGCATGTGGAAGTCAATACACTGCTTGCTCTATGCATTTTTCAAAACCCATGGAATTCACTATAGAAGGTGAATTTTACAGTATGTCAATTAAGATAAAGAAAAAAACAAAACAATAACCAGGAAGCAGGGTGAACTTAGAATAGAATATGAATTGTAACAAATGAACTTACCTGTATTATACATGATATATGGATGAAGGAGGTAGGGAAGAAAAGAACTAACCTACTGACTTTTGAAAAACAGTATTTTGACTGGCTATTGATGAAAACATGAACTGTACACAAGTAATGTGAATAGTAAATTTGTTTCTCACAGGGGTAAGCATTAGCCATTCTGAAAATGGATATAAATAAGTAAATATGTATAAGGAGAGCTAGATTTCTCACTGTCAGAGAAAGAAGTTACAAATAAGAGAAGGGGAGGCCAGAATGAACTCTGTGGTGTTGGATTGGATTTAGAGGTACCAGCATGAACTCTATTTGTTTTTGTGGTACAGTACACATAACATACCATTTATCATTAAACCATGTTTAAGTGTAAAATTCAGTATCATTAAGTACATTCATAATGTTGTGCAACCATAACCACTATCCACTTCCAGAACTTTTTGTTCATCTCAAACAGAAACCCTGTGACCATGAAATAATAATTCCCCATTTCCCCATCCTTCCAGACCCTACTAACCTCTATTCTACTTCCTGTCTCTTTGGATAATCCTGTTCTAGGTGCCTCATGTAAATGGAATTATACAATATTTGTCCTTCTGTGTCTGGTTTATTTCACTGAGCATAATGCTTTCCATGCTGTCACATGTGTCAGAATTTCATTTCTTTTTAAGGCCGAATAATGATCCATTGTGTGTATATACCACATTTTGTTCATGCATTCAGAGAGACAGTTACGGAAATACAGAAACATGTATAGCCACATATTAGTATCATGCATGTGTTTCCTCTGCTGAGAGGGCCTAGAAGCAATGACCGTCCAGTAGCAATGAGCACCCATATCTTGGTTTCTAAATACCTTTGTCCATTAGAAGGAACCAGGGCTCTTTGGAGAAGTGGTTGATGTCAGGCCTGGGGCAGGGAAAATACGAGAGGAGCCTGAGCCACTTGTGGAGCCAGAGAGTAAAGAAGTGCTTTTAAAAGGTTGGGAGCTTGTTAAAAAGGCACAGAAGGCAACCTGGAAGAAGCTCCAATAGCCAAAGTTAGGACAGTTTGAAGAATGAGATAAATAATAATAGTAATAATAATCTTATATTATAACCACACCACTATCCATACATTCATACTGATGTAGAGAAATAATTGAGTGAATAAATAAACGGAGGTGAAAAAATAGCTCCTCCTTTCAGAAGAATCCCAACTAATGTATTTGAATAAACTTCCTCAAACAAAAGCCCTAATACCATGAAAATAAAATGTTTAAAGTGTTTTAAAAAAGGAGGATTCCAGCTAATAAATGTAGAATGAATGAAGGAAATAGAAAAACCACTGTTAGGCCACCACAGCAATAATCACTGAAGGCAAAATCCACACAGATGCTAAAACTGGTGGGCAGAAGTTTGAGGAGAACATGGATATTTGCATAATCACAAAGTACATCTCCCAAGATATTTATCGTTTATAAAGGGAAAAAGTGGCCCTGCCGGTGTGTTCAATGGTTAGAGCCTTGGCCCATGCACCAGAGGGTCGCAGGCTTGATTACTGCTCTAGAGCATGTAGCTGTGTTGTAGGTTCAATCCCCAGCCCCAGTAGGGGCACATGTAGGAGGCAACCAATCAATCTGTCTCTCTCTCCTTCCTTCCTCCCTTCTACTCTCTCTAAAAATCAATGTGGCAAAAAAGGGGAAAAGTGTAGTTTCCCAGTGGGGAAGCCCAGCAGTCACCACCTTAACCAAGTGATCAAAGTGGACATCACTAGTAGCAAAACACGTGGGCATCCTGGAGAGTGCGTTAGGGTACACTGAGAGGAGCACATTGACTCTGTGGTGTTCTTGCCAAAACTGTAGAACCATAATCTAAACCTCAGAAAGCCTCACACAAATCCAAATTGAGGGAAATTCTACAAAATGTCACAGTCACGAAAGGCAAGGAAAGGCAGACACGATCACAGATTGGACCAGGAGACACAGGCAGCATGACAAGTAAATGATTTGGGATTCTGGACTAGATCCCAGAATAGAAAATGCATGCTGGTGGGAAAACTAGTGAAAATCCAAATAAAGTCTGTAGATCAGTTAATAGTATTTTACCCATTTTACCATCTTAGTTTTGATAGTTGTCCTGTGATTATGTAAGATATTCGCAGAAACTGGGAGAATTACTATGGGAACTACTATTTTTGCAAATTTTCTGTAAGTCTAAAATTTTTTCAGAATAAAACATTAAAAAAAAGGAAGGGCTAAAAGATTTACTGCTCTCTATATGTTTTAAAATACACAGTATATTAGTATAGGGATGTCTGTGTATTAATTTATAAATTAACTCGAGGCCCGATGCATGAAATTTGTGCAAGGGGCTCGGCCCTTGCAGCCCTGGCTTCGTCCAGAAGGTCGTCCGGGAGGTCTGCTGTTCGGTCATCCAGTCTAATTAGCATATTACGCTTTTATTATTATAGAGTAGAAACGCGTATAGCCACTTATTAGTATCATGCATGTGTTTCCTCTGCTGAGAGGGCCTGGTGCACAAAATTTGTGCAGGAGAGGGGGGATCCCTCAGCCCGGCCTGCAACCTCTCCAATCCAGGACCTCTCAGGGGATGTCCAACTGCCTCTCACAATCCGGGACTGCTGGCTCCTAATTGCTCGTCTGCCTGCCTGCCTGATCACCCCTAACTGCTCTCCTGCTGGCCTGACCGCCCCTAACCGCCTCTGCCTTGCCCTGCATCCGGGACCCAGGATTCCCTCCCTCTGGCCTGCTGCAGGCACCCAGGCCCTGGGACGGCTTCACCCGGGCCGGCCGCAGCTGCAGGGGACTGTGGGTGGGCGGCTTTGCCCAGGCCGCAGCCACAGGCACCAGGGACCACGGGGTGTGCAGCTTATCCCTCTCCCGGGCCGCAGCCTGGCTGGCCCCCATTCCTCTCTCGCGAGCTCATTTGTGCCTGGCTGGTCTCCATTCTTCTCTCATGAGCTCCTTTGTGCCTGGCTAGTCCCCATTCCTCTCTCCCCAGTGTTGAGTGTCTGAGCAGTTCCAGTGCGATGGTGTGAGGATGTGAGGATGTGATGGCCATTTGCATATTATCTCTTTACTATATAGGATTATAGGTACATTGGTACTATATGTGCAAACTTATTTAACTAATGGGAGCTCGTGGTTAAAAAGATTTGGCGACCACTGTCCTTCAGCATGAGCAAAAAGTACTGCAGATACCTGGAATGGTCAAACTCATAGAGACAGGAAGTAGATGGTGGTTACAAGGGGTTGGGGGCGGAGGGAATGGGGAGTTAGTGTTTAATGGGTACAGAGTTTCAGTTATGTAGATGAAAGAGGTATGAAGATGGATGGTGGTGATGCTTGCACAATGTGAATGCACTAATGCTGCGGAATTGTACACTTAAAAACGGTTAAGATGGTAAGGTTTATGTTATGTGTATTTAACCATACGTAATTCAAAACAAGGACTGCAGAGTTTACGTGTGATTCGATTCTGCACTATCTTGTTCTTACGTGTTTATTGCGGGGTAGACTTTTCTTCCCAACCACACCCCATGTGATCTGGGTCTGGAACTCTTGTTATTTGAGACAGAGCTGAGTATTACTTCTTGCGTAATCCACAGATAGGGATCCACAAGAGATGGGAAAGGTCAGAGCACAGAAAGAAAAATTCTGTTGACTTGGGGGAAACTATTAACAAGGTTTCATTACGGGTTATCTTAATCTCCCAGAGATAAGACAAGCCTTTCCTCAGATCTCTGAGGCCTGGTTACTGGAGGCTCCAGGGTAACCTGGAGATGCAGGACACCCTCCATCTTCCTTCTCCACCTTCCTGAGGGGTTGGCTCAGGTGATGTGTATTCCTTGGTTCTGTGAGATCTTCCTGTGG
Organism: Myotis lucifugus; assembly: GCF_000147115.1. Classification (NCBI taxonomy): domain Eukaryota; kingdom Metazoa; phylum Chordata; class Mammalia; order Chiroptera; family Vespertilionidae; genus Myotis; species Myotis lucifugus. The sequence continues at coordinate 13,111,727 of NW_005871054.1, read as the reverse complement.
GATTTATGCATGAAGCCACCTGTACAGGCAGTACTGTGGTAATAAACAACCTTCAAATATCAGTGGTCTAAAACATTAGAAGTGTATTTCTTACTCATTCTCTATATCTACCTGGCTGAGTGGGGCTCTTCTGTGTCATGGTCCCTCTGGGGTCCAGGATGATGCTGCAGCCACTGTCGGGGACGCTGTGGTGACCATGGTGCTGGCTCTTGCAGCCTTTACCTGGAAAGGACGCAGATGACTTCTGCTCACATTTCCTTACCTAAAACAGGTTGTATGGCCCCGCATGACTTCCAATAGGTGGGAAAGTATAATCCTGCAGGGAGAGCACTGACTCGTGAGGAACAGTAAATACAGCCACTGCCCTGACCCAGCCCCCCAGTGCTTCTCTCACACCGGAAGGAAGAAATTTGGGGGCTGGCGAGAACTCCATCTCCACCCTCCCCTTCACCCTTCACATTCTGCCCCATTGAAAGAACCCTTAAATGCCTCTACCTTCTGCAGGTGAGGCCTCAAAGCCCAAGAAGGGGAATAGTTGGGGTTTAGAGGTCTCTGTTAGTCCTCTCCATGCCTGTTTGTTTCTTATTCCATTTCCACACTCCGAGCTGGGTCTGCCCAGATGGCTTCGAAGGTCCCATCCAAATCCCTCTGAGAGCAGACTCATGGTCATTGACAAGGAGCACATGCGGGCTGCCCACAGGGGCCATTGTGTGACTCACTGGCTTCCCAGAAGCTCATCAGCAGACTGTTTATTGGTGATGCCACAGCCTATTTTCCCCTCTGTCCTTACTGGGAATCAGAGGCTGCAATCCTGGAAGAAGAGGAGAAATCTTATCACTTATCTGCATTTTTAAAGGCAATAGTGCCTGTTTTTTGTTTTGGTTTTTTCCGCTTCTCTTTTCTTCTGGACTAATCAAATGTAATCTAAGCAGCAGAGAAAGAAAGATATGGGAGAATGCAGCGAGTGTGTATCTCTGTGTGTGCCTAATTTCTGTGATTTAACTGTGATTTCACTTTAAACTAACTTATCATATTACTCATTTTCTCTAAAAATTCGTAGCAGTCTTAAAATAGTCAGTTCCCATTGTGCATTTCACATACTAAATTGTTCCATAAAAACCTTATTTATACCCAACTTTTGGGGAGCATTGTTCCTTTATAAAGCAAAGCCTTACTGTGCTGGAGTTTCTCAGCAAATTCTTAGAATTACAGACAATATGGGAATGGAGGTTCTTGGATACAACAATTGGAATATTGGTGACTCACCCCAAACTTACTTCCCTTTTGGGATGGGGGATTTCTGGGAGGAAACAGATTCATTCATTTGTCCAACAAATATTTGTTTTGTTGAGTGGCTTCTAAGAGCTGAATACTCTGAGAAGTACTGTAGAAGATTCGAGGAAAGATTGGCTCACATTACTCCCTGCTAAGAGTTTACAGTATGATGATTTCATCATATTTCATTTGCATGACATTCTTGAGGCATCTTCCTGCCCCAAGACCAGATGAGGAAACTGAGACCCCAAAAGGTCAGGCCGTTGGTCCCATTATACACAGATCACCCCTAGCTAGAACCTCCTCAAGTCTAACTTCAGACTTATTCCACCACACAAATCCCTCAGCAGATGACAGCTGCCGATGCCCCCGGGCCATTTAAGCAAACCCTGCCCTTTTCTCCTGGCACACCTCCCCTCAGAAGCTGTCCTTGGCACAGCTCCCTCCACCAACCCTGTGGCTTCGCAGGACCTAGCCCTGGCCCCAAGGAGAGCAAATCAATCTGACACACAGAGTGTCCAAGCCCAGGCTTCTCTATTTGCTTAAGTTCATCTTTTGTTATTGTTTGGCATTAGCATCTTGTTAACTCAGGGTGGGCTGGGATTGGCCTGTGAGTGTGGTAAGAGTAATGGCTTTGCAGAGCTAGGCATAGGCATGCTCTGGGGACAGAAGCCAGCACCTTGGTTTGCCCAAGTACGATGGTAGTGGTGGCAGTGGGTGTAGCCCGGAGCAGTTCATCAGGCTTGGGAGATCTGGTCAGTGACGGTCAGGCATCTGGAAATGGCTGGTCCGTTCTCTAGGGTAAAACCACTTGTTGCCCCAAAGGGCAGACAGTTCTAATACTCACAAGGGGAACCTCATAAAAAACTTCTCTAAGCCCGACCTGCCATTTGGTTTCAAGGCCTTGTATCTTTGCGAAGGGGTTGGGAAGACCACCTGGGCTCCCTGGAGGCTGATCTCACCTTCGGAAGCTAGAGAGAGTGTGCCTGGAGCAGGTGCTGCTCTGGCCATGCGGAGAGGCGGGGAGAAGCGAGCTGGCTGACTTGGGACTGGTGTGGGATTGTTGTTTCTCTCCCTGAGGGATTATTGCTCTAAACACAAACACCCCTGCAGTTACACTTTGGGATTTTTTTTTTAAATTCTCAGACTGAGGATCAAATCCATAATCCAGATATGTGCCCTGACCAGGTATTGAACTGGCAACCATTCGGTGCCCGGGACGATGCTCAACTAACTGAGCCCCAACTGAGTCACTCTGGCTGGGCTACAATTTGGGATTTTAAAGGTGATTTAAGCAGCACAGCCCCCTCCCTCAGGACAGTATGTCATTTATGCTTTATGCTTAGTTATGCTTCCCTACATTTCCTCTCCTTGGGGCTCCCTTCATCTGCTCAGCTTTATTGAAATGTCCCCCTGCAGACATGTTGCTCCCTCCTCTCATCCTGCAAGCAGACCTCAATCCCAGACAGCACACTGTGACTGATCTAGTTGGGAAGGGAGAAGGTGGGATCTTGTAGTCCCCGTTGTGGGCCCAGACCCCAGCACTGTGCCTGTCGTAGGGGATGCTCACACAGCGCTGCGGAATGGAACCCAGGGCTTCTTCCCTGCCCCCGCCAAGAGACTTACCGTTCTCCCTCCATGACTCCTTTCCAACTCCCTAGCCGGTTCCTAACCCAATTCTTACCCCGCATCAACCTTCTTTCCTTGGAAATAAATTGCCGATGGGAGATGGCTTCTTCCCCACCCTCGTGGTTTCCATGAGGACGGCTTCACTGTGCCCTCCTGGCTGCTGGCTCCACCGGTACCCCCACCCACAGGGGGAACTGTGTGAACTGAGGGAAGAGCTTGGGGGGCGAGCAGGGCCCAGTCAGGTAACAAAAGGTGACATTTTTACCTCTATCTGCTGGTTCTGTATTTCAGAACTTGGATGGGGGAAACATGGGTGTTATATATTGACTCCTGGAACCCCAGCAGGCCCAGAAAGAAACAACAGAGGCATTTTTAAGAGCTGTCTTGTGCCCCAGAGGCATATGGCAAGTTGTGCCCAGGGTCTGGCACCCATGTTACTGAGCAGCTGTTTGGGTCTTTAAATTCATTCCCTATTGTTCCCCCTCCCTAGGGCCTCCTTCCATTGCCCAGGAAATTGCTCCTTGACCCTTTTCATGGAGCCAGGCTGGTCGCCCAGCCCAGGCTCATGATCCAGAGTCAAAATGAGACATCAGGCAACCCAGCCTGAAAACGGCTCCCTCACCGTGCCCACCATCTACTGAAGGAAATCTCCGGGTAGGGGTGGAGGTAGAGAGAGTGAGGAGCCAACAGGGAACTGGACTAGACTCTGGGTGAGACAGGAAGGAGGCTGAGGTATCTCAGGAAGAAAGTCAGGACCTCCCAGCACCCATTCTTCCATTGTAATTAGAGCCCCACCCCAAGCGCTCTCCCTGGAGAGCAGGAGTCCCAGCCAACACCTCCCGTTCACAGCAAACATTTACTGTAGCTGAATTTTGTGGCCAACTCCTGAAATGGGGCCATATGAAGGGTCATTGAAACGAAATAAAATGTGTATTTTAAGGATTTTTGAGTTTGGCTACACTATCTATTTTTCTGAATTAAATGGAGAAGATCCCTAAGCTTTCCATTGCCCAGAGTAATTGCTCCTTGGCCCTTTTCATGGAGCACTAACTGGGTGAATATTCCTGGAAAGAAGTCCTGAAATTTCTGAGCCCAATGTGGGCCCAAAATTAAACAATTCTAAGAGGTCACTCTATACTCAACCAACTCTATAGCCCAGCTGAGCAGGAAGTAAATAGCTCTCGGTAATTTTACCGCTCAGTTAACGCCAAGTTGTAATTTCCATGTCTGGTGGACTGACCATTTATCACTCTATAAAGAATAGCTCTGTCAAGCAAACCTAACCGATTCTTCTCTGATGTGTCTGAAGTCTTTTAGGATACTTTGGGATTTCAACGTCCTCTTGGGAACATGGTTCACATTGCACAGACCGGTTCCGTCAGAGGGCAGGCAGCCTATGGGAGGAGCCAGGACACTTAGCCTAGAGAAAGGAAGACTCAGTCTACAGATAAGGGGAGGGATGCCTTGTGGGTCAGGGCCAGACAAACTTAGTACATCTCAGAGAGCAGAACAGTGTTCAGTGGATGGAGATAGTGAGCTTCCTGCCACTGGGGAAGTTAAAAAGGGCACTACATATGCATCACTCAGAGGGGGTGTTTATGTCATCCATGAGGGTTGGCTGCCATGACACTTCCCACCTGTTTATGGACTTAAGGTTTGTGTCTCCAAAAATTCATATGTTGAAGCCCTCACATTCAATGTGATGATATAAGGAGTTGGGGCCTTTGGGAGATAATTAAGTTTAGATGAGGTCATGCGGGTGGAGCCCCCATGAAAGGGTCAGTGCCCTTATAACAAGAGGGGGAAGAGATACTAGAGCTTCCTGTCTCCATCATGAAGTGAGAAGCTAGCTGGCAACAAGCCATAAAGTTGCCTTCGCCAAGAACTGAATTGCCTGGCACCTTGCTTTTCGACTTCCCAGCTTCCAGAACTATGAGAAATAACTGTTTGTTATTTAAGCCAACCACTCTTGGGTTTTTTGGAATAGCAACTACAACTGACTAAGGACACCCTCAGAGAGTCATTGATTTTATGGAGGTTCAAGAGGTAGCACCAAGTCTATCCCAACCTTATGGGCCCTATGAGATGCCCAGAACATCATAAAAAAACAACAAAGAAAGATTTCTCCCTTGTCTGTCACGAAAGCAGAAGAAAATCCTTCTATGGCTTATACTTTCATTGGATTGTGGATAAACAGGAATCTGCAAAATGTTCATGTGTTTTCCTGGGACCTGAAAGGTGCTATTGAGGGTGCTGAGTTTTATTGTACCTCATGAGCCCATGAGCATCTTCGTAAGTCCCCCCTCATTCAGAAATTACCGGGACAGTTTTAGACCTGTTACCAGGTGATGATAAGGGTTCCACCCCTCCTGGCACAGACCACCTCACCTATGAATTTCCTTTCATCCAACTCCTCTATCTTCCCACTCATGTGACAACTGAGGTCTAGCTCAGAAGCAGAAAATAGAACATGCAGGTGGGCCTGGCCTTTATGTGGGAAGAGCAGGCGGCACTCTGGGTAGTAAGACTGTAAGACTAAAGAGACTCTTAGAGGCTGCCTTTGAGGCTGCCTTTGACTCCAAACCCCCACCCTACCCATACTTTGACACACACCCCCCCCCCACACACACACACACAAATCTCTTCTGCCCACAGAACTGTCTCCCAGTTGGTTAAACAGCAGCACCAAGGCCACAAACCAGGATATTCATTAATTCAGAAAACCTCTGGGAGTCATCATGGGGGGAAATGAATCCTGTCACTCTTTCTTATATATATTTTTTTTATTTTAATCTCAAGACATTTTAAAATTACAGAAAAGTGAAAAGACTATGACAACCAACATCCACATTTTCACTACTTAAAATTTAAGATTTTGTTCACCTTTGCTTCCAATCATTTTATTATGTAAGAAATAGCCATTTCAGACTGGTTGAGTGCCCTTGTATTCATACCCTAATCCTAATCTTACCTTTCTGATAGTTTGTGTAGCTTTCTATTTGTCTAAGACAATAATAAATGCAATTTAATTATAAAATTACAAATGGGAACCAGGACCCCATGGTATTTTCAGTGCTTGGGGTCCCGTTTATGGGGTCTCAAGGAGCCAGCTGTCGCACAGGGAGGGGTGGCCTGGAAGACCCTACGTTCTTTCTCCTTCTCTGAGTAGGAGGAGGCCAGGCAAGTAGGGGCCACTTCCTAGAAAGCCCCACCCAGGCTTCCTTGACTGCTACGTCTTCCTGTGAGCCATTGTGCCCAAGTCCGGCTGAGCACTGAGGGGAGGGTTTCCGGGACCCACGGCCAGGCAGCCTGGCAGGGCAGTCCCGCCTGAGGAAGCACTGGATTCTCCAAGTGGCACGTTCACCTCCAGCTGTGCCAAGTGCCCTGCTAGGAGGGGAGGAAGTATGTGTGGCACCACACTAGGGTCCAAAGCAGGCCTTTACTGGTTTGCTGTGGAGACCCGGTGCACTACTTCCTTGGCCCCTTCCTTCCATTCTTCCTTCCTTCCTTCCTTCATTCCCCTAATCATTATAGCATTTCTTACTGCCAAGCTCTGTGTGGGCCTCTGTGTGGGCCAGGCACTGTTCTAGGTGCTGTGGCTGCAGACAGGGAACAAAATACATAAAGATCTTTGCTTCCTGGAACTCCCATTCTAGCAGAGAGACAATGAATAATAGACGTAATAAATATGTATGCTATACTGCAGATGGCAAGTGTTATGGAAAGAAAGAACAGAGTTCGGTAGGGAAATCAATGGGTGGTGGCTATCTGGAGGAAGAGCAGCTAGGTAGAGGAAACAGACTATGCAAATCCCTGAGTGGGGCAGAAGTGAGTTATAAACAGAGGCACCCGTGTGTGCCTCACCTGGACTCCCAGAGTTCAGTTGAAGGGAAAAAACCTCCCTGAAGCAGGGCCAACAGTGAGTAGCCACAACCGTGCTCCAATAGCTCCCCATGACCTGCAGGATAATTTATACACCTGGGGATGCCCACAGGTACCCTCATTACCTGGACCTTGTTTCTCTCTCCAGGCCCATTTCCCATCCCTTTCTTCTTGCACCTGCAACTTGACCCATGACTTGTGGGTTCCCAGGTGCACTGTGCTGCTTCAGGCCTTGGCACATGGCATTCCCTGGACTGCTACTCACTTACCTTCTACCTGTGTCCACCTGACAAGCCCTTGCTATTCCTTCAAGATTCTGTTCAACATCACCTCCAACATGAAGCTTTTTTTTCCTCACTTTGCCCTGAATGTTCTAGCCCCAGCCTCTGCTTACGCCTGGCACAGACCTCGCCTGGCTGATGTCTGGCTGTATTGCCTTTATGTGTTGCCAAGGGGGCTGTGGCCCTGTCTCCCTCACCTCTGTATCCCCAGCATCCAGCACCTTCCAGGCACAGAGCAGGTGTTCAGTAAAGGCAAGTCTACTGAGTTCTCAATGCTTGGCAGCTTTGGTCCCTGAAAGGGGGCACCAAAGTCAAGCCCTCTCTTGTCTCCCCTTGGCTATTTAACAGACTGTATTCACAGCTGTAAACTCCCAGGACACGGATTTCCTGTGGGTGAGGGGCTGGCACGGAGAAAGGCCTTCATTTTAACCACAGAAAATGGCTGGCTTAAGGGGCATTGTTGTCAGAGAGAATAGGAGAGGCTGCCCTTTTCCCTGGCTCCACCCTTGCCCTGAGTGCTAGTCTGTGACTGGCCACACAACTCCTGGAAACCCTGGTAAGAAAAATGCTTCCTCTCCCTTTCCCAGGGACTCGGCGCACTCCTGGGCCAGTGGCATGTACATAGAGTGCAGTGAGCTGGCTGGCCAGCCACCACTCAGCCCCCAGGGCCTGCCCAGTCTTCCCTTAAATGTCCCTGTCCTTTATTTCCCTTCCCATTTCCACAGTCCTAATCCACGTCCCTGTCTTCGCACTTGAATGGATGGTCTAGATCAGTGGTTCTCAACCTTCCTAATACCGCGACCCTTTAATACAGTTCCTCATGTTGTGGTGAGCGCCAATTTCATTGTTACAAATTGAACATAATTAAAGCATAGTGATTAATCACAAAAACAATATGTAATTATATATGTGTTTTCTGATGATCTTAGGCAACCCCTGTGAAAGGGTTGTTCGACCCCCAAAGGGGTCGCGACCCACAGGTTGAGAACCGCTGGTCTAGCTTGTCTCACTGCCTTGTCTCTACCCGCTAACAATTCCTACCCTCTCCTGCCAATGTTAGAATCATCTTCAGAAACTTCTGTCCTGGGTTCATTCAATTATATCCTGCTTTCCCTGCCTTCTTTGCCTGGGTATTCTGCCAGTTCTAGACTTAGGAGTAGAAAGAGAAAAAGGGAACCACCCATTTACAAGGAAGCTCACCTCTCACTCCTTCACTCCATGCAAACTTTACCCCCCTAGATGTCATCCCTGAGAAGCAACCTTGTGCATGGGTTGTCTGAGCAGAGGGAAGCAGGTATCATCCCGTTCCTTTGTCCCTGGTCAGCAAGGCTGCCGGGAGCTCCTGCCAGCACCTTGCCAGGAAGGAAGAGCTGTGGGAAGGAGCTAACAGACCCATTGGGAAGACAAATGTTCCTAATGAAAGGAGACAGAGACAGCGCCAAATGTGCATAGGGTTCAGAATGGGAAAGATGGGTGTGGGAGTAAAGGGAAAGGGAGGGATGATCTTGCATTTATTGAACACCTGTTGTGAGTCAGTCACTGTGCTGGTCACACTCACATCTGTCAACCTAATTTAATCTTCCCAATGATCTTGGGAGATAGTGATCATTAGCTGTATTCCCAACATGGAAGTTTATTTCCTCTCATACCCTTTCTCCATTATTGTTTTTCCTTTTCTAGTCATAAAGTAATTAGTGTACATTATAGACATGTTATAAGAAAATAATATAAAAGTGCAAGGAAGAAAAGAAAAATAATCTATAAAGTCACAACAAAGATATAACAATTATTAGCACTCACATTGTATATTCCAGTTTTTTATTCATTTTAAACATATGTAGTATCACATTGTATATACAGCTGTCTATTCACATTTTAAAAATGGACCTTTATGACAAAACTGTTTTCATGTCATTAAAAATTCTAAAAAACATAGTTAGTGCCTTCACAGTGCTCCATTGGGTGGATATACAACTAGTTGCTTAGCTTTTCCCCAATTGCTGAACATCAGTTTTTCTATCTTTTGAAATTATAAATAATGGTTCAGTAACACCTTTGTACTAACATCTTACTCTGAATTTCTGATTTTTTAAAGGATAGTTTAAAATACAGTGAGTTACTGGGTCAAAGAGTATAATTGTGATTTTAAATAGTAGTTTTATTTTCTGGCTTTAAATGTAACAGTTGTTTATTGTGAAAAGTGACAGTTGTTTATTTAAAAAAAGAAAATATCATCTATAACCTTTCAAATTACTATTTTTAACATTTTGAGGTGTTTATTTCTCTGTCTTTTTTTCCCAATGGTATACACACATAAATGTAAGTAAATATAGCTACATAAAATTGGTATTACACAACATATACAACATATACATATATCCTGTTAATCAGCAAGCATTGTATTGTAATCATTATGTTATTAATTCTCTTTGAAAATATTATTTTTATTTTTTATTTTTATTTTTTGTTTTATTATTTTATTTTTTTAATTTTTTAAAATTTTTTTCTTTATTATTATTTTTTTATTGCTTAAAGTATTACAAAGAGTATTACATAGGTCTCGTTTTTTTCTCCCCTTGACATTTCCCTGGCCTCCCCTAACCCCCAGTGTCTTATGTCCATTGGTTATGTTCATATGCATGCATACAAGTCCTTCGGTTGATCTCCTACCCCCCCTTCCTGCCCCCCAACCCTCCCCAGCCTTCCCTCTGTAGTCTGACAGTCTGTTCGATGGAAAATATTATTTTTAATAGTTGTGCAATTCTACTTTAAGAATGCAGCTATAAATTTAAGTGTCCTTTACTCATAACCATTTGGATTTTTGTTTCCAATTTTTTCTATTAATAACTCTGTTATGAATAACTCAACATCTGTGAATATTAATCTTTGACATCACCTCTAATTATATCCTTCAAATATATTCCTAGAGGAGGAATTACTAGGTCAAAGAGTACAAGCCTTATCAAAGCATAGGTACATATTGTCAAATTGTATTCTGGCTTCAGACCACACTAAAGCACCATCCAATTATCTCCACAAATAATACACCCAAAGGGTGGATTCATCAGGCACCAGAGCCCTGCTACAGTGAATCCCACTTTAGGAGGTCAGCCCCCACAAAACAGCTTGTCCACTACAGTCATGTCCAGTCCCCACAGCGAGTCAGCCTGAAGTTCACTTCTACCCATTAACATGACACTAGCAGTCAAGGTACAACTACAACAGGAGGGCACACACAACTCACACAAGGGACACCTCTAGAGCACCTGGCTCAGGTGACTAGGAAGACTGTGCCATTTGATCCTACAAGACACCTACTACATAAGACCACCCTGCCAAGACTGGGAGACATAGAAGTTCTACTTAATAAATAGAAACAAACACAGGGAAGCAGCCAAAATGAGGAGACAAAGAAACATGTCTCAAATTAAAAAACATGAAAAAAAACCCTCCAGAAAAACAATTAAACAAAATGGAGGCAAGCAATCTACCAGATACAGAGTTCAAAACACTGGTTATAAGGATGCTCAAGGAACTTAGTGAGAACTTCAACAAAGAGATAGTAAGCATTAAAAAAGGACATAGAAACCATAAAAAAAGAAGTAGCCAGAAGTGAAGACTATAGTAACGGAAATGAAGACTACACTAGAAAGAATTAGTGTGTTCCACAGATTAGATGAAGCAGAAGAACAAATCAATGATTTGGTAAACAAGGTAGCAAGAAAACACCCAATCTGAACTGCAAAAAGAAAAAAGACTTTTAAAAACTGAGGATAGTTTAAGGAGCTTCTGGGTTAATATCAAGCATAGCAAAATTCACATTATAGGGGTACTAGAAAGAGAATGAAAAGAGCAAAAAATTAAACACCTGCTTGAAGAAATAATGACTGAAAACTTCCCTACCTGGCAAAGGAAATGAACATACAAGTCCAGGAAGCACAGAGAGTCCCAAACAAAATGAATCCAAAGAGTCCGACACCAAGACACATCATAATCAAAGTGCCAAAGGTTAAAGACAAAGAGAGAACCTTAAAGGCAGTAAAGACAGTTAGTTACCTACATGGGAGCTCCCAAATTGTCAGTAGACTTCTCAACAGAAAGTTTGCAGATCAGAGGGACTGACATGAAATATTCAAAATGATGAAAAGCAAGGACCTACAACCAATATTACTCCACCCAGAAAGGCTATCATTTAACATTGAAAGAGAGCTAAAGAGCTTCCCAGACAAAAAAATGCTAAATTGGTTTATTACTAATAAACCAATATTACAAGAAATGTTATAGGGACTTCTTTAAGAATAATTATTAAAGATCAAAATCTATAATAATAAAAGTGTAATATGCAAATTGACCAAACGACCGAACAGCAAAGAAGGACCCAGCAATTCCACTTCTGGATATTTACCCAAAGAAACCCAAAACACTAATTTGAAAATATATATACATCCCTATGTTCATTGCAGCAGTATTTACAGTAGCCAAGATATAAAAGCAGCCTAAGTGTCCATTGATAGACAAATGGACAAAGAAGAAATGATGCATGTATGCAATGGAATATTACTCGGCATAAAAAAGGAATAAAATTTTATTGTTTACAACAATATGGATGGACCTAGAGGGTACTGTGCTGAGTAAAATAAGTCAGAGAAATGCAAATACCATATTATTTCAGTTATATGTGGGATCTAAAAACAAAAACAAAATAAATGAACAAACAAAACAGAAACAAACTCATAGATATAAAGAACAAACTGATGGTGCCAGGTGGGAGGGGGCTTGGGGGACTGGGTGAAAAAGATGAAGGGATTAAGAAGTACAAATTGGCAGTTACAAAATAGTTATGGGGATGTCAAGTACAGCATAGAAAATATAGTCAATTATCTATATATATAAAAGCTTAAGCGACCATTACGACCAGATGACTGGCCGGTAGCTATGGCGCACACCGACCACCAGGGGGCATACGATCAATGCAGGAGCTGCCCCCTAGTGGTTATGCACTCCCACAGCCAACCTCCCATGGACTCTCTCCCCCCACCCCCCACCCCCCCGATTGCTGGCCAGGCTAAGGGACCCCAGCCGTGCATGAATTCGTGCACTGGGCCTCTAGTTTATAATAATAAAAGCGTAATATGCTAATTAGACCGGGCGTCCTTCTGGACAACCTTCTGGACGAAGCCGGGGCTGCCAGCAGCCAGAGGGAAGCCCGGGTCCCGGGTGCCAGAGGGAACCCAGTGCCAGCAGCCGGGGGAAGGAAGGCCTATTCTTGCACGAATTTTGTGCATCAGGCCTCTAGAATTATAATAACTGTATGGTGTCAGGGGTACTAGACTTATAAGGGAGAGCACTTCATAAGGTATATAAATGTCTAACCACTATGCTATACATCTGAAACTAATATAATATTGTATGTCAACTGTAACTAAAATTGCAAATAAAAGTTCAGCCATGAGACCGGTATAATATGGCACAAAAAAAACCCCACTAATCACAGCAGTTGGAGTAAGTTAAGTTTACTAGTTCAAATGGCTAAGTTTTTTTCTTATTAATATTTGTGGAGAAGAGAAGATTTGTTTTTGTCCTTGGTAAGAAGCCTTGGAGCCAGAGAGGCCGTTTGTGCTTAAAAATCCCTCATTTTCTATTTTTTCTCCCTTCAGTGTTAGGAATTGAGGATGGTAAAGATAAGTGTGTTTTGAACTGCTGCTAGAGTTACATTTCTGGTTTCACCAAGATTTGTAAGATAAGGACAATTACTCTCAATTCCCCCAAATTGCATTTTAACTAAAGTGACATCATAGGGTGATCTACCCATACAACTGTATCATTCCTAATTTGGTTCTTTCCCTTCGAGTACTTACTTTTATTTTATCTCAGGGAAGGAGGTTTTATTCTTTTAAAAAAATTATTAGGCTTTGAATATTTATCTTCCAGTTTTGCCAAGTTTCTGATAAAAAAAAAACACCAAGTTATTAAATCCTTTCAAATAGTTTGTCAGGTTTCAAGTGGGAGAAACAGTAAAAAAAATTTGAAAGAATCTGCTCAGATGGCCAGAGTTTGTTTTAGGATCCTTTTTGAGCTGATTTTTTTAAAAAATATATTTCTCGCCGAAACCGGTTTGGCTCAGTGGATAGAGCGTCGGCCTGTGGACTGAAAGGTCCCAGGTTCGATTCCGGTCAAGGGCATGTACCTGGGTTGCGGGCACATCCCCAGTAGGGGATGTGCAGGAGGCAGCTGATCGATGTTTCTCTCCCATCGATGAAAATTTGAAAGAATCTGCTCAGATGGCCAGAGTTTGTTTTAGGATCCTTTTTGAGCTGATTTTTTTAAAAAATATATTTCTTTATTGATTTCAGAGAGAAAGGAAGAGGGAGAGAAAGATAGAAACATCAATGATGAGAATCATTGATTGACTACCTCCTGCACACCCCCTACTGGTAACTGAGCCTGCAACTGGGGCATGTGCCCTTGGCCAGAATCAAACCTGGGACCCTTCAGTCCGCAGGTCGACCCTGAGCCAAACACCTAGGACTGAGCTGATTTTTCTACAAAAGTCATTTGTCTTTTAGAAGCTTCTGCATATTAATCAAAGAATGCATCCCACTGTTCCCTAGAGGTTTGGTATTCTTTCTTTGAGGGATGGTCCTGCAGGTGGATTTAAAACAAAGGTTTTCTTGATTGGCCATTAGACTTTTAAATTATTTGACTAAGTTGATACATTTTATTTTAAAAAGAAAGCACAAGAGGAGGAACCAAAATGTTTGTATATATAATTAGAGTTCCTGAGGAAGAAACTTTTGGGGAACTTTTGTAAGAGGGTGAAGGTCCTATGTTAAAGACAAATCTCCCTAAGAGCTGACATGGTGGGACAAAAAGATGAGAAGTTTAGGTGATATTTGAATCATTTAACTTATTAAAGGCCTCTAAATATACACCGAAAATGCTTCCCATTCAGCTTGATTAACATTTCCAAGATTCTCTAATTGTGCATGTAAATATACTAATTTTGGAATTTCCAAAGATCCCTGAAGTGGCCACTGTAATTCTAAATTGTTCTTTGTATCAGAAGTCCATCAAGACAAATATTTACCAGAAGATGGACAGAAAATACAGCAGGCGTTCCAGAATGGGGTTGTCCCTCTCATGCAGAGTTAGAAAGAGGATGCCCCATGACAGAGACCAGTATCAGAGGACCTAAGAATAAAAGATCTGAACCTCAATGAAGGAGGGAGGTTTAGAACTGAGAGAATGCACCACTGGAGTCCCAGAGCACAAAGGGCTCAAGCAGTTACCTTGCCCAGATCCAATGGTGGAAACAGAACGGAAGCAGAGTGTTCTTTAGATCGTACAACCCTGACGTCTTAAATGTCAACCTAACAGTAAAGAGCCAGGAGACTAGCTAGAAATAAGTGGCAAAGATTTATTCAAGGGTCTTAGAATTTGCTAACGGGAAATACAACCAGGCAATAACCAGTGTTGCAAAGAAGAAAGAAAAGCTGATGTACATTCTTGAGAGTCCTGCATTCTTAGCCTCTGGATTGTCCAAGATGATAATTTTCTAGATGTGCTGTGGTCTGGATAATGAATGTTAGGCAACGTGGACATGTGGGCATTCTTTGCTAAATTCTTCATTCTTTCTTCAGTCCTTCAGAGGGTTATCTATAGGAATTTATGTATCTCCAGGCATTGATGCACAACTGAAAAGTTCAAAGTTTAGGTTCCCAGGACCATTAAAGAGTATCTTAGAATACTTGATTTTAGTAACCTAGCAGCTGGACTATAGTGACTCCATTTTATTTCTTCACTTTTTCTTCAAGCATAAACAAAATCCCTGACCCCACCAAGCTGATACTCTGACGGTGGGAGACAAGAAACAAACATTCCAGAGAGCAAAAATTCCAGTAGTTCAGAGGCCTGGAAGTCTGGGAAGAACCTGGGATTGATGAGAAGCAGGCAGGCTGTGAAGACCCGGTGAGGGAGAAGGGGCAGCATGAGAAAGGCCTGGTCATGGGCCAAATGCAACAGCACAGCCCGAGAGGCAAGCAGAAGAGGAGCTTAGAGAAGGAGCAGCAGCTGCACCAGGTAAGGCACCTGGAATGTACTCTGCCCCTAATGAGAAGCCATTGGACATAAGGTACAAACAAGGGAGCAGCAGGATCTCCCTAGAGATTTGAAAGATGACTCTGGCTGCTGTGTAGAGGATAGTCTGAAGCAGTGGCAAGAGAAAACCAAACAAAACCAAACAATGGACTAAGAGATAGGAGCCCTGGATTCCTCAATATGCTGTGTGTGATCTTAGATATGCCCCTTAGTCTCCTGTGTTATCTGTCCTTAAAATGCCAGTGGTCATGTCTACATTCTTTCTATCATAGAGACAGGGTGGCAGCCAGTGCTAGGCCGACTTAAAAGTTACTTTTAAAGAACAAAGGGCTATACAAAAGCAAAGGCCATGGTATTTTTCTTTTCCCTTTGGTATAAACACTCACTAAATTCCATTGATTAAGTGGAGTCTGTATAATAATAACTCGAGTTAATTTTCTACATGAACCTTGTGGCTTCTGAGACTTCACTTGCTCATGGCTGGTTAGCTAATTTGGGTAAGGAGGCCAGACAAGTGAGTGACCCCGGTGCCAGCTGGATCCTTTTCCTCCTGATCCATGCTGATCAGACAGCTTTCGATTGGATGTCAGTGGTCACACCAGCCCCACCATGTTATGTGAAAGCTCACAGAGAGTGGGCCTGCCCCACGGCCAAGGCAGCCCTGTGCAAAGGCATGAGAGCAACATTGGGATTGGAGACCAGCTTCAGGCCAGCTGAGTTGCTTCACTGTCTTCCAGGGTGATTTCCTCTCAGGCTAATAGGGGCAAGAACCTTGTCCTGGTTTCCTCACAGGGAGATGTGGAATCAGCAGAAACCCTTGGGGCCATACTGGCAGCCTAGCTGTGCTGCCGCTGGGCTGAGAGAACTCCTGTTGTCAGTGGATTGGGAAAGAGTGCACGTGACACATGTCACCCTGCACCCAGCTCGGGCACCGCAGGTTGAATTCCAACAGAAGATAATTTTTCTGAAAATACGTGTGCACAAAGCAGAAAGCAAAACAAAACACAACAGTAAGAAGCCAGACTTCATTCACATGTACACTTTGGGTGGTATTTAGGTGGTTTTTAGCCTAAGCGCTGTCTATGTGTTAAAGCTCACTTAATCATCACATAATCCCTCCAAGTAGGTGTCAGCGACTGATATTCAAGAAGGTAATGGATTTGTCCAAGGATACAGAAGAATTCCAGAGCTGGGAATTGGCGTAGGTCAGCCTAATTCCAAGGCCTGAACAGCTCCGTCCTCAGGCTTGAGTCCTAAAGCATTCGCTATACTTCTCCGTCATTCTTTCCATGCAGGCCAGCGCTCCAGGCATCCTGGGAACCCCTCCAGCCAGAGATGATTGAGGGCAAGCTTAGACCTCTTGGGGTTGGTTTGTCATTCAGTCCTCCAAAAGACAAATAACCAATCACCCATCAAGTATCATTTGAGGGCCTGGGTGAGAAGTCTGGCAGGGGAGGCAGGAAGTGTACAAACTTGAGAATAATTCAAGAGCAAGACACAGCCACATCTATGCCCAGTGGACGGACAGTGCCAGCCACTGAGGAAGGAGTTAACCAGGGGCTTAGGGTGAGGCAGGGACTATGTATACAGAAAGTGGAAGAGACCTGGCTGGTGTGACTCGGTGGTTGAGTGTCGACCCTTGAACCAGGAGGTCACAGTTTGATTCTTGGTCAGGGCACATGCTTAGCCTTTTATATATATATAGATAGATGTGGTTGTTATATATATAAAACAAGGTTGCAGGCTTGATCCCCAGTGTGGGACATGCAGGAGACAGCTGATAAATGATTCTCTCTCATCATTGATGTTTCTCTCTCTCTCTCTCTCTCTCTCTCTCTCTCTCTCTCTCTCTCTCTCTCTCCCTTCCTCTCTGAAATCAATAAAAGTATATTTTTTCAAAAGAAAGAAAGTGAAAGAGGGTTGGCTGCCTCCATGGGGAAGCCAGAGGGCCTGACTGCTTCCCTTCCCTGGGCCTGGGACTCAGGGCCCTGGATCCCTTCAGCAGTCACCAACCGGGGGTCCATGGACAACTGGTGGTCCATGAGGTCTGAAAGGTTGGCGACCGCTGCTATGGAGCATAGAAAAGGCCAGGGCAGGGCCACTGGGAGTGCCATGTACAGCCTGTACCCACATCTCAGTCTGGCCCAGGTGACTCTGGCCCCCACCATCCACTTTCCCTACAGAGCCATTCTCTCAGTGTGGCCAGCTCCTAGCTGATTATGGCTGGGTGACTGAGGCTACCTGGGGTGCAGGTGCAGGAACCGTGTTAGGAGAAGGGATTTCTTTCTTTGTTGGGGAGGCCCCTGGGAAAAAGGGAAAATTAGTGGGAAGGACAGATTCTTGTGGAAAGACTCTGTGGGGCCAGTGCAGTGCCCTCTAATGTGAGCTCTCTGGGGTGACAAGGTGACAGGGTGTCGGGCTCAGCCGCTGGGTCTGCCTTGAGACTACAGGCAGGGAGGGAGGCAGAAGAACCTGCCCATCCTGTCAGGTGGGCCTCCCTCCCTCCTTCTCTCAACACTATTTTAAAAATGTAACCAGAGGCTTACCTTGTCCCACCCATCTGCTCAGGGAGAAGGGGAGGAAGTTTACCTAAGAGCCCAACCTTAGAGGGTGGGGAGGGGAGCAGGCTAATTTAGCAATAGCAGACAGCAGGGGAGAGGGATCCCTCCTGACTCTAAAAAAATGCCTGTTAATTTTAATATAAACTGATTTCAAACAATCTCAAATAAAAACTAAGCTTTGAAATATGCAGAATTGGTATTAACATAGTGTGCAAGATTTCATTTTTTTTAGTCCATTTTGAGACTATTCTCTCTTGCTGATGCTCTCCCTTTGGAGATCTATAATGGTATAAGAAACTATGATATTGATAGGATATTAACAACCACATCTATATATATAAAAGGCTAAGCGACCGTCCGACCATTCGACCGGCCAGTAGGTATGATGCACACTGACCACCAGGGGGCAGATGCTCAACGCAGGAGCTGCAGAGCTGCAGTGACTTGGCAGTGATGGTTCTTGGGTGACGCACCCCAGAACCAGAGAGGAGGGAGCCTGATTCCTCTTGGAGCCATGCGATTCCACCTTCAGCTGTGGGTTATGTTGTTGCTGGGGCACTGTCGGCTGCAAATCTGGTTTACTGCTGAGCTGTGGTGACTGCAGACGCCCTCCGAGCCACAGCACCATCCAGGTGCGGCTGGTCAGGGAGGGACCATGGGAGGTTGGCTCCAGGGCATGTCCAGCCCTTCTCGCCCAGTCCTGCCCCACTGGCCTCCTTCTAATTAATTTTCTTTCAATGTGCATGAATCCATGCACCGGGCCACTAGTTGTATTATAATTTATAAGATGTTTCTGGGCACTGTATTGCATCTGATCTGTCTACTTCACAATCTTAGGGACATCTTGCAGATGAGGGAGATGTTGACTCAGAGATGTGGTGGTCACCTAAGAAGTAGAGATCATAACCTGGACTCCAGTCTTCAGACTCCCAGCCCCACCCAGTGGGCTCTACAGCACCCTCCCATATAGAAACTTCTGGGCCTAAAGGAGAAAAGGGAAACCTTTAAACCACCTCCTCTTCCAGCTTCACTCTAGTCCAGAGCACTTTAGCTCACACGGACCCAGTTCAGTCAGATCAAGCCCTTATCGTTATATAGGGTTTTAGACTTTTCCCATCTCATGTCTCACTTAATTTTTCATCCTGTAAGAAAGATAGGTTTCCTTGAATTTGGAAGAAAAATTAATGTAGGAAGAATGGGATCTGTTTGTTTCTGATGCCTTCTCTCCAGCTCTCTCTGCCATACCTCTCCAGTATCTGTTGTTCCTGTGCCCTCTCCAGCACCACCCCCAAGACTGAGCATGGTGCTAGGCTCCTTGGCACTGGCCTGAGTGACTTCCAGCCACGGAAGGGCTGGAGCATGACCTTCCACTTGCATGCCTTTCCCTACAGCTCTTCATGAGCCGTCCAGCCAGGCCTGCGACAGGGGCCCATTCAGTTCTACTTTTTCTTATGCAGAGACTAATGGAAAAGAACTGCATCCCTGTGATCATCATGATTGAGAAAAGTCTGGTCATTGAAAACCTCAAAGTCAAAAGAAACTTCTGGAGAGAAATGATATATTCACTGGGAAAGAGGAATGGGCAAAGGGGAAAGAAGAAATGGAGAGGAGAAAAGGAAGAAAAGGAACAGGCACAGAGAGCAGGGGAGGGGCGGGATTGCCCAGGGCAATAATTGAATGGAAACCCCGCAGGGCTGGCCACTTCCTCTAGGTCCACTCTTCCCAGCAGTAGGGATTTCCTCATGCCCACAGTTAAATAACCCCTGAGTTGGACTGTGGGCGAGAATTTGATTTGTCTTTGACCCTATTGCACCTCCCCAAGATGCAATGGCCTCCACAGCCACCCATTTATACTTCCAGGGCCCTATATAGAGACAGTGTCCCCTCCAATGTCAGGGCTATAATAATTGGCTCCTTGCTCAGAGCGGGCATACTCAGGAGATTCTAGAATCCACAGAAAATTTTCCTCTGATGCATGTGGTTATTGAGCAAAAATTTCAGTATAAAAGAAGCATGCACGTTTTCTAAAAATTGGGCTGAACAAGATTGTTCTGGTGAAAGACTGAGCCAAAGGCTGCCCAAGTCAAGGACATCAGTGTTCTGTTCCATAGATGCTTCTACAGTTTGCAGAGCAATACCATTATACTTTGGTGTCATTACTGACATGGTGGCCACCTAATTATTGGGAACAAACCCATGGTGCCACTGAGATGGCAACCACTTTGCAAGGTGCCTGTTTCCCTCAATCATGAGATTCAAAGTCTGAGCAGATATATCTAATTCCAAAAACCTGGGTCCAGCCCCGCTAGTGTGGCTCAGTGGTTGAGCATTGACCTATGAATCTGGAGGTCATTATTCAATTCCCGGTCAGGGCCCATGCCTGGGGTTGCAGGCTCCATCCCTGGTAGGGGGTGTGCAGGAGGCTGCTGGTCAATGATTCTCTCATCATTGAAGTTTCTCTCTCTCTCTCTCTCTCTCTCTCTTTCTCTCTCTCTCTGAAATCAATAAAACATATATTTAAAAAGAAAAATAACCTGGGTCCATGTTCATACCCAGGTTTCCAGGGAGGCTGAGAATATTTGGCATTTTTACTTTCTATATCTATAGTGAAAGGAAGGCTTTGTTTTGTAACGTAAGTGAGGAATTCCCCAAACATAGAAAGATGCTAAGGTCTAGATGCTAAGGGGCTAAGAAGAAAAAAAAAAGTCCATTACCATGAATGAAGAAAACGTATGGTGCAAGATGTACGGTGCACATTGCACATTTGGCTGACTCTCGCAGCAAGATGCCCCTCCCTCTTGCGGTCTCTCCATCACTTATTTCTGGGAGTCCCTGAAGCATTCTTTTTTATCTGTGATTGCTATTTGCTTCCCAATCTTCCACAGCACTTCCTGTGATGTCCATAGTTAAGGCCTCCTTTAAAATTGAGTCAGTATCCTTGCCACAGCCTCCTGGGCCCACCGTTTTTCTTTTTCTGGGCCATTTCTTGAGTCTCTTCCAATGAGTCACCAGATTGTTGTGGCTTCTGACATCATCCTCATGCACAGACTTGAAGGGGCCCAAAGGCCCCTGGAATAGTTATCTTGAACAAGTAGGATTTGTACGGTACAATTAGAAAGCAACGTTATTATTTTCTCCCATTAAACTTTTAAGTAGACTATTCCCTGGATTATTGCATTCCCACTTTGCATAAAACCTCATTTAGGACCCAAGAATTTTCTAATCACTCTTAAATAATAAAAATAGACATTCCTTTGCTCATACTTAATCAAGTACGAGTTCAGCGTAATAATGAAAACTCTTAAGCTTTATCCTAAATTAAAGCTCTGTCTTCCCCAACTCAGACCTCTTTCAGCCTATGTGGACAGGAGGAGAGATGGTGTCTGTTACTTGCAACTTAGAATCTTGATGGATACAGTCATTTGTTCATTTGTTGATACGTTCACAGATTCATTTGGTCGCATTTACCGAGTGACCATTTTATGCCAGGTGCACTGTTAGGCGTTAAGGATCCTAAGATATTTCCTCCCCTAGCACCTCTGCTCCCATCCCCCTAATAGTCTACCTAAGGAGTAAGAAAGCTTTGTTATTTTTGTTGTTTTTTGCTACCCTGGGCATAATCTCTGGTTTTCTCTGGCCATAGAAGCTGTTTCCCTTGTTGGTGTCTTAGTGGGTTCTTTGACTTTTCCCCCGTTGATCTTCCTTCAGCTAGCCACTGTGATCTACCGCCAATGGCACCTCCACCTTCTTCTGCTGAGAGCTATTTGAAGAAGCTTACATGGAAGGATCCCCTTAAACATCCTAGATGGGTTTCCTCCTGTAGATACCCATCTCTTCTGCAGACAGTGTGTGCTGTACTAGATCTTGTGATGCTGCCTAGATCACTCTTCAGGAATGAAGGACATTCTCCCCCAAGTGCTGTTGTCAAAGATCTCCCCCTTCCCCCGAGGGCAGCCCAATGTCTTGGGACCTCAGTGGAAACCGAGCTAGAAAAAGTCCCATGTTAGCCCTCGTGGGTGTCTCTGTCCCCACTCGGTATCATTCTTAGTGATCTAGGCTCCAGGCCCAATGTCATCCTTCTTTACTCACTGTAGCACCTTCATTTCTGTTGTGCCTTTTTCTCTCTAAGGTGGGGCTGGTATGTCCTTCCTATTGGCCATTCCTCTATGTCCTTCCTATTGGCCATTCCTCTCACATGGGAGATATTTTAACACCCCAGAGATATCACCTTCCAGCCTGGAAGACTGGTAAGTCTTTTCTGGGTCCTAGCAGTGGACATGGCTGGGACTGTAGCTTTTTCTGCTTTTTCACTCCACCTTTCCACCCACCACTATGATTTTTTGCTCTCACTTTTTATATTATTTTAAGAATCTATAAATTGTCCCGAGCTGGTTTGGCTCAGTGGATAGAGCCGAGCTGGTTTGGCTCAGTGGATAGAGCCTCGGCTTGCAGGTCCCAGGTTCGATTCCAGTCAAAGGCACATGCCTGGGCATGCAGGAGGCAGCCGATCAATGATTCCCTCTCATCATTGATGTTTCTAGCTCTCTCTCTCCCTCTTCCTTCTCTGAATTTAATAAAAGTTAAAATAAAAAAGAATCTATAAATTACATATATGAATTTAAAAAATAGTTTTGAAATCTACATTAAAAGGTGCTTATTGATTTCGGAAGCCTTAAAAAGTGAGTAAATGTGTAGGCATAATCTGGGAAATGCAGTGTGTATACAACTGAATTGTTTGCTCCTGGAGGGAAGGAGGCAGCTGGCTCTCTTTTCCAGCAGATGGATGCCTTCTAGTCTCCCATGGGCCAATGACTCCTTCCCTCTTAGTTGAATGACAGAATGAAAAACAGACAAGACCTTTCATGGACCAAAATCTCATCCCCAAACTTAGGAATGGAAGACATTAGTCTCTATGTTATTGATAATCCAGGTATGAGGGGTGGGTGGCGCTGTGGTTCTTTAAAACGGGATCCTTATCAGTAGAGGGGAAACAAAACTTTACCCTTTTCTCAATAAGCGTCACAGAACTCTTTTGGAAAGAAGACAACTTCTGGATTTGTCACGGCATTTCGTGGTAGCTAAAGCTTATGTCCTGTGAAATATCCCACAGCTTTGGCCTAAAGCCCAACACAGGGGGTATGGTTTCCTGCCCTGGAGTTCAGTGACAGGGAGAGATTTTGGGTCACCATTTAAGAGCTGGTTTTGTTTTGAGAGAGTAACATGCAAGTGTGAGGGAAGGGGGTGACTCAGTGAAAGCATTTCAATAGAGGAGGAACCATAGGCCTTCCCTCCACCTCCACTCCCTGGCCTGCATGCTCTCGCCAGCCCAAAACCAACTAAATGGCCAGACCAGGGCCAGATGGGGAATCCTGGAGACAACAAACGTGGTAGGACCAGGACTAGTGCAGGGACTGGCATGAGACCCTCTTTTTCACCCAGGAGCCTTCCTTGCTTCACTGCACTGAAAGTTGTAAAACACGGAAGAAATAGCCAAGATCTCTTCTGCCGTTAGATCCAACCCATCCCAGCTTGATTTCCAACCACATCCTGGACCATCCTGCCTGTATGTTGATGGGATGACTGACGCCCTCTTTCTCCCACCTGCCCACTTCATCCCAGTTGCAGGCTCTCTTCCAAGCTTGTAAACTAAGTCCTTACCTCCATCCCGTGCTCCTAAGGGCGTGCTCTATGGAGGAGAGAGGAAGCTAGAGACCCACTCTTGTCCTCTGTTAAAACAAGCGGGTATTTCCCTGCTGCTATGGCCTTTGTCTCCGAGCAGTCCGGACCAGCGTTGGGAGACAGGTGGAGAGATTAGCTGGGAGATGGGCAGTCCGTCCCCATTTTAAGCAGCCTGGGAGCTTTGCTTAGCGGTGCCCTCTGCTGCCCTCTATGGCTAACACATCAATGTCTCTAGAGACACTACTAGTAAGTCCTGGGAGCCAGCTTTCTCATCATCTTTTAAAGCGTTTCTTCTTTAGTTCTCCATGGGCTTTAACAAGTAAAATGGGACACTCTATCCCAGAGGTTCTCAACCTGTGGGTTGCGACCCCTTTGGTGGTCGAACAACCCTTTCACAGGGGTCGCCTAAGACCATCCTGCATATCAGATATTTACATTACGATTCAAAAACAGTAGCAACATTACAGTTATGAAGTAGCAACGAAAATAATTTTATGGTTGGGTCACAACATGAGGAACTGTATTTAAAGGGCCAGAAGGTTGAGAACCACTGCTAGCCGCTAAGCCTTTGTCTGGTTTATACTCCCAGCTCCTTCCTGCAAAGTTTGTTGAACTGGATCCTGGAAGAAATCTTAAGAGGTCATTGGGCCCCTCGGCTATGCTCTAAGCAAGGCTGGGTCCAAGACTTCTGGGAATTATGCAGGCTTTTGGTGATTCTCCTGACACTGCCAAAATCCCAAACTTCAAAGTTACTCACTGGGATTTCCACAAAATCTGTCCAATTGTTTATCAGAGCTTGGGACCTTTTGCTTAGAGGGCACAATCCCAATTAGAAAGATGGGCAGGCTGGCCACGGGGAAGGAGCTCTATTAATATGGCTGCTGTGTTCTTCAGTGACCTTTCACCTTTCTTCTTTCTTTCCTTTTTAATCTCTAACAAGCTAATTTCATGAGCGCTACCCTGCTGAAATGTCCTGTAAGGGCTGGCGGCGTTGCTTTGTGATTTGCCCAGGGCTCAGTGGTTTCTCCTTGCTCTGGCAGTGAATGGCTTTGGGCACCTGGAAAAGAACCTGTTTCTTCTCCCACTCCAGCCCCAAGTGAGATGAGTAAGCTTATTGCTGATTAAGGGAGAACCTTGTCTTACCAATTTGAATTCCTCATTGAGATAAATGTGTCCATTAGGATCAGCTGGCTGGAGAAGCCCACTATGAAGTCACCCCATTTTTGGAAACCCACCAGCCCCAAGAAATGGCTCCCTAGAGAAATTTGCAATTTTTGTTTGAATGCCTGACATTTGATTTCAAAGTCTGCATGCACAGTTCCCATTGGTTCTAGGAAAATGAGAAAATGTGCCTGAGTCCCTAATTCTTTCCAGGTTTTTTTCATCTCTCCCTAATTCTGCTTTTCCAAAGGCTCGTGAAAGATACCCCTTTCTCTGTTACCACATGCAAGGGAAAAATAGGTGTTTATTTTGTATTTTGGTGGTGACACAAAACTATACTCCCCAAATTCCACTTAGATTATTTTTTATTTTTGTATCGTAAAAATACACAGCCTTAAATTTACTATCTTAACCATTTTTAAGTGTACAATAGTTAAATCTACTCCCATTGTGGTGCAACAGATCCCTAGAACTTTTTTTTATCTTATGAGACTGAAACTACATACCTGTTGAACACTTCTTCCCACCCCTTCCCCTGTCCCCTCAGCCCCTGATAACCACCTTTCTACTTTGTTTCTAGGAATGGCTACTTTAGCTACTGCGTATGAGTGGAATCTTGGCGCAGCACAGTTTCCAGTCTCAGGGAGGACCACTTCCCTGGCCCTTGCTTTCTCTACTCTGATCTGTGAAGCCTTTGGGCCCTCTCAGAGCTTCAGAGGCTAAGAGCCTCCCCAGATATCCCTGCTGGAGCCCCCTCATCTAGGTAGGGAATGGGGTGGGATTCTTGGGACGGTAGCTGAGCACAGGGCAGGGGCGCAGGGGCGGGGTGAAGGCAGCATTTAAAGCGCAGCTGAGATATCCCTGCGCTCGAACCACCTGCCCTTTAGAGCTTCCATCTCCCCACACCGGACGCTTGCCTCCTTCAATCCGACTCCGCAGACACATCAGGCAGGCCTGCGGTCTCGTGATTGGAGGACACGGTGTCAACTCTTTCCCCATGATAACACTGGGAAGCCGGACTCACTTGTCCAATTCTGAACGGGCCGGGTGGCCAGGAGTTGTGCGCAGGGTTTGACAGGCCAGACGGTTCCGGTTCCGAGGCCCTCTTCACCCTCATCCCACTCAAAGCCGGTATACCTCCTAGCACCACCCTGCAAGCCACCGAGAACAGCAAAGGAGGCGCAGCCCCACCAGTTTCACTACACTGTTCCCCCAGACCCAACAGGAGCAGGTGATCGGTTTCCCTGTCTCTTTTCCCAAAAGGCAAAGTCAGGGCGTTCAGCCGAGAGAAAAAAAAAAAAGCGCAGCGCCCGGGCCCCCAGCGCAGCAGCTGGCCCCTCGGAATTGTCCCCACCCGGCCCTAGGGTCCATGCAGCGGGGCCGGGACTTGCCCATGGGCTCTGCCTAACGCACCCTTGCGCGGGACTCTCTCCCGGCACTCGCGTCCGGCCCCAAGGGCACGGCGGGGGCGGGAGGGCACCGCGCGGAGGCGCACTCCCAGAGACCGACGTGTTGCGGTCGCCTGGCCCACGCACACACACGGCCCCTACCTGGCGCGGAGTCCCACCTTGCTACCTGCCAACCTCATAAACA
>NW_005871054.1:13024684-13085269 GCF_000147115.1 Myotis lucifugus | reverse complement strand
TGGCCGGGGCCAGTGGGCTGCCTGAGGTCCGCGGGCGGGGCCCCTCGAGGCGCCCGCCCGCCCCCCCGGGGCCGCACTCCCCGTGCCTCCCCGCGTGGGCCGCCGGAGTTTTTAAAGGGGGAAGGCAGCCCGGGGAAGCAGACCTTCGGGAGCGGCCCGCCGCACTGCTCCGGCGCCCGCTGCGCTCCCGCCCCGCGCCCTGAGCCGGCCGTACAATCCTCGGCAGTGTCCTGAGACTGTATGGTCCTCTCAGCCCGCGCCCCGGATTCTCCTGACTGTGGGCGTCGGGGCCACCTCTTCGCCTCGGAAAGGGACGCCTAGGAAAGAAGGAACGTCGGTGCCCTCCTCGCTGCCCTCTTTCTGGCGTTTGACAGCCTCCTCCCACTCCCTGCCCTGACCCCGCCTCCCGGCGCAGGTTCCTCCCTGTCACCTTTCTCCACTCCCTGTCCCGCACCTCGCCAGCCGCCCGCAAACTTCCACCTGGCCGTGTGGGGCTCTCGGGCCTGCGAGCACTCAGGAGCTTTCCCACCGGCCGGACCTCGGGGAGTGCGCCAGGGCCCCCGCGAAGGCAGCGGCTGCAGCTCCCACCGCGCTCGGCGTCGGCCAGGGCCACGGCGACAATGACAGCTGACAAGGAGAAGAAAAGGTAAATGGGCGGCGGACCGGCCGGGGAGCTCGTCCGAAGGGGTGGCCGGGCTTCGCGGCGCCGGCGCGGCGGAGGGCAGCGGGGGGAGCCGTGCAGAAAGGTCTGCGAAGCCCGAGGATAGATTTGGGAGGTTTTTTGAGGGGAGAGGGGAGCAGGTGCTCCGTCTGGGGACGCGGTGCTGCAGCTTCGCAGTGGAGAGTTCTGTGGCCCGAAGGAAGCGGGAATCCGAGCGCGCACGGAGGCCAGGAGGCCAAGGGAGATGGCCCTGCGGGTCGGAGGAGCTCCCGCGGCCCCGGACTCCCGCGCCCTCAGGTGGAAATGGTTTTCTAGGCTGATTTAACTCAGGTCAGCTTTTGACTCGCATGCGGGGCAGTATCCAAGTCGGACCCTTTGGTTCCTTCCAAACGGGTTGCTGTGTTCTCTCTGCGCTCCAAACTGGCGAGGGGTCGGAGGCGGAGCGCAGGGGCCAGGATGCAGCAAAGGGCCCCCACTCCGGGCCTCAAGATCCCACCGAAGTTTGGAGAAACTCCTTGCCTGATATCCTCCCGCATCTTGACTCCGTGGAGAGGCGGGTAGCGAACCCGGCTCCCTCGCCGGGGCAGGTGTCTTGGTGCGCGGCGAGGTGATGGCTACACCGGGAGCTCCCGGCTGGTCCCAGTGTTTCTCTCCCGAGGACAGAGAAGGGCAGCCGCGATCTGTCTGCTGCCGGCCCTCACAAGCCTCTAGGCACTGGGTGAGAGGCCACTCCGGCCAACTCTCACTGCCCTCCCGCCCCCTCCCGGCCGCTCCCCGCCCGGCCCTCGCCCAGCCAGGCTGAGAGCTCAGCGCGCGGCCCGCACTGACCTGGGTACCGCTTTGCTTCCCTAATCGTGCGCCGCTGGCCGCCTGGCCTCACTTCTCTCTCCACTGGTGCTGCCCCGGCGGCTGGAACTTTCAGCCCCGCGCTTGCAGGCAGCCTGGTAGAGCTGGGGCTTAGGGGACCGGAATGGAACGCACCGCCTGTTGGAGGACCTGAGCCTCGCAGATGAGCTGCTGGCCTGGGATGAGGGACGCAGCGACAAAGGGAGGGGGTGACTGGCCTCGAGCTGGGGGCCCAAAGAGCTCAGCGCCTGTGCTGATTTGCTCCTGTTCTGACTTCCACTTGGAGATCAGAGCCAAAAACCGTGTGGAAAGCTGCGGTTCCCACCACGGCGCACCGATAAGGATTTGATAAAAGGGAGTGAAATGCGCCTGTTCTGGACTAGCGCCCTGGCGCTCTCCGTTCGCTGGGGGCAGGGGACTGAGCCCGGCTCCCTCTTCCAGACCGAAGCTCCCCCTCCTGTGTCACTGCGGCGCCCCCACTCCCCCCGGCCTGACATGGGAGAGGGAGCTTTGGCCCAGCCACCCTGAGCCCCTAGACTGCGCCCCCTGGGGCCTGGGAGCCCAGTGAGGCAGGGAGGAGAGTTTAAGATTCCGACACATTTTGTAAAACCAATGTATCCTAATTCAAAATACCAATAATAATGACCGAACAATCAAAAAACAAAATTAGAGTCAGTTCCCATGCGTACACTCCTAGGCCCCTGAGCAGCAGGAACTTATTGTACATTTACAACTGTGATGCCTCTTGGTGAATGTCAGGATGGGGATCTGGATCGCAGAAGGTAATCTTGACAGATATGCGAAGTGTCAACTTCCCCGTGTGGCTCAGCACGGGTTCTGTGCTATTATGTGTATTGTCACAAGAAACTTGGGTAAATTATTTCAACACAGCTGGCCGTAGTGCCTCCTTCGTTAAAGATAGAAACCATAAGGGGCAGGAAAAAGTGGGGTAATCAGACTGAATTATTCGTGAAAACTACTGCCAGGATTGCCTACCAGTTGCCTAGGAGGCCCTTCAGCTACAGCACCCAGTGTGCCTGCCCTTTGCGACTTCCCTTGATTTTTGTGTCGCAGACTGGCAGGGCAAAGGGCATGCCCCTCGCCATCCAGAGTACCTTGAAGGGTTGTCTAATTCTTGTTAGGCTAATTGTGTAGAGACATATTTACTTTTCATGTCTGGCTCTGTTTGCTGGTGCAGGCTCCTTGCAGGACAGAGGTGTAATTAAAACATGTGAACTGATACATTGAAAGTTAGTGTAACACGCAAGCGGCTCTCCAAGTGCAGTGTGCTGCCTGCCACGAGGGCTCTCGGATGATGATTCTGCACATTAATTCTTAACAGTTTTGATTCTTATGGTTCAGCAGAGCCATTTCTTCCCCCAAATTCAAGATGCACGGATACTTGCAATGTTCCTTCTAACAGCCCTTCAAGAAGTGGGCAGGATCATGTTGTTCCAAAATGTTCGTGTGTTGATGGGTATGCTAATGTTTCATAATAAAGAGTTTGCTTTCTAAGAGTTGGCTGGCCAGCTGGCCCTGATAGGAGGTATCAAAGGGCACTCTTTGGGTGTTAGTGGCATTCCCGTTGATATCAGAGATGGTCAAGTGAAGCGTGGTAAGGGTGCTGCCCTCACCTCTCGGCACTGATACGGCAGGAGTGAAGTGGAGGCCTCATGAATCAAGGTTCCTGATTCCATGAAGAGCTGGCAAGTGTCTGGGTGTCTCACCTTCCGATAAGACAGTTTCTGAATCTCTTCCCTGGGAGAGAAAAGAGTCTGGAGGTTTTTAGGTACCTAGAGATTAGAAAGTGGTTCCGGTGAATGTAAATGAGATCCTTGGATAGTCAGGGATCAAAGTCCATCCCCAAAGCCAGACCCAGCTCAGAACACCTTCTCCAAGGAAGGCTTAGAGTACTGAGTGTGGGGCCAGTGGTGGAAGGAATCGGAGACATCATGATCAGACGTTTTCAAACTATCTCCTCCCCTCCCTGCCAGCTGGACGAAGTTGTTCCTCTGCTAAAATAAAACCCAAGTCCAGTTTTCTCCAATACTGAAGGTAGAAATATTGGTGGGTAGGTTTTCTCAATTTACATATATTTTCTCTAAATATCCCTTCAACATTTGACTTGTCTCTGTTGCATTATCAGAATTCAGGGATAAAGAATGGATGTAGGTTCGGGCATTTTAACATTTAATTTGTACAGCTCTCATGAAGTTCAAAAGAATGCTATGGCTAACAGCTTTTCTCAGTGTCACTGATGGAGCTTAGAATTATTTTATTACGACCGTGGAAATCATCTAGTCAAATGTTTCCCTTTCTGGATAGATCACGGAGGCCCAGAGATTAAGTGACCTCCAGTCACAAGGAAAGTTAGCTCTGGTAAGAATTAGAAGCCTGGTTTATTACTTTCAACTAAGTATGTATTTTCCTATTGTTGGCAAAATAGTACCTCCAGTCCTGAAGTGCCTAGACCAAGCATGTCAAACTCGTGGCCCGCGGGCCGCATGCCTCGTTTATTTGGCCCATGTTAGCCTTTGAGTTTGACATGCTTGCTCTAGACCAGTGGTTCTCAACCTTCCTAATGCTGCGACCCATTAATACAGTTCCTCATGTTGTGGTGACCCCCAATTTCATTGTTACAAATTGAACATAATTAAAGCATAGTGATTAATCACAAAAACAACATGAAATTATATATGTGTTTTCCGATGGTCTTAGGTGACCCCTGTGAAAGGGTCCTTCGGCCCCCAAAGGGGTCGTGACCCCCAGGTTGAGAACCGCTGCTCTAGACAGTTCCAAAGGATTGCAGTGCCCACCCTCCCCAAACGCTGAACCTTAGAGAGAGAGACTTGCTTTGCTAGATTATAAAAGACTTCAGGCTGCACCAGGAGGGATTCTGTTTGCTTTTTGAAAAAAAAAATGGGGGGCATGGGGAGTAGAGTTGGTGTTGGTCCCAGTGTCTATAAACTCTGGGAAGTATGAATTCATTGCTTTATTGCTCTCCCTGTATTTCACTTAGAAAAAACTTTTCTTATATGTGGAGCTCATTAAACAAAAACAATGAAAGGGCTCCTCCCCATTGGAGCAGATGGCATTGTGAAATGGAGAGCTCCCTGTCAGAGGAGACATCTAAGCAGCTATTAGATTGATTCCTATATTGAGTTAGGTGGCATTTTCACTAGGAGTGAAAACCACAAGACTAAAACTGTTTAATTCACTTTGAATGTAAATCAATCAAAGCTCATCCTCTCTCTCTCTCTCTCTCTCTCTCTCTCTCTCTCGTATGTATGTATGTATGTGTAGGGTGATCCTAACTTTCTAGGAATCTGTTGTATAAAATGTTTACACATAGAAAGGACCAATCAGGTCATCTTAGTGCTCCAAGACTTTAGCCCAATACATTTGAAAATATTTACTGTCATTACTTATCTCAAGATTTAGGCTTTTCTACTTCTCAGGAAATCTATCTAGTAGTATTCACTTTTTTTGTATTTTTCCCATTTCTGTTCCATACCAACTTTTCATTTTAGCCTAATGAATCTTCCCTGTTGCTCTTAGTACTGACCATCACTACTGATGCATAACAGGCAGGCTTTTCCCAATAATGTCAAGTTAGCAAAATTTGCTCACTGGGCCCCTGATACCCTCCCCTGCCCATTTCTATGCTGTCTGTTCTCATGATGAAAACCAGCTCTGCCATTCACACCATGATATAAATCAATAAGACAACAAATATGTATTGAACACCTACTCTTATTCTGGATAAAAGATCGAAGAGGAAACTAAGGAATAGGAGACATGGTCCTTGTCTTCAAATTGTCAGGGATGGGGAGAAAGACATACCAGGAAGTTTAGGTAAAACTCTAGGTAGCTGGCAGCTTACAGGTGACTTTTCTGTTGGGATAAAATCTTTTGAAGCTAAAGATAAGAAGCTCTCAGTAGCATTTCAGGCAGTTGTAACCATCCACACAAGCATACATGATTATTAAAATGTATTGTGTGTGTTTGGGGGTGGGACGGTTGGTTCATAGTTTTCCCTGGAATCACCCAGGGTACGTGCTGACCACCAGCATAAAGACTGGCTCTGAGGGCAGGTCAAATTCGGGTAGTCAGTGTCGGGGATAATGAGAGTAAAGAAAAAGCTGGAGGGTTCAAGAGTATTCCTTGTCATATACTTCGACACCATAGTCAGAAAGACCCCCAGTGGTGAATGAATGTTTGCTGTTTTCTACACACTTGCTTTGGGCACGGAGGGAGTCATCTAATAGGAATGGCTCCAGGAATGAGAGGGCTCGAGGTTCTGGTCCCACTGTGGAGGCAGCCATGACCAGGGAGGCCAAGGGAGAGGGAACTTCTTAAGTTGGACTTTATGAATGGGCTTCAGAGGATGGTCTGTGAGCCTTTGAAATTCCACGCAAGGTATTATGTATATAAGCGTGTGTGTTTTTTCCCCTTCTGAGGGAAGTCTGTGCAGCTCTAAATAGCCTTTCAAAGGCTCATGATCTGGGAAAGGCAGACTCTGGCTCTTAGACTCGGTGACTGCCTTACATTTCAGTGTCTTTCTGTTTGGGGGTTGGTGTGTGCATCTAGTACGGGTGCTGCAGTGCAACCTCACCTTCCCTGTACCCCACGTCTGCCCTCAGTCCTAGGAGGAAGGGGAGCTGAGGGCCCTGCACAGTTACTGGGAGGTCATTTTATGCGCAAGGAATGCATGTGTGTGTCCTAGGGGAAAATTATATATGCGATAGGACGAAACAAAAAAAACCCCGAACACTTAGTCTTATTTGTGTTGGCACTGTCCTTAGAACTTTACATGGATTAACTTTTAATCCTAATAACAACCTTGTGAGATATGCCCTGTTATTATCCCCATTTTACTGAAGGGAAAACTGAACTATAGCAAAAAAGAAAAAAAAAGAGCGAACTCATGAACATGGACAGCAGTGTGGTGATTGTGGAGGGAGAGGGTAGGGGAGGTAGAAGAGGGCATAGAGGGGATAAATGGAGATGGAAAAAATGAAATTAAATTAAATTTGAGAAAAAATAAATAAAAGAAAAAAAGAAAGGAGAATTGCCAAAGGTCAAATAGGTAGTATGGGCTGAGCTAGGATTTGAACAGGTCTATACTCTTAACCAGTGATGCACGCCGCCTCACCTTCTTTAAGATATCTATAAAGTATTTATTATCATTCCTGACTCGTGGTAAGTACTCCATAAATGATAACTGCTTTTGTTGTTGGATTTATAATTATTATAGTTACTTTCCCTTTTATGACTCATCACTCGTATTGAACCTTACACTCAGGCAGGGATTGAAGATCTGAAGGGTGGAATTGGCAGTCCTGGAAATTTCGTGGATTTTATTTTTCATGGACTTTCCTCAACTCTGGCAGGAGGCAGTTCCTTCTTGCCCTTAAGAAGTTCAAAGCTTTCCACCTTCCGCCCTTAGCTGGTGGCAAGACTTCAATAATTACTTTAGCCTTCGGACTCCATTGTGCAGAAGAACCTGTTAGAAGCCTTCCTCTGTGGCTTCTGAAGAACCATCTCCAAATCAAGATGCACAAGACTTCCTCTGGCTCTTTTGATCTTTTGAAATTGCAAGCACAGGAAGGAAAGAATGGATAGGGGAATAAAGAATAGCTATCGTTGTTGCAATAATAATGTTGCATTTTTACAGAGCCCTTTCTCTCATGAGCCCCGAGCTTTCACAGCCGTCACACCGTTGGCCTCTGCATTGTGAACCTAGAAGCCATCGTGAGTGTTGCAGGGCTGTAAAACAATTGCACGGACACATACAGCACCAAGAGAAGCAAGCCATGGTGGCAATTGCACATCACCGTGGGTGTGGTAGTCATGCATGGGTGCATGCTGCTCACAGCTCTGTGATGTTCAAGTAGAGGTTGGGTGTAATTTGGTGCTAGTTGTCTGGTCCTGCAATTGGAAGTCACAGAACTGGTCTGCAAGCATGAAGTCAAGAAGCGTGGCAAGGCCCTTGAAGATCTCTGGAGCTGAGGAAACAGTTGTGGAATGGACCGGAATGTTATCTACTTCTAAGTGGCCTGGTTGTTTCGTCTGATTCCTCAAGAAATACTGGTTTGCTTGACTGCCTTAGGCTCTTTCTAGAGGCCACTTGTCCATCAGCAAAATTCTTATTATATGGCATGAGCACCAGAAACATCACGTGTTACCGGGAGGCACACACACCTTTCCCCTTAAATGGAAAAAGTCTTCTGTTTTAAAGTTACAAGTAACTTCTGTGCAAGATAATGACTCTGGGAAACAATTCCTTTCCTCATGTGGGAAGATATTTCAGAAAGGGTAGTTCCTCAGTAAGGAAAATGACCCCATTAAAAATACATTTATTTGCCATTCACCCACCTGCCATTTTCCCAATTCCACAAAGCCATAAAAGTGAATTGTTACAACTCTCTCCTTATAATCCTCAAGTGAATCCCCTCCAGTGCACCTCCTCTCCCTGGCACCCTCCAATAAAAAAACCAAACCTGCGAGGTTAGTGCTAGGAATCCTAACAGATCAGGGGTTGTATTGGGTGAAGCTGTGTGATAACACATAGGAGGGGAAAATGACTCTGTATGCTTCACTCATGATTGTGATGCTGGAGGCTAGCCCCTACTGCCCACATTGCCGGGAGGACAGCCAATAGTAGACTTTTTTTTTTAGAAATTAATCAACTCTGTCATGGCTTTAGTTGACTCTCTCAGTCTCGTTTCAGTCTGAAGTGCCCTGCTCACCTGTGATCCTGCGGAGTGGGTGGTTTGCTATGAGTAAGAGGACATGGGCTCAATTTGAGACAGTTCAGAAACAGTTTATAAATCCTTTAAAATATATAAGTGACAGTACATGATTTTCTCGGTAGTAATCATTTCAATCGCTGTGCTATGTGCTTAGCCAGATGGTGTTCTCTCTGTGTCTCTTATATTTATACTAACAGATATGCATATTTTACTCTTGATAAAATAATTTTCATATTGCCACCACTTTGAATAAGATTTGTCTTGACTGCCTCTGGGGGAGGGGCAGAGAGGGAAGGAAAGGCATCACGTTTACCTAATATTTGGGAAATTGAGCTGCTGAAAGAAACAAACCATGCCATCTGCAATGAAGTGTAGTACTGGACCCTGGCGTCCCTGGTGAGGCCAAGCCCCTATGTAGCACCCCAGGCTCCTGTGACATGGTAATGAAGAGGCCGGAGCACAAAGGGGCTGACTCAAATTTTAATGCTAACTATTCTCATTATTAATGAGTAATTACAGCAAATATTTACTGACCTCCTTCCTACCTTTATGACTTCCTGTTGCTGAAGCACTTTGGAGTATTGAGAAAGACTGTCCTGGAAAAATGCGTCACACACAGATGCAGAAAGAGTGGCTCTAAGCACACACACAAAATAGGTTGCCTGGCTCTGTTTATGAATTTTATGTGCAAACAACAAAAAAATTATGCTTGGGAACCACAGTGTTTCATGATATTTTTAGAGAGTATTCCAGAAATATCAGGACTGTGCCAGCTAGTAAAATAAATTTTTGAATTAAAGCACAGGTCATTTGATGAACACTCTTTTATGAACACATGACCTCTACATTATTTTTCTGAATGAAAACAATCTTGCTTAATGGTATCAAATAAGGTGTATACAATAAGCTACGGGGCGGGGGGGGGGGACTCGGGGAGTTATAAGAGTAGCACTTACAGAGATTCTAGAATTAATGTTGATAATGCTCATTTCCTTTTTAAAAAAAATATTTTATTGATTTTTTACAGAGAGGAAGGGAGAGGGATAGAGAGTTAGAAACATCAATGAGAGAGAAACATCGATCAGCCTCCTGCACACCTGCTACTGGGGATGTGCCTGCAACCAAGGTATATGCCCTTGACCGTAATTGAACCTGGGACCCTTCAGTCTGCAGGCTGATGCTCTATCCACTGAGCCAAACCGGTTAAGCCAATGCTCATTTCCTTTTTTTGTTTTGTTTTGAAAAGCACTCCAGAGAAATTGCTTTCTTCAGTAAGTGTCTGTAAACCACTGAACCCTTGTATTTCTCCCCTGTGTTTCCAAGAGTTCTCCGATGCTATTTTAGAATGGCAGCATTCACTCCAGCACTGGCCGAGGTTGATGATGCTAATTTTGGTGCCCAGGGTAAAGGAGAGAGACAGCATCGGCAGTGCCAAAAGGACTTTCTGGTGCCTGGGTTTGGAGCAGTGTGGTGTTACCGGACACACCACATTTCACCTTTAGAACCTTTATTTGTGTGCTTGCACAACAGATGTTTACCCAGATATTAAGATAAGAAAAGTATGAAGGTCACATTTCACTGGTGACAAGAGAGCTTCTATAAATGTAACTATATCACCGTGTGGCTGGAGTCTGTCTTTTATTCTATACAGTTGCTTAGGGGAAGTAATGGTGAGAGTGGCATAGGAGCCAGCTGAGGTCCTTCCCAGTATTTGACTTTCTTGCCTTCACTCTAGATGCTCTGGCTAACCTGGCATGCCCCTTCCATTTGGTGAGGCCCATTGGGGTGGTCAAAAGTGAGGGGGAAGTTCCAGTGTACTCGGTGGCCTTCCCAGGCTCTGGAGTTTTCTGGTGCTCCATGGATATTCGTGTCCCCTGCATTTCCCTACTATCTGACCAACCAGGAAGCGTTCAGGCTGCTAAGGCAGCTCTCCTGGCCCCTCAGAAGAGGTTTGCATGGTGCCGAGGCTACCCCTGTTTTAGGCCCATTGGGCAGGGTTGACATGTCCTCAGAGCACAGAGTCTTCAGAGCGGGAAAGGGGTGTCTTTTATGGATTTGAGTGCTTCTCTTAAAGATCTTCAAGGATTAGCTAGACACACTCAGACCCTGGATGAAGACATGGATCCTTGGCCCAATTTTCTTCCCAAGGGCAGTCTATAAGACACTGGGAATCCACCTCACTGACAGTAAGGGACCACGCCCCTCCAGCTCTCTCACCCCATTCACCATCATCCAACGTGCCTCCTGAGCTCCAAATATGCAGACCTCCTTTCTCTGCCTCAAGGCCTGTCCGCCCTGTCTCACAGGACTCGTTTCCACCTCTGTTCTCTCACCCTAGTCCCTCCGTCCTGGAGGCTCCTTTCCTCGATTTCTACTCAAATATCTCCCACTTTCCTAGTGTGAGCCCACGTCCCCCAGTTCCTACAAACCCTTCTGTAGTAATTCCCACGGTGGCACCTCCCCCTCCACTTGTTTCTAACACTTGGTTATGTTTGCCAAAGAGACTGCCTGATTATGTTTCCTTGTTATCTAATAACATTTTATGTGTTCTTGTCTGTCCAACCAAGATCGCATGTTGCCCAAGGGCAAGGATGTCTAATTTCCTGATGTGTCCTGTAATATCTTGCATATTTTGAATCCCTAAAATTCTAATTTTAAAAATGTATAGAATTGTTTTGTTGTTGTCCCTTGGGCTTTTGGAAATCCTGGCTCTTGGGCTCTGCTGTTTTCATTCGTGTAGATTTGAGTTCTTTACTCATTTTGCTTTAAAAAGAAAGAAAAAGGAAAAGAAAAAATCAGGGGGACCACAGGCAGGTCTGGATAAATGATTTTACATCAAAGGCAAACATCAGGCTAGTATTATGCCAATGCTTCACTTCAAGAATGCCCAGTACACCAAGGCAAGGAACAGCCCAACAAAGCACTCCAGCTTCTTCTCAAAAGTTAAAAAAGCCAGGCAGGAAAGTGTGCACAGAGAGTCCCAGCTCTCTGCAAGAAGTCCTCTTCCCAGGGGAGCCCACCCTGATTAGCAGCACACTGGTCACCCCTTTATTTATATGGTCTTCAGTCTGTATTTTATTATTTGTCTGATGCTTTTGCAACTTTTATTGGCATCATCACTGTGTGTAAACATTTGTA
Organism: Myotis lucifugus; assembly: GCF_000147115.1. Lineage (NCBI taxonomy): Eukaryota > Metazoa > Chordata > Mammalia > Chiroptera > Vespertilionidae > Myotis > Myotis lucifugus. The sequence continues at coordinate 13,073,869 of NW_005871054.1, read as the reverse complement.
GATTACCTACCAAATTCAGGTGCCATGCAGTGAGGTTATAAAGAGTCATTAGATGGACCTTGCTGCCCTCAGGAGGCTTATAGTCTAGTTGGAGAGTCAAGAAGTTCATAAGATTCTTTTCTTAAAACATTGCAAGATGGTTTTGTTAACAGAGGCCCTAAGCCCATCTTTAAGATGTTGCTATCTTGTTAGTCAAAACTATCTCAGATAAAACATTAAGCAAACGGAAGACGATTGGCAGTAATTAAGAGAGAGTGAATAAGGGTAAATAGATCTTCTGTATAGATCAGCATAGATTAGAGGGAGGTGTAATGGAGGAGCATTAAGATCTAGGTCTTGAAGATTAGGTGGAATTCTGTTAGGCACATGGGTTTGGGGCATTCCGGTTGGGGTGAACGGCTTGAGTCAAGTGAGGAGGCAGGAATACACAGGGTGTGCAGGCGAGAACTGTTGAGCTGCTCCTTCCAGAGTCTAATTTGGAGCTCTGTTAATGGATGGGAGAGGAGGACCAGGCCTGGGCTGGTGCTGGGAAGTTTAGGGACAGTCCTCTCTGAGTCATGTTGTGATGAAATCTTTGGGCAGCCTTGGGGCCACGGGAGCAGTGCATGCCTCTCTTAGGAATTAGTGGAACCAAAGGGAGAAATCTCATTCCCTTTCTCACTCCAGATTCCAGGTTTTTGAATCTGATCACTGCAGAGAGATAGGACAATCTCTTCTACAGTCCCCTTTTTGTAGGGAGGAGGCCAATTCAAAACAGACCACCCCTATTGTCATCTTTACCAATAACTGTCTGTTCCATGCCCTGTGGGGAGCACTGCAGCCGAGCTGTTCCCTGACCTTCTCCTTTCCTGCGATGTGTCACACCGTTCCCTAAAGCCTGAGCTCTGATGTTCTTGGCCGGATGCTGCCAGAAGAGAAAGAAAAAGGGGCCATATTTCTGGAGTCACCTGGGTAGGGCAGCTGGGGCTTTTTCCTCTCCCAATAGGTCTAACCTTTCCCCTAGAGGTATTTAGAAGCTCTTAAGGTCATGGCTGGACACTTGCGAGCAGGGCCTTGGCCAGAGATCCCAAATCACTGGAGAAGATCCCACACCAGCAAAGGCCAAGCAAGTCACTTGAGTATACCCTGTCCAGTGGTACTTTGAGGGAGGCTGCAGCTCCGGAATGCTTGACTTGGAATTTAATCTCATCATGACAACTTCATGTCTCATCTCATTCCTTTTCTATCCCCTCCATAATCAGTAAATGAATGTAGAACCGGGAAGCTGCTGCCCAGCCCAGGCAGAACTCCTTTATTCAGTGGCAGACTTGTAACCATTTAAATACCTACTCTGTGCAGGATGCTGAACATTGGATCTGAATCCAGGAGGGACCTCTGGAGCCAGGTAGAAGGAGCCCTCCTCCTCCGAACTTCAGGGGGCAGCCAAGCCCAGACATAGGGCTGTCTGGGGCCTTGGTCATTCCCCCGGGAGCTGCTTCAGGGTCATCCTAAGAAACCCATAGATTAGAAACTAGTGTTCACTTGAATCTAACCAAAGTTAGACATTTGAGTCTAGCATCTACCTTCCTACAGCTGCAGACAGACCTCAGGAAGGCAAAGGACAATGTCCTAACCAAGCTGATCTGTGACTATACTGTTAGGGTATAAAAACCCATAAACTTACCATGTTTTGTTTTTCTTTTCTCTTATTTTCCAAAATAAAGGTTCCTTTTGAAAATTTCAACTTTGTTTCTTCTGAACTCCTAGCAAACTGTTTTTCCTACCTGGATCAGAGAGGTGATGGGACCTGGGCACAGCTGCCGGCTGGCATCGGGCCTTGGGAGTCTGAGATGACTGTGAATGTTGATTCCTTCTTTTCTGAGCTATTCATTTGAGCACATTAGAAACATTTTCCATATTCAGATCAACATAGCCCTATGATTCTGGGCTACCCGTAGCTCCTTCAATGGATCCAAATGTTATGAGGGTAATGATGACAGCTTAACTCTCCTTGAGTTAGATCTTCCGGGCCAAGGCAGAGTACATGTTTATTTTGGAAAAAGACAAACTTTCACCCACTTGAATTCCTCCAAAATTAGTGTCAGGGGCTGACCACAAGAGTTCCATATTTCTTAGCTTTTGTTTTACCAAACAGATTATAAATGCTCCCGGGACACCTTCTTTTGAGTCCCTGGCAAAGCCTGCCTGCACGTGAGGTTCAGAGGAGCTCTCAAGAGGATCTAGGAATCTGGTTGGTAAAACAAAGGCTAAGAAATATGGAACTCTTGTGTAACCTAGAACAGGTCATTTAACCTCTCTGCATCTTCCCCATTCCTAATTGGGGGTTAGACACACTAACTGCTTTCTAAGAGGACTATTATGAGGTAGAAATGAGCTAGAGTTTCAATAAAACCATGCATTTAAAAAGTATATTACACTTTTAAAATCTTTTTGCAACCATTATCTTACTAGAAAGACCTTTGAAAAGTTTAAAGTGCAGACCATTAAGGCATCATTATTAATAAGCAAGCAATATAATCATTTGGCACATCATTACCTGTTGGAGTGGTTTGTCTGCAATTGGGATCTTAGGAGAATCTAAAAGGAGATGCTTGTTCCCAGGCCTTTAAGTCCCAATCCCCCTAGTCCCGCCCCCCTGGCTGGGCTTTTCAGGATTGTGGGTTCTTTCCAATAGTGATTTCAGGGTATGAGCTATATTTCTGCCACACTCTGAGATTCAAGGAAACCTAACAACACCAAGAGACTGAGGAGCCCTCCAGGACTCCTGAAAACTAGTCTGACCTCGGATGTGCCCCTTCCATGCCTGGCCGTTCTCCCTCACCTGTGAAGATAGAGGGTCCACACCAGCTGCCATCCTGTATGAATGAGAACTTGCCCTTAGACTTAGCACCCCCAAATCTGTAGACTGAAAGGCTGTATCCACAATATATCTGCCAGGTTCCACTTGCTGCTTTCATCTTATATGCAAGACATCATTGTGGGCTCCCTACACGCCTGACCCAAGGTCTTTAAAAGGTCAGACAGCTTATTGGTGGGTCTAGAGATGAGGGGCATGCATGCCTAGAAGACACCTGGGCCTGCGGGAGTTACTGGGAGTGGAATGAGGCTTTGGTTGTGAAGGGTCTGGCTCGGCCACATAGTGATCTGAGACTTGGCAGGTCAACTCTAGCCTCAGATCCATCATCTTTAGCACCCCTGATACCTCGTCCTTGATCTTGCCCTTCCCTCAGCCCTACCCTGCATCAGGCCAGCTGACTTGGGCCTTAGGTCTCAGTTTAAATATAATCTTCTCAGGAAAGCCTTTCTAGACCTCCCTCCGTTAACCTCCATCTCTATACTATTTTCTTCTTCTTCTTAATAACACACCCCAAATGCTGTAATTTATTTGTCTGCGACTTCCCTCTAGTTTGTAAGCTCCTTGAGGTCAGGGACTGTGCTGAGTTGCTCAACACCAAATGTTTTGTGTCTGGGGCAGCGCTGAGCACATATAAGATGCTCCTTAAGTAAAGGTTAAGTGAAATATCAACCCAGGGTTGTAGGTCTTTGTCTTCAACTCTGTATTATCATTTCTTACATTTGTTCAGTGTTTGTTTTTACCAAAGCTCAGGATGTAGATTAAAGCACTTGTCATTCTCATCACACAGATGAAACAACTGAGGCACAAACATGGGATCCCCAAACCAGAGAGTGGTACAGCCCATGTTAAGAGATCCCTGGCCCCAGCCTCTTTCCACTGGCTGGTGCCGTCTCTCTAGGCACCTTCTTTTTCTGTCATGGCGATGTTACTGTCGTATTTGGCAATGTGTTTACGCCGGAGGAGTAGGAGCCATTGTGTGTTTGTGGCGTCTGGAAATACACAGCAAGAGTCCCAGGAGAATGCCACTGTCGGTCCTTACCACAATTAGCAATTGTCAGGCCAGGGGTAGTGACTGGGTGGGTGTCATTCCCTATGTGGCTGATTCTTCCTGTTAAAACACCACTGCCTGCTCCTAACAGGGGCAAAAGGGAGTGGGGGGGGGCGGGTCCTAGGACCACAGCCCCACTTCTGCCTGGTACCGTCTACCCTACCACCCAGACCTAGGTCCTTTCTGCTTGAGAAATGTCTTGATGTGTCTAGTGGAATTCCTATGGCCTGATGGAAAGGAAAGAGGAGTGCTAACCAGCCAGGTGACTTCTGGGCTTCAGTTTCTCCATCATTAAAATGGGCCAGTAGGTGGGAAGCAGACAAGATAAACTCAAACATCCTTCTAGGGTTCCAGTTCCATCGTGAAGTAAAGTCTTAGCGGAGCCTGGTTCTGACACCTGTTTCCAGGTGCTTCCTTAGGGAAGGAAGATGGCAGGTTAAAGGTGATCAGTGAGGGTTTGGAGGAAGCCTCTCCAACTCCCCTGTGACTCCCCTTCTACAAGAGGAGGTTCTGTTACGGTTGAGTGGGGCAGAGACTTGGAAATCACTACCGAGTGAGAGAAGGGTCTGGATCCACTTCCACAACAGCAGCTGGAGCACCCGTTAGAAGGAAGTGGGTTGAGGTGTGACAGAATGGGCACTGCCCAGTGGTTTCTACAAAACAGAACAGCTGTGTTATCAGGAGGGACAGCATCTGGTCCCCTAATGCCAGGAAAGAAGGAGGCTGGCTACTGGGGGGAGTGAGAGTACCTTCACTAGGAGCCCTGGTTCCCACCTCCAACACGACACCACGCTGCAGCCTGTCATGGACTCATTCTCAGCCTCGGCTTCCCATCTGTCAGATGGCTGCTTTAATCGCTGCCTTGCCAATTGGTTTGGGCTTGATAAACTGCTTAAAAAGCAGGGGTTATTACTGCTGTGATTTGCATACACACACACACACACACACACACACACACACACCTACACATACCTCGAGTGCTCAGCGTTGATACTAATGTGAGATGATTAACACGATCTTGTCACATACCCAAAGGATTGTGTCTTTTAATCTGAGGCAGAAGGGAGGGGGAGGGAGAAAGAACCGAGTCAGAAAGCCGGTGGCCTTGAGAGGAACAGGCTTGAAAATTACTGAATGGAGCTATGCTGTATTGGGGAGGCGGGGGAGAGCTCTGTGGGACAGAGGTGAGTCACAGTGCATGACTGTTCGGGAGTCACCTTGAAATTGTGCCAAAAAAGTGGAAATATTGGGACTTGGGTTTATCTGCCTTTCATCAGGTACATCAAGTTCTGGATGGCTTCCCACTAGCCAGAGACCTGAGGTGGACGGCTCTCCCCTGCCGCCCTGGGAAGGCTTTCTGCTGGCTTCGGCCCTGCTGAGCAAAGTCCGCCTGTTCACTGGAGTTCACACAGACTCTTTGCCAGGCCTGCCCAGAATCCTGTCTCCTCTGACTTCCTGTGCTCTTGCATAATATTTCCTTGCTTCTTGAATGCCTGCCCCCAGTGTGGGGGCAGCTCAGTGACGCTGCTGAACGGGGAGCAGGATGTGGAGGGAGGACAGGGCTGTGGGAACGTCACCCAGGGGTGCACTGGGCCCTGTGGATGGCAGGAGAACAGGGCTCCCCAAATTACTTGGCAGAAGATTTTAGCATAAGGGTAGTTAGGGAGACTGTGCAAGTATACACACACACACACCAGTCCTCATAAGTTATCTTTCCTGTAAAATTGTTTTTTCAAGTAGCTAAGTTGTTTTCTTCTGATTATAAAAAAATATACATGTTCTCTGTGAAAAGTCACAGTACAGGAAGGCATCCAGATAAAAATCACCAAAATTTCACCACCTAGAGCAGGGGTGGGCAAACTTTTTGACTCGAGGGCCACAATGGGTTCTTAAACTGGACCGGAGGGCCGGAACAAAAGCATGGATGGAGTGTTTGTGTGAACTAATATAAATTCAAAGTAAACATCATTACATAAAAGGGTACGGTCTTTTTTTTTTTTTTAGTTTTATTCATTTCAAACGGGCCGGATCCGGCCCGCGGGCCGTAGTATGCCCACGGCTGACCTAGAGGCCACCCCTGTTAACACTTTGATAAACATACTTCTTCTATATAATAAATATGGATATGTAATTACAGAATCTTATATAATAAAAGGCTAATATGCAAATTGTTTGACCACTCGCTATGACGTGTGCTGACCACCAGGGGGTGGTGCGGAACATGGCGGGCAATGCGGCGCTGGCAGTGGGCAGCAGTGGAGGCACTGTTGGCACTGATGGGCCCCAACAAGAGTAGGACTGGGGCAGCGGGATGGTGGAGCAAGTGAGCGGGCAGTGCCAGGCCAAGGTGGGTGCAAGCAGGGGTCCGATCACCCAGCCAATCACCCCATAGATAGCAACCAGCTGCAGTGCCGGGGGGCGGGGGGGGGAGGAGGAGGGGGCGCTGCCCGGCTTCCAGGCGCTGAGGGAGCTGGGCTGGGGACCAGCCCTAATCGATCGCCCCACAGGCAGGATGGTGGAGCAGGTGAGTGGGCGGCACCAGGTCACAGTGTGGTGCCAGGCAGGGTTGCGGGGCTGTGAGTCTGGGGATGCAAGCTGGGGCCTGATTTCTGCAGGCCACCCAAGGAACCCCACCCATGCACGAATTCATGCACCGGGCCTCTAGTATTATATGCTGTTGTGAAAATGCATTTTCTATACGGCCATATATCAGAACTAGAGGCCCAGTGCACAAAATTCATGCACTGGGGGGATGTCCCTCAGCCCAACCTGCACCCTCTCCAATCTGGGACCCCTTGGGGGATGTCCGACTGCTGGCTCCCAACCACTCGCCTGCCTGCCTGCCTGCCTGATTGCCCCTAACTGCTTCTGCCTGCCAGCCTGATCACCCCCTAACCACTCTCCTGCCAGCCTGATCGACACCTAACCGCTCCCCTGCCGGCCCGGTCGCCCCAACTGCCCTCCCCTGCTGGCCTGGTCGCCCCTAACTGCCCTCCCCTGCTGGCCTGGTCGCCCACAACTGCCCTCCCCTGCTGGCCTGGTTGCCCACAACTGCCCTTCCCTGCTGACCATCTTTGAGGGCAGGGCAGTCAAATAGCATATTCCCTCCTTATTGGCTGTGGGCACCACCATCTTTGCGACAGTGTGAGGGTCAATTAGCATATTCCCTCTTTATTAGATAGGATTATCTCTTACTATCAAGGTACATAGATGTAATATAGCTGTATTAAATTCTATGCATGGAAGTATCATAATACAGCCCCTGTTCATTGACATGTCCCGTCTCAGAAAACAAGCTCTAACCAGCCTAAAGAGTATTCTCAAGCTTGAAAACAGCATCTCTTCCATATGCCGGACCAATATGTTTGTTAGCTCTAGTGTCCCAGAAATAACTACAAATTAAAAGGTTTTGTGCTCATGTAGGCCTTTCTCTAGGCTTAGAATAATTCACGTGATTACAGAGAACAGGCTGCGGCCATGAGGCTGTCAGGGCTGGGCTGGGTCTCCCAGTGTAGCCCATGTGTCTGCTTTGAGCAAGAAGCCACTAGCTGGGAGAACAAGTTTTCCTCCAATGGCCTTGCTGTGCCTAAGATTTTAAAGCTCCATTTGAAATTTTAATTGGTGATTGTCCTCCTGAAATTTTGTGACATAATCCATACCTTTTAATAGGGTCCCTTTCTCCTTTGCACAGTAGTGTATTCACTATACTGAAAAAGTTAATGCATATTTAGTATCATTCATATTTGTTACAGTTACAAGCTCTAAAAAAATCTTTTTAGTTGAAATAGATGCTATCAATGCAATGTTTCTTTCCCATCCTCGGAAGATATATATTATAAATAAAGATATATATTATTAATTTATCTTTATTATTGAAAGTATTATAGATGCCCCCCTTTTTCCCCATTGACGCCCTCTATCCCGTTCCAGCCCCCTTCCCAGGCCTTCACTGCACTATATATTTTTAAGGGTTGTGATGAGCTTTATCTCTCTGCTGATCATGGTTGGAAATTTGCTCTAAATTTACAGTAAAGTTCAACATAAAGATGACTCATGTTCACCTGGGAGCCAGGTGTCTATAGCATTTGCCTGTTTTCTTTGAATCATTTTCAAGTTGGTTTGTTGTTGTTTTTTAATTTATTTAATCAGGAGTTTTAATATGAGGCTGGGGCTTGTTGGAAATTGCTTGTTGGGTTTACTTTTGTTTCCTAGCCCTGTTTCAGACTCTTCTTCTAAACCAAAATCATGATAATGCTAGTCAGTTTAAACACATTTATTTTAAAGTTCTCAGGCATCATTTAAAACAAAAACTTGCAATAGAATTTAGCATCAATAGAATCTAAGTATTTTCCCCCATTTGTTTTATCTCCAGGGAAATAATTTATTATGACAATTTACACAATGATAGTTGCTCCTTCAATTTATTCGCTCAGGACTCCTTTTCCTAGAATTATTGGCCAGACTGTTATTACATGAAATTCTTGACTGTACTCCTGAGGGGTTAGGAGAGGATAAGAGTTAGGGAGAGGAAATAATATTACCTTTGCCTGCTTTACAACCTTGTAGGCATGTTGGCCTTTAGCAAGTTGGTTCTGCAATTGCTCCTCTTCTTGGTCATTACCTGATGTTGCGGGGGAGGGGGTCTTTGCCACGTGTGCACATTTGGGAAGTGGGGAGGGACAACAGGACTGAATTGGTCCTCAGAATTATGAAGCAGGACTTGGTTGAAACTGATACTTCTGTACAGTGAACGTGCAGCAGCGGTTGGCATGGCAACCCCTACGTGGAAAAGCGCACGCTGCTGGCAGATGACTTTTGCAGTCCTCAGTGTTAATCTGATAAATGGCTTTTTTAATAGTAGTTTGTGGGCTAATGGAAAGGTCGAAGCAAACCTTCATTAATGGGAAGAAGGATGGGGATTTTGAAGTCACCGAGTGCACACAGTGGAAAACCACAGCCAAAGTGTCTCTTGTTCACATCAGATGTGCTTGGAGCATGGCAAGCCAAAGCGATGGGGAATACTGTTTGTCTTGAAAGGGTGTAGCTGCCATTATCATTTTAGATTTCAAGCATGGAGAGGTTAGGGAATCCTTTTTATTTAAGGCGTGAGAGTTTAGGTTTCCATTATGGTGTTTTTCCTTCAGTGGCGGTGGTGGGGTGAAGGTGGTTATTTTTTTTTATTATTGTGGTAAAATATATATAATGTAAAATTCACCTAATTTTAACCATGTTAAGTGTACAGTTCAGTGGCATTCAGTGCATTCACATTGTTGTGCAACTATCACCACCATCCATCTCTAGAACATTTTCATCTTCCCAAACTGAAATGTCTATATCCATTAAACCACAACTCCCTAGTAGCCACCGTTCTACTTTCTCTATGAATTTAACTACTCCAGGTACCTCATAAAGTGGAATCATATAACATTTGACCTTCTGTGTCTGGCTGATTTCACTTAGTCTAATGTTTCCAAGTTTTATTCATTTAGCATTGCCAGAATTTAATTCCTTTTTATGTTTGTTTATTGTTGTTTTTGTTAATCCTCACGTTTCCCATTGTTTTTTACAGAGAGTGGTAGGGAGAGAGGGAGGGAGAAAGAGAGAAACATTGATGTGAGAAAGACACACTGATTGATTGCCTCCCACATGCTCCCCAACCAGGGCTGGGATTGAACCTGCAACCTAGGTATGCAGCCTTGACCAGGAATCTAACCCATGACCCTTGGGTGCACAGGCTCGTGCTCTCCCACTGAGCCACACCAGCCAGAGCAGAATTTCATTCCTTTTTAAGGCTGAGTAATAGTCTATTGCATGGATATACCACATTCTGATTATCTATCCTGTAAACGGACACTTGGGTTGTTTCTTCCTTTGGCTATTGTGAATAATGCTGCTAGGAGCATGGGTATTCAAATATCTGTTCTAGTCTCTGGTTTTGATTGTTTGGGGTATAGACCTAGAAGTGGAAGTGCTGGATCACATGGTAATTCTATGTTTAATTTTATTGAGGAACCACCGTGATGTCTTCCACAGCAGCTATATGGTTTTACATTTCTGCCAGCAACACACAAGGTTTTCAATTTCCCCACATCCTCGCCAACACGTATTCTTTTCTGTTTTTTCTTTTAAAGCCATCCAAGTGGATGTGAAGTGATATTTCATTGTGGTTCTAACTTGCATATCCCTAGTGATGAGCAGTTTATTTGCCTTTATAAATGTGTTGCCTCTATGGCCTGTGTAGGAATGGAAATCACTGCCCTGTTGTCAATACCTGTGTGGGAAATGACACTATCCATGCAGTGATGTTTATTGAGAGTGGAAGGGGAAGGGAGGGAAGCACCCTGTGATTATTATATACCGTATAGGCACCCCAGTCGACCAGTTTTCAAAGTTTGTGCTGTGGAGCAAGTGAAGCTATTTTAAAATAGAGGCTGAAGTAACAGCAACTCTTTGGATGAGATTGAAGGAAGCCTGCTGTGGGCCGGGTCTGCCCCGTATAATCCTTTCTGCTTTAGCGTGATGTCTGGGCGTAAGTGTCCCTCTTCCCTCAGAATAAGCATTGTCGTCGTTGGCTACAGAAGCCTGAGCCCATCCTCTTTCCTCTCCCTGGGGAGGAAATCCCCCAGACATCTTGCCTAGTGTTTTCTTAGTCTTTAAACTACTCCACTACCTAATTGTGCCCCCTGAAACAATATACACACACACCCCTCTCCCCCACCCGCTCGGTTCTTGTGCTGGATGCTTGTATTTTGACAAGCAAAGGAAAGAACTTAGAACTAATTGAGCACTTTGCTAGTCACTGTGTAGCAGATGAAAACATGACATCCCTCTTTAAAAGAAGTGCTGCAGGACTTGTACTTTCCTATGTGACTGCTTTACAGCTAGAGTTCCCAACATCAGCAAACATCAGAAACACGCGGAGGACTTCTTAACAGTCAGAGCGCTGGGCCTCCTCCCTGGAGTTTCTCATTCAGAAGGTCGGGGGTGGGGCGGGGGTGGGGGGGAGCTGGAGAATTTGCCTTTCTACCAAGTTCCCAGGTGATGCTGACACTGCTGGTCTGGGGACCACGCTCTGAGAACCACTGCTTTACATCAATCCTGTGAAATAGACATTATTCCCACTTATAGGAGGATCTGAGTTGTCAAAAGGTGAAATGACTTGCCTCGAGCCATATAGGTAGAGTGCTAAGGCCCAGATTGGAAGCTGGAGGTCCTCACTCCAAAGCCGCTGCTGTTTCCATGGGGAAGTGGTTGGTGGATTGGAGCTGCAGGAAGCATCACTGTCCCAAAGTGCGTGGGGAGCTCTTGGCTCATCAACTGAGCCTTCCTTCAGCACCCAGGCAAGACAGGATCCTCGGCCAGGAGCCCTGACCCTTAAGAAGTTTAGATGACATTAATAAGGAGAGTTTTTTTTTTAAGTTGCCATAATTTGTTATATCTGCCATATTTTATTCAAAAGTGATGAGCCATTATTTGGCTCTAAGCTCAGTGATGGATAGAAAATAGTGCTCAATACTTGTTAACAAAAATAGACATAAAGTAGGTGCCAGAGACAACTATGTTCACTTGATGAGGTCTTTTAACAAATGGACAGGAGGAATAAGAATGAACAGAGATGACACCTTGCATTTATGTAGCACTTCTGAGTTTCAAAGGCGTTCATAGATTTATCTCTTCTTTGCAGTCTCATAAAGTGAGAGACTAGTAGAAAATTAGTCAAATGGACAGATCAAAGGAATAATTTTTCCCCCCTCTAAAAACCACGAATTATATCAAGCATTGCCATTGTTATGTCTCTCAGACCCTTTTCCGAAGGGAGTTAATGGGAGCAGAATTTTACACAGGTCAAGGGTCTTCTAAACTATATACATGAGTGATTAAAAGGAGCATTGTGTCATGTGTCATTGTACCATTTTTCTGAAATAACCCACCGTCTTTTGCGTGTTTCTGTCAGCTGTCACAACGAATGGCCCACGTCATCACCAACAACAAATATTTAGTCTGTTTCAGTTGTGTGTACAGGGAGCTATCGAGTATCATTTGCTGTTTGTAAGCAGCTTAAAAGCAAGGGCAGGCTGAATTATGTTTATATATGTCTCAAGTGCCCACCATCCTTAGCAAGGCCTATGAGTAGTAGATTCTCAATAAATATTTATTACCTGAAAGTTCAGATCTTCTTTTAAAACATTGGGGGAAAGAAACAATGTAATGATCATTAGCATCCATGTAAGATGTGCTTACGTGTATACATCTACCCTGTATGTCTGGTATGAGAGTGAGTCCGTGTCTGTTGGTATTTGTGTGTATGCACTTTTTTAAGTGTTGAGTGACTTTGCCTTTTAGATCTGAATTGGGCACCTAATGGGCTTGAGGGAAAGATTGGAACTGAGGTCATGTGCCAGCATTGAAAAGAGCAAGGATAGGGAAGGTGTATGTTGCAGGGGGAAGTAACCCTGAGAACGGATAGGTCTAAGGCTGACTGGCCAAACCAGGATGTAGTTACAGGGAGCATTCATTTCTGACCTTGAAGAGCCTTCCTTGGTTTTGCCTTGTTGGTTGTTTTGAGAGAAAAAACTGTGGTACTTGACTATCCTAACCTTGGAGACCCCCTTTCTATAGAAAATTTAATTTCTCTGTACATTCTTAGTGCCTGTGTTTCTATACGGCACACTTATAGTCATGCTATCTTTTATTTTGTTAAATGGGACCTCCTGGGTAGTCCAATCAGCAAAAGGAGGAAGGAAACTTCATCTAATAATATATCCTGAGACAAGAAATCTTTCCAAAATACAGCATGGGCTTTCGATGACGCCATTGATGAGGTTGAAAGTCAGTCTCATGCAGACATACAACGGTGACTCAGTTGGCTATTGAAAACCATTGACCATAGTGATGCAGGTCAAAGGAAATGGATCAATCAGTACAGATTACTTAGTGGTTAAAAACTTGAATATAGGGCCTCTAGAGAAAAAAAAGAATTCCTTCATGATGTCCCCTGTCCCGGCTGAATCGTACACATACTTGGACAAATCCCTCTTGGTTTGGGAATAGCATGATGTTGGGAGCCCAAGAAAAGGAAGCACATCCCCTCTGCTGCCCACATTGGCTGTGGTGATGCCCCGTGGTGGGCAATCCTGGGGTTGGTGAGAATGAAAAGTGGGTCTTTGAGCCACTCCGGGGTGCCAGGGTTTTTCCGCATTAAGTTTTAAAGCCATGTATTAAAAGCAGCTACGTAAGTGGGGAACTAGCGGCACCTTATAAAAGGCTTTATAGGAGAGGCAGAGTCCTCCTTTTGGAGCCTGTTTTGTTCAGTGTCGGGGAGGGAAAGCCAAAACCGGTTAATGTTCTTGTTCTGCACTGAGAACGGCTCGCCTGGAGCCACTCCCGCGCAGCCTGCACGAGCCGTCCTTCTTCCTCCCTCGCGTGGGTGCAGACTTGAGCCAAGGGTTGGATTGGGAAGTTCCCCATGGACAGAGAGGCTGTTTACTATTTAGGTATATGCTCTGTAGCTCGTTTCACATGGAAAGAGAAGAAAAACTATCCAGTTTATTCTCAAGGTGGGCTGGGCCTTGCCAGGTGGAGCAGAGAAATCCCCTAAGGATGACCCCAGGGAGGAGCATAGTTCTACCTGAAGGCACCGAGAAGGCGGCTCCCTTGGATCTGGGTGACCCATTGCTTTCCAGTGGGCAGTGGTTCTGGGTGCTCTAGGTCAGAGTCTTAGATGATAAATAGTCCTAAGAAATCATTGTTGTATTGTATTTGAATATTAATGTCCTTTGAAATTCTTTTAGATAGTTTTAGTGGTGGGGGGGTGCCGGGAGGGGGGGGGGGCGGCTGCTTTGCCCCGTCCATTGGAGATGGGAGAGGAGCATGCAAAACAGAGCATAAAAACAAGATACTGCTGATGTGGGTGTTTCTGGGGGGCTGGGGGACTAGGACAGACATTAAAGGGTGGGCTCCCCTGTGGTCAAAGCCCTAATAGTCTCAGGGTAAGAATGTCCTGTAAGCAAGGGGAGGATGGCCTGATTCACTCTGATGGTGACCTCCTGGTGGTTCAGCTGAGGTTCAAGGTGAATCAGATCGATAGGGGGTCATTATGCGGGAGATGGTCAGCCCTTCTATTGCTCAATGAGGAATCGGGCCTGCGGGCTGTGGTGTCAAGCAGGTGTTGGAGGAAGAGTTCCATCAATGTTTTCTCTGTTCCTGCTACAGAAAAACTCCATCGAGATGTGCACCTTCACTTCCAGGAAGTTTTATGTGCGTTTACCCATAGCTGCTGCGTGGGGTGAAAACGTCAAAATTCAATTACGATGATGTTTTTTCCAGAATCCACATTAGGGCTTTTTGTTTTTAAAAATAGGACACAAAATGTAGAAGAAACGGAAAACAGCTATCTACAAAGTTAGTGAAAGCCCCTCACCTCCACCCCCTGTAAAACCTGAAGAGAGAAAATAGCTGAGCTGTAGCGATTACTTCCTGCAAAGAAACTGTAATTATGGGGCCCAGTTAGTCTTCTTAAGAGCAGCCTTGGAATAGCATGGATGCTATTTTGAATATTTGAGAAAAGGGTGACATTCAATGCGAAATGGAAATGAGTCTGGCACTGGGGCCGTTCCCGCCCGGCTCCAGCTGCCCCTCGGGAGAGAGAGCCCAGTTCCCTCTCCCGTGTGGAATCCGTAGTCATTGCTGACTCTCCCACCAGCAGGGGATCTACTTGGGCTCCTGTGAGAAGCTGGGGGAATGGTGAATCTGCTTTTCACTCAAATTCCAGTGCCCGCTCCCTAATATCAAGGGAAATGAGATTTTTTGGAGTGGTTTAAGTATGGGGGCCAGGATGGAGTCTTCTGTACAGAGTGAAAGAATAAGGACATAAAAGCATCCATAGGCTGCAGGAGAGAGTGGCTGGATCACCTGCCTGTGGGATGAAACTCCCCTGTGACTTCATGGTTGTGCAAGAGTTGGGCAATGTTTGGCCAGGGTAGAGAGGCCTTGGCAAAGGCATTTGTGTTCCTAGTAGATTCCAATCCCCGCGCCACCCCCCTCCCCCCCAGCCCAGGAAAACAAGTACAGGCAAACCTTGTTACATTGCGTTTCGCTTTATTGCACTCCACAGATGTTGCGTTTTTACAAACTGAAGGCAAGGCCCTCCACCAGCAAAAGATGACACCTCGCTTTATTGTGATACTTGCCTTATTGTGGTGGTTTGGAACGGAACCCACAATGTCTCCAAGGAATGCCCGTGTTAAAAGTTCTGCACAGCAATTTAGGAGGGAGAAATTGGTTGCCTTACCTAGCCTAGCATACTTTATTTGTGTCTTCCTAGAGTTTTATCCAACAAACACCCATTCTAGGGGAGGCACTTGGCTGGAGACCCCGGGAATTAAAGGAAAATCAGATGTCTTTATTCCTGCCATTAGAACTACAGTCTAGTGGGGAGTGGGTGAGGGAGGACAAGCATGCAGGTGATCACAGTCAAGGCAGGAGATGGTAAATGCCATGATAGGGAAGTGGGGGAAGTGGCTCTAGGCCCGCAGTGGTTCTCAACCTTGGCTGCACATTAGAATCACCTGGGAATCGTTTTAAAATCCTGATTTTAGGTTGAGAACCACTGCTCTAGGGGGTTCTGAAGAGGAGAAATGGGATAGAGTAGTAAGATGGTAGGCCTTGGAGCCAGATAGCCTGGGCTCAAGCCCTGCTTCAGTTGCTTATTAGCTGAGGCATCTTGGATAAGTTACTTAAACACTCTGTACCTCTCTGCTTCCTCAACTGCAAAATG
This sequence comes from Myotis lucifugus, assembly GCF_000147115.1. Lineage (NCBI taxonomy): Eukaryota > Metazoa > Chordata > Mammalia > Chiroptera > Vespertilionidae > Myotis > Myotis lucifugus. Next base: position 13,058,188 of record NW_005871054.1, on the reverse strand, counting down.
GGGGCCATTATAGTATCCATGTCAGAGGGTGTGTCTTACGGTTCATAAAGTTGGTCTCAGCTCCAAGACCAGAAAGGAGAATACATAGTCCCAGCCCTCAAGAAGCTTTAATCTAAGTAAGGAGAGGCCATTACTCTTCAGGAGACTATTAGGGAATTAAAGAATATTAGAAGTTAAAACTTGGTGGTGTGGTGGTAAGAGACTAGGAACAGAGTTTACAGTGGACCAGCATCATCGGGAGATTTGATAGCAACCATACATCCAACATATAAAACCACAAAGACCACAGACAGGAGCTCAGACTTGTTTACCAAATCCCAGAATTCTGAAGCTTGGAACATTGCATTCATATTTAAGTTAAATTGTGGGAAATGCCAGTTATCTTTTTAGAATTTAGATGGGACAAGAGCTATAAAACTCCTTGCCCAAAGCAGTAGTATTGTCTAAAACTAGACAGAGGCTTACACTGTTTTTTTGTTTTTTGTTTTTTTTCATGGATTCCTGGATGATTATCCCAGTAGAACATAGTGTCAGGCACAACACAGGCACAAAACAATTCACCTGTTGAATGACTGGTGGAAAAACCCAGTGCTCTGCGCACTTCAGCTTTGAACTGCCCTGAGCATTCTGGTGATGTTCTCAGCCCACCCCCCCTCCACCCCCACAAGGGGCAGCACACAGAGGTGCCCTGTAGAGCCCTCCAGCCACAGCTTTTCTTTCTTTTTTTTTTTTTAAGAGAGAGAGAGACAGACAGACAGACAGACAGACATCAATTGGTTGCCTCCCACACATGCTCTGACTGGGATCGCACCTCAACTTGGATATGTGCCCTGACCAGGAATCAAACCCACGACCTTTTGGTGTACGGGCTAACACTCCAACCAACTGAGCCACACCAGCCAGCGCCAGCCACAGCTTTGTTAGAGTTCAGTGTTGTTGCCTCCTGCCTCCTGAGCCCTCTGAGCCCTCCTTATCAAGATGAATTCTCCTGCTCCCTACGGTTTCCCCACCGTAGGGATTGCAGGACCTCTCTTCCCAGCAGGGTTTGAATTTAGGTTTTGAGGAAACTTGGCAACAGCCTCAAATTTTTCCTGCCACCTGACTATCCCGTAGTTCCTCAAGGTCGATATACAGATTGAGCCACTAGTGACCCTGGTCTACACCGGGGACAGGAGACTTCACAATGCTTGGCAAGACTGTTGCTTGTTCCGAGTGGTGCAGACAGTGAGGTCACCCCAGCCTAGCAACTGAGGGCACCGTGCAAGGGATGAGCGAGGCTTGAGTGGGCCTTGAAGGGTGAGGAGAGGCCAGGTGGGCCACGCCCTTCCCACTACTCCTCACTAACCAGTCACCAGATAGGTCTGGGGCCTTATTCCGGGGGAAAGAAATGAGATGGAAATGACAGATGAGGCACAAGCATGAAATCCCTGGCCTGAACCAGTGACTGAGAATGCCCACTCGTCCCCCGAGTCAGCGGTGGCATCCTGACTCCAGATGAGCAGACTCCAAACCCTCACAGAGCTGTCTGCTGCTTCTTCACAGTGAAGAGCCCAGAAACCCTGGTCACACCTGTCAGTGCGTTTTATTTACGTAGCGCCCTCTGTGCAGGCGCAAGCACATATCATATCTGCCATCAGAGCACACCGTCACGTAAGCACCCACAGAGGCAGGGAGGCCAGATGGGGTCATGCAGGTTCAGAGGGGTGAGAGGCACAGCGACGTGCCGTTCTAACCCTTCAGAGAAAATCAGGGATGAAAAACGGGCAGGACTGGAGTCTGCTTTCTAGGCCCTGTTCTAAGTACCTTTCTTCTCTCTCAAATTTTATTCTTGTCTCATTCCCCCTTCCCCCTCCTTTGCTTTCACAAAAAAGGTTCCCCCCCACCTAAAAAAATAAGCAAGATGGAATCAAACTTTGCAGCCTCCAAATGTATGAAATAAACATTATTCCTAATGAGTCTCTGGGAAAGGGCTCACCTTTGAACTTGGCCAAGGATTATGGAGGAAAGAAAAAGTCTAAAGAACTTGATAGAGTGTTAGAGCTTCCTGGGTTTTTTAAGTCCAGTTACATATGACATTTCTTTTCCTTAATAAGGTCAGTTCTAGAAATCCTTCCTGGCGGATTAGACCATGTCCAAAAGCGGAGACCTGGGGTTGGCTGCTGACGCTAGACATCTGGGTGCTAGGCAACAACCGGGTAGGAGGTGCCGTTTCTAGAATGCTCCTGCTTCCCTTGGGTTCAGCCCCTATTCTCTCCATCCTTGCAAGCCAGGAGAGGGGCATGTAGTCTCTCCTAGTTTGAGGGAAGGCGGGGGGGGGGGGGTTGGCAGGGCGGACCAGAAAAGATCAGGAAGATGCTCAAGTGAAGCTGGCAGCTAAAAGTAATAGGACCCAGGAACTCACCCGGACCAGGTCTTTTTCCTGGAGACCTTGCCTGTTTGTGTGCTCATCTCTATTTCTTTTTCTAAGGAATAATAAGAATAGCAAGATTTCTTTAAAAAAAGAAAACTTTCCTAAAGATAAAATACCACTGACTACCTGTATAGCCTCTGCATGCCCCGTATGAAAGAGCACACATTTTCATTTCCCTAATTATCTATGCCCCACAGCCAGGAAGTTCGTCTATAGGCATCAGGGTGAATCATTCCCAGAATGACTTCAGTCCAACTAAGAATGTGTAACTGCTGAGCGTGTTCCGATCGAGGTCCCAGAGCATTTGTGGCTGCCCTGTGTTTGTTGTAACACGCAGAGAAACCAGTACGATTGTGTTTCCCTTTTCTCGAACCTTTTCCTCCAAGTTTCCATCTTAATGCTTTTAATCATGGCAGATTCAAACAAATTCTGTGCTTCCCACCCGGTGATGGCATGAACTGCGCCAGGCGCTCCTGCCCCCACAGAGGTCTCGGGGGGAAAAGGCTTATGGAATCCAGAAACGTGCGCGATCCTTTCTGAGCTGTTACTGCCTCGTGGCAGTGGCTGCCTTTCTCTTCGCTCCAGTCCCTGCACACAAAGCCAGGCACATGGAGATGCTTAGCACATGCCCATGTCCATGCCACTGATCTTTCAAAATAAGCCACCCTGGCCCGGCCGGCCTGGCTCAGTGGTTGAGTGTCAATCTAGGAACCAGGAGGTCACGGTTTGATTCCCGGTCAGGGCATATGCCCAGTTTGTGAGCTTGATCCTCAGGGTGGGGTGTGCAGGAGGCAGCCAATCAGTGATTCTCTCTCATCACTGATGTCTCTCTCTCTCCCTCTCCCTCTCCCTCTCCCTCTCCCTCTCCCTCTCCCTCTCCCTCTCCCTCTCCCTCTCCCTCTCCCTCTCCCTCTCTCCCTTCTTCTCTGAAATCAATAAAATAAAAACAAATAAAAATAAATAAATACATAAAACAAGCCAGCCTGCAAAGAGCAGGTTGCCTGGTGGCCTTGGGGTTTGTCAAAGGTTCCCTAGAATTGGCAACTTAGCTGTGACCTCAGAAGCCTTGGCTCTGGCAAGGCAAGGTCTTTGCGCTAAAACAGGCTCAGTGCCCATGGAGATAATCACTTCTTGTAATATCCGCACAATCATCTCATTGTCAAAGCCCAAGAAATGCAAAAGCAGAAGAAATGCCACAACAGGGCTGCCCGTGGCTCAGCTAACCCAGGATTCTGCTCCTGGCTGAGGGCACTTTGGGACACCTCGGGAGGGATGGTCCCAGCCTTGGTTCTGGAGGTCAGCCCCCACTGCTAAGGCCTGCGCCCCTAAAACCTGAGCCGAGTGCTGCTTTAGCAGGCCTCACGTGCCTGACTCCGCTCCATCTTCTTGGCCCTTTCACTGCCTCTGTCTTGGCTATTCCTGTGTGTCCTTAAAATCTTACTCGGAAAGCCCGGCATGAGGCGTGCTTTCTCCCGCCTCGGGTGGTGGCTATGCTCTGTGCTCCCCGAGCTCTCGTTCCTGATTTCTGCAGCAATAGCTTCCACACGACCGAGTGCCAGGCATGTGCTGGGCCCGGTTCTGAGAAGGCTACACATATACATCAGTTATCCTTCAGGAGTGCTCTAGGAGGCAGGGACTCGTAGAGTCATTGTTTGCAGGACACGAAGGTTTAGAAAGACTGACGTAACTTGTCCTGGGTCACAGAGGAAGAGTCTGAGCCCCCAGCCCAGGCAGTCCCTCTGGCCCTGGGTCCTGGTCTGCTTGTCTGTCTCCAGCACAAGGCTGTCAGACAGCTCATTGAGGGCAGCCTAGTATATATACTTCCTAGTTCTGTATCCCCAGTGCCTGCCACAAAGTAGACACTCAGTAAACAATGAATAAATGAAAGCTAAGGCTCACTGAACACAAACACCAGATGAGATATTAATTCCAGAGAGCCTCATTTCTTGCAAAAATGTTAAAATGCAAAGGAGTACTTGCTCTTTTAGCTCAAGCTCGGCTTTTTAGAACCCTGGTTGCTTCAGACCTTGCTTCTCGATGCCACAGAGTTGTGGGAGGTGGCTGCAGTGGGTAGAGGGCAAATTGGTCCCAGTCTTTGAGGCCATGGGAAATCACCAGATGAAAGGAAAACAAATCTGGCATTATAAAAATACTTAGGAGGCCCTAGCTGGTTTGGCTCAGTGGATAGAGCATCAGCTTGCAGACTGAAAGGTCCTGGGTTTGATTCTGGTCAAGGGCACAACCCTAGATTGTGGGCTTGTAGGGGACATGCAGGAGGCAGCCAATCAATGATTCTCTCTCATCATTGATGTTTCTATCTCTCTTTCCCTCTCCCTTCCTCTCTGAAATCAATAAAGATATATTTTTTAAAAAAAATACTTAGGAGAAGGCACTAAGCAGGGGCACAGAAAGAGCATCTCTGAGTTGATTCTGGAGGAATGAACCTTTTCCGGCAGCAGAACTTGGAGCGTCCCGGGCACAGCTGACAGGCGGCTCGAGAGAGCCCCTGGAGTTGCGCAACCACTCCGCTCAGGTCTCCCCACACTCGGGCTAATCTTGTAAATCGTCTCAGGGAACACGGGGCAGTCTCGGAGGCTTCAGGGACTTTGGGGCTTTTTTTCTGGGGCTTAAAGTTTTTCTCTGCTGCTGACTCACATGTTAATTATTGCTTTCCTCAAAGTAGAATTAACATTGCGCCCGCCTGCCTGGATATTATACAAGTGTTTTATCTGCCCGGTAGACCTGGGTATGCAGGACGGCCGCTGTGGAACCTCGGTCCCTTCTTGAGCAGTCAGGGCAGCGAGAGGCACAAACACAGAAACCAACCTTTCTTTGCTTTCGAGTCGCTGGGGCAGAGGCTGCTGGGGGTGCTCTGCTCGGCCCAGGAAACAGAGGGCTAACTGCCCAGGGTTAATTGACCAAAATCTTTTGAAAAGTGTGGCCAAGAGTTTCAATTTGCTGTCACCCTCAGCATTAATGGACAGAGCTGGCGTTTCAAAGAAAACTATCCACTTATTTTCCCTTTGACTGCTGGACTGGATAATGAAGTAAAAATGACATTATCTCTAATAAAAGTGATTTGCAGCAATCATTGATAGAATCTCAGTAGCAGAGATCTGCCATTAGCACGTTAGCCAGATAAGAGGAGCAGCTGGAGTCTATTAACCCCCTCCCGGTCTGGTGTGTGTGTTGGGAGGTTAGGATTGAGGTTTGGGGGCTAGATTTTTAAACATTAAACTTTGGGCTAATGAAGAGTGTTGACTACAAAGTGGGTCATTCTTGAACCTCACTTGCTGACCTTTATGGTTGTCATTAGGTTTTTAATTTGTTTGGTGTTTTTTTCTTAGGATTTTTGTGTTTAGTGGTTTTTGTTTTTGATGTGTGTGTTTTTGTGGTGTGTATGTGGTGGTTTTTTGTTGTTGTTGTTTTGTTTTTTTGGCTCATTTTCTCACCTCCATGTTACATCACCCTAGGGTGCAACCCTGGCCAAGGCCTGGCATCCTCCCTGGCAGAAATCTTGCTGCAAGAAGAGCATCTACACATGTGATGTGAGGGCTTTGGGCGACGGGTGGTTTTGGGCAACAGATTCTTCTGTTGTGTCAGGAGGTGGGATCGGAGGCAGAAACCTCCCTGGTCTCCTCAGGGGATGGGGGAGGGGCTGCCCCGTCCAGGCTTGCTCCCTAGTCTCAGTGAAAGCTGACTGGCATCTGGCTCACGGAACACCCCCTGCAATAGGGCAGTGGGCACAGCCAGCAACTTCTGTGTGAAAACATCCTTAGGGCATGGGGATCAGCTTCCTGGGACAGTGCGGAGTCACCGGATATTAGGTAACCTAGTGGTGAATGAGCCACTACCACTCCTCTTCATTAACCCACTTTCTCTGGTGCTTTTCTTTGGAAAGCACCACAGCGTTTTAACTCTGTGATCCTAATCCTGCAGCCGCGGGTCACTCCAGCCCTCCACACTGTGGCTGTATCTGAACGAGCTGGACGAAACTGTCCTTGCTGGGGTAAGGCACCGTGCCAGGCTCTGAGATACATAAGAAATGTGACAGAAATGTGACATTTTGTGCCCTCGGAGAAGACCTCGAGGATAAGGAATAATGAAGTGATGCTCCCTTGCAGTTAAGTGGTTTAGATCAATTCTCCAGGCAGGTGTTCAGGGCCCGGGTGGGAGGAGAGATCAGTGTGGGCTGGGTAGAGTGATCAGGAAGACCTCTGTGGAGGTGGTGGGTCTATGTTTGGTTCTGAAAGCAGAGGGTTTGGAATGTAAGAAAGGAAGGATTGGATTTCTGGGTGGCAGATGGGAGTGTTGAGTGGAGGGTGTCCGTGCAGAGTGTAGGCTGGCTGGAGCAGGTAGGGTGCTACGGGCTTGTGGGAGCTCGGTTTGGAAAGCAAGGTCGGGACTGGCAGACCTCAAGGGGCGTCTAGATGTTGGACTTCAATGTGAGGGCAGTAGGAAGTGACATGCCGAAATGGTTTGGGGGGAAGGGGGTGTAGACTGGTGAGTTATTCCTCTCCCTGGGTTCTGATTGGAATTGTGTCCTGTTGGATCAGCGGTCAAGGAGGCAAGGGGCAAGGGGAAAACAGCTGGAGGATTGGGGCTAAAGTCTTTGAAAATAAAACAGAGGAGGCGTGTGCCCTTGGTGAAGTTTGCTTTTCATCCCACGGGTCGCGTTGATGAGTTACTGTTCAGCAAGAATGCCTCCCCCAGGTCTCTGTGGGCTGAGCCGAAGCTCCAGCCTGTGGCGGCCCAGGGGTCGCTGCCATATTTAGAGCTCCCAGCAAAGGAACTCGTTCCCCCGGGCTTTGTTGGCGAGCGAGAGGGCTTCTCAGACTTGCTGTACAGTGTGACACATGCTCCCCCAGCAGAAGAGGGATCCAGGCTGGGTTCTGCCCTGCCCGTCACCTGGCGCATCAGCCACTAGCGAATCAATGGCATAGGCAGTCATCAGATCCTCTGACTTCATTTACCAGTCCTTTCGTTGTTGAAGGCCCTCGTCTGCGCTGGGCACCTTGTGGATACTCAGTGGTGTTTGTTGACTGAATTCTCTCCACTCTGACTTTTCCTGTCTTGCACCCTGCCCTCCAGCCCGTCTCCTGACCACTGGCACCCCTGTTCATGCCCAGCAGCATCTCTGTCCTTCTTGTCCCTCCTGCTCTCCTGATGGCCTCCCCATATCTGCTTCTTCTTCAAACCCCACCTCCAGCACGGAGCTCCCCGCTCTTCCTCCCCTCGCACTCCCGTCGCATCACTGACAACAGGCCTGTCCCTTAGGACTTCACTCTCCACTTCTCTGCAACCTCCCAGTTCCAGGTCTCATTCCATTCCTGACAGCCCCAGCACATGAAGAGGTAAATATTTGTTGAATAAGTAGAGAGAGAAAAAAAAAAAGCTATTGCGGGGGGTGGGGGGTGGGTGGGTACAGCTCTACATCCCAAATTGCTCCATATTATCATTTGAGGGTGTGATAGTAACTTGGGGAAGACTTCCTGGCATTTCCCGTGGCTTTTGATGACTCCTCTACAAAGGAATGGAACATAGCTTCCTAAATGTGCAGGAACAGCTCACGGCTCATCGGCTCATCACAGAATTGGAAGAAAGGACGGGCTTTCACTGTGGCCATGAACCAGATCCCACAGCTCTGGACTGTGGCCATGTACATAGGCTAGAAATCAGGGTTCTAAAGGAAGCCCAGGAGGGAAAGGGTCTCTGAGTTTCTCTCCGGCTCTTTTCTCTCTCCTTTCCCTTTGCTTCCTCTCTTCCTTTTTTAAATAGGGAGACAGGGCTGTGGAATGGGGGGAGGAGAATGAGAGCTCCTGCGTGTGCCCCCACCCTTTCTCTCGCATTTGGAAATGCTTTAAATACCAGGCCCGGAGTTCTGGCATCAGATTAGGATTAGTAAAGCCAATCCTAGGGTATTTCACTATTAGCATATGATTAAGCACCAGACCCGATGAAAAGATGAAACAAACGTTACTTCCTTTGAAATCCAAGAGACTGAAATAAAGAGAGAGAACTGACCCTTAAAATCATATTCTGTACTTGAAAAGAGGTCTCTCTGCCTATTCCAGTTATGGCTTTTTAATTTTTTTTTTTACCCAGAATGTCTGACGACACAGCCAGCCAGGGGAATTTCTGCCCCCTCCTTCCTGAATATACCCAGCACTGGCCCCTGAGGCGGCCCGGCTGTTTTCTCATGACACGATGATTATTTTTGGCATCGCACATACTTTCTCTAATGTTATTACCCCCTCCCAACCCCCCCCCCACCTTGGTTGCCTTTTGATGAGCAATTGTTTTGGCAACTCTGCATAAATCAGGGATTAATTTTAGTTCAGTGTGGTGGGGGGTGGAGTAGGAGAGAGGAGGACCTCTGCTTTTGCCTCCTCTGCAGCACCCAACCCCCACTCCAGTGCAGGCACAGAGGTCCTCTCCCCCGACTCATGAAAGAGCTTGCTTTCACTAGGCTCTGTGCTCACCATTCATCCCTTTTGCCAGCAGGGCTTCAGGGGATATCTAGAGGTGATGCTGGGGGCTGCACCTCGGGGATGGCATCTTAATGACTTGCCTTGGCGGGTGTTAGAACAGCCCCATTCAGAGCAAGTCCCCTCCCTGTGCAGTTGGCTCGCTCAGCCTCTGTCCATAGATGTTCTCTTGTTCACGCTGCATGAGGAAATGGAGATTTCCAAGTGAGAAGAAGCCTTCCCAGTGCTTTAACTCTTCACTGAAGGGAAGAGGTGCGGCAGAGAGCTGAAACCTAAGCTGGCCCAGCTGCAGCTCCCGGGAGAGCAGCAAGGCCCCGCCCTGGGGATGGAGGCCAAGCCCGCTGGGATCACTTTTTCTTTCCTCCCAAGAGGGAAAGGAGAAGAGTAAAGGGCACACTTGAATTGTTTTTATGATCAATTAGCAAATATTTACCCAGGTTGTCTGCCATGGCCTCAGTCCTGTGATGGATGCACAGAAGTAGATGTTGTGCCTATGGCCTATCCCCCCAGGGCACCAAGCTTGCCTAGAAAAGCCAGCGAGACAGGGAGGCCTTTAATGAAGGCAAGTGAGTAACATAGGAAGAAAGCACCTTGGAGAGAAAGTGAGGGTGGCCAGGGAAGAAACTGGGGGAAGTAGAGCTTGAACTGGCCCCGAAGATGGAGTTTTAAGAAATAAGGGATGAGATGATAGTGGTGGGGAAGATGCGAAGGAGGAGACATCAGGTAGGGCTTAGTGAGTCCTAGCTGGTTTGGCTCAGTGGATAGAGCATAGACCAGTGATGGCGAACCTTTTGAGCTCGGCGTGTCAGCATTTTGAAAAACCCTAACTTAACTCTGGTGCCGTGTCACATATAGAAATTTTTTGATATTTGCAACCATAGTAAAACAAAGACTTATATTTTTGATATTTATTTTATATATTTCAATGCCATTTAACAAAGAAAAATCAACCAAAAAAATGAGTTCACGTGTCACCTCTGACACACGTGTCATAGGTTCGCCATCACTGGCATAGACTGATGGATTGAAGAGTCCTGGATTCAATTCCACCCAAGGGCATGTGCCTAGGTTGTAGGCTCGATCCCCAGGACCAAGTGTGGGAAACAACCAATCCATGTGTCTCTCTCACATCGATGTTTCTCTCTCTCCCCTGCCCTCCCACTCTCTCTTTAAAAATCAAGGAAAAAAATATCCTTGGGTGAGGATTAACAACAACAACAACAACAAGCATCTCTAAGCAGAGAGAAAGTACTCTACTGGACCTTGAGGGCTGACCTAGGGCAAGAGGGTGACCAGATATCGCCTTTGCTGCCTCCCAGATCAAGAGCTCATCTAGGAGTATCCTTAGAGGGCTCCCCCACCTCCACGCCCTGATAAATCCAGCTCAGCTAAACCTTTTGACCCTACAAGAGGGACTGCCTATGCACATTTTGGGAAAAGCTACCCAATTTGAATTAAGAATATTAGATATAGAGTCAAAGGATGGGTGTGAGTGCTGGCTTCATCTGGGTGACACTGGGCATGTCACTGACATCCTTGGGGCCTGTTTCCTCCTGTGTAAAACAGGGATGGGACCATAGCTTCCTCGTGAGATGGTTCGGGATGGAAGCAGAGGCGGTGCGATGAGAGTTCATCATCAGTCTGCAGGTACTGCATGTGGCTCTTTCCCAGCCGCAGCTGCAGTCTGTCAGCTGGCTGGGGATAAGGGGTCCCTCCCCCGGAGTCTGCACAGTGTAGGGGTCGGGCAGTAGCAGGCATCAGAGGCCAGAGAGAGCAATGGAGAGAAGGCACATGCCTGCTGTGGCTACTGGCTGTCCTCCCCTTTTTGTGGGTGCAGATGCCATCGAGTCTCCTCTGTCAGTGCCCTGGGTGTGGTGAGATGGCGACAGTTGGAAAAAACATTGAACAACAAAGAGCGGCCATCTTCGCAGACCTGGATTCCCCAATTTCAGTAGCTGGTCATCCCTGTTCAGATGCTGTAACCTGGACATGGCAGGAGGGAAAGAGGAAGCCTAAGGGGGTGGGGCGGGGGGTGACTGGGCAGAGAAAGCTGCTGAGAGGGTGTGCACATCCTGAGTGCTTCCCTTCCCCCGTGCCTGTCTCTGCATCTCCACCTCCGGGGCTCCACATTCAGCCACGCAGCTGGCTACGTGCTATCTTTTATTATACAGAACAAATTAAAACGCATCGCCTGATAAAAGGTGGACATCATAGTGTTATTTATAACAGCTAGGACTTAGAAACCATATCTGAACAACAGTCAAGTGCATCGTGGTCCACCCACACAACATGATACTGCTGGCTGTTATAAATGTGTTTTAAAGAATTCTTTGAAATGTGATAAAATGTTAAGTAAAAAGCCATAAATCCAATGGGATTTCAATTTTTTTCTTTATACCTCTGTGTATTTTCACAGTTGCCTACTTAGATATGCATTACCCTTGTTCCCACCATAGCCTTTTTTAAGAGTTTCATGCTCTACCAACTGAGCTAGCCAGGCACCCATACCATAGCCTTTTTTAAAAAAAAGAAATGATCTGTTACGATAAACGAGGTTATGAGATGGTAATGCATGATGAAGGCCCATTTCCAATTATGTGGTAGGTGTAGTGCTGGTTGGCAGTGGGCTCTCTGTTTGTGTGTTCTTAAAAGAGAGCACAGGGATTTTGCTCCAACTCCACACCTTTCTGAGCCTCAATTTTCCTCATCTCTAAAATGGGAAACATGATATCTGCTCTTTCTAGCCTACTGGGAAGATTTACGGATCTACTTGTAAAGTACTTTATAATGAATGATACAGGCTTACAGTGGTATTACTCATTAATAGGTTGAACAAAGAGAACCTGCTAATGCTTGGGCTTGGTGAAGCTAAGCATAGGGACAGTTTGTCACTGTTACTCCTGTACGTGCACGGCTTCTCCCAGCTGGGCTGGGGACTGCACACGTCCTCCGATTATGGAAGGAGCTGGGTTATCTGGGGCCAGATGGGCAGTACCGATGGGACTGCTCAGTAATTGGATCTGCTGCTTTCTTCTCCGAGGCTGCCTGGAGCAGAGAAGGCCACCAGATAAGCATCTCCAGTGGGCCCCAAGCAGAATTGACCATTAGAGGGCCATGCTGGGTGGGCCTCAGACATTACTGTCAGCTCTGAATGCAGTCCAGGCCCTCCCTCTAGGGGCACAGAGTGAGCAGGGAGCTGGGGCTCAGCCCAGAGGAGTGGAGGTGGGGAGGTTGAGGTATGAGACACTTTTCAGGATTCCTCATCCAGGGAAGGGGTCAGTGCAAACATCCATTCCTGTTTTAGCCACTTCAGCCCTCACCTCCTCTGTGTATCCCCTCTTTAGGACGTTCAGTGTACTAGCCTGTAGTATTACTATCTCCCAGCAGGCCGTGGTCTCTTTCAGGGCCGAGACCAGGTTGGTTTGATCTGCCCAGTTCCTCCTGAATTAGATTTCTTCCATTTTGACGGGCCTATGTTGATGCCCTTTCCTCCCCTTTACAATAGATCCCCCTGCTGATCATTACTGTCTTTGGACGACATCAGAATGTCCCTGGAGAGCTGGTCACCAGAACACTCCCTCTTCTAAAACATTTTTGCCACACCTTTCGGATTGCCCGCAGAGCCAAAGGCCATTCTTTCAGAAACCTTCCATTGTGGCAAGGCCTTATCTTTGAGGGCACATTTTATTCTTTTAAACAACCAAATTCCATCCTCGGGGTGGGTAAACGGGAGAATATTGTTCGGAATTTAAAACGAAGCATGGTTTATGAAGTATTATGACTGATTTTCTTGTGGGGCTCTGTAACTAATTCTAAAAAGACCCCCCAAAATGCTTAGCACATCGACCGCTTCGCAGGAGTGAAGTTTGTAGCTTCTCCCGAGGTGGCTGTTTTGAGGGGCAGCTGCTTTTTCTGTGGCAGCCATTCAAATCGCTGCCTCCTTACTTTTGCCTCTCTCTGTCAGTTACAGCATCTGGTACAGTGATAGGCACACAAGCTCCCCGATAATGACTGGCTGTTGGTGGTGACTCTCATTTCCTCCATTCACAGCTTCTGCACACTGGTACCCGCTTAGAATTTCACCACCAACCAATAGACTCATCCAAGATGGTTTCATTAGCTTCAGCCTCTCCCCCTGACCCGTAACCCATTCTGCTCCTCAGCCATCGAACCTTTTAGGTAATGGACATTCAGTTTTGAGACCCTGATGGCCCCCAGGTGTTATGTGGGGCAGTCCTGATCGTACTGAACATCAGGAGACAGTCGAGAATTAAGCAAGCAGCCCCGTGGGTGCAGCTGGTGACATCCTGAAGATCCCGCCAGGCTATGTTCACCTGGAAGCCAGAAACCAGGATCAGCTTGCCCAAGAGCTGACAATGGTGCCACCTTGGAGCCATGACCCAGAGGTTAAGGAGACATTTTTAAGATAACGAAGCCCTGGACCAAGAGATTTTTCTTGGTTGAACTGTAGCGTATACCTGCTGGAGCTTTAGGACAGTCACATTTGTTTTGCCTTTTGATGGGCTGCCTGGCTCTCACGTGGACACTTCCCTCTGGTGGGATCCGACGTCTCAGACTTTGAGTTTCCAACTCAGGGGACTTAAGTATAAATTTGTGTATATTAAGATGTAAAAGAAAAAATATATAGACGGAAACTGCTTGTTCTCCATGGAGAGAGACACACATGCAGGTTGGCCTTGCAGCTTTTAGGGAGCACTAGGGAGTCCCTTCTGACACCACCACCCCAGCCCAGCCCCTGCAGAGATGGAGGCAGCCTCCTGCGGAGCCGACAGCACTGATTCCCCTTCTTCCTACTCACTCCCCTTTCGAACTCCGAGATGGATTTTTAGTCCTACTCCTGATGTCTAGGTCTTTTCCCCGCGTGAGTGGGTGCTCACTTAAGGACAGAGTCTCCTCCCATCCCCTGTGGAATCTTGATGTCACTGTCTCTTTTCAAAGCTTTAACCCTCCTCTTCCTCCTGTCCTGTACACGAACATCTAATTTGTGGGCAAGTGTCTAACACGGCACCGTGCATTTCGAAGGCATCCAATAAGCAACCGTTTCCTTGCTGCCGGTGGAGAAGAAACCTTTGATCCTGGAGACCCAGATGAACTAGGTCTGAGACAATATCTAATTTAACAAGTTACTTAATCCCTCTGAATCCCCAGTTCTTGGGGATGAGAGTCCCTATCTCTCAGGGCTGTTGTGAGACTCGTATGAGATAACACAGGTAGGAACAAAAAGTGTTCTCTGAGCCCTGCAAACACCACCAAGGTATTGTTGTGTGTCCTCCTAGGATCAGCTGAAACCCTGCCTCCCTCACCTTGTTTACTCACAGCTTGCTTCTTATCTTAACCACCCATACAGCTTATTGTTTGTACTTGTTTCGTAGTTAATAGAAATGTTTCAAATTGTTGTTTCCCTAACTAGAATGCATTCTCCTTGAAAACAAGGAATGTACTTCTTATCCACCCTGCAGGTCCACGGGTCCAGCACAGAGCTCGGTAAACACCTCTGCGTCTGCGCGCGGGCCCAGGTACCCAGGGCCTGGTTTACGCTGCGTGTCCCATACACAAAATATTGTGTAAGACCAGCCTGTGGTCACAGCCAGGCCACCAAGAAAGACAGGCGCAGGAACTTTGTCAAACGAGCAACGTGGAGTAAGAAATACATTTCGGAGTCTTTTCTGAGGATTTGGAAAACTTAGGATAAAATATCTTTTTACAAGAAACCAGCGTATTCTAACATGCCGTGTCTAGAATGGTCATTTTTTTAAAAAAGCTGGTCTATTGCAGTTAATTCTAGAACCCATCTAGGGAGCGAAAATAAAGTTTGAGTATTTTAGGAAACAAAGCCTGATTGACCGAAGAAGGTTCAGCAACATGACCCAAAGAACTGGTCAAGATCAGCCTGACCCCAAATATGCCTCCAGCCCTGAGGCGGTTTGGCGATGAAGAACAGCTGTGATGGCCAAAGTCTGAATGTGACTAATACTCATATTAGCCAGATAACGGAATCGTTATTGTCTGTCATGATGGTTTCCATTTGTGGAGAGCTTTCTGGCACAGGCATACCTCAGAGATATTGCGGGTCCGTTTCAGAACACCGCAATAAAGTAAGTCATAAGCTTTGCTTGTGGAGGGTCTTGCCTTTGATTTGTAAAAAAAAAAAAAAAACACAAAAACACGCAACATCTGTAAAAGCGCAATAAAGCGAAGTGCAATAAAGCGAGGTACACCTGTACTTCCAACCCTTCTATGCTCATCTCATTTGATCCTTACAAATAAGGCATGAGATCTCTCCCATTTTACAGATGCGGCTATAAGGGCACAAAGAATGCGCTTTCTTGTCCAAAGTCAGATAGCTAGTTTGTGGCCAATATATTAAAACATCAGTCCTAACTTTCAGTCCCCTATTCTATTTGCTAAGAGACCTAACCCATGATAAATGGTGTGAGGAAGTAGACTGTATATGCAGCAGTTGGGCTTGGGTGGCGGGGGGGAGTCTTACCTTCACACTTGGCATTAATTATACTTGTTCTTCGGTGTTGCTAATGAAATCATGACAGTGTTACACATGACAGTGTTGACTCTTCCCAGAGTCAACATTAGGCAGATAACTCTGGGCTGTGTCAAGTTGAACTAGATAACTTCATTAAAGTCATGTGAGTCCCCAAAGTGCAACTAAAAACCAGGTAGCTAAAATGGAGTCGTGACTTTTAAAAACCAAAAGGCTGTGTGAGATTCTCAATCTTTCTTTTTCTAAATGTTAAGCTGTTCCTGGTTCTTTATTTCTTGCTAACGCCACTATCTCCTACCATTAAGCAGTGGGAAGTGTATCGGCCTAGGAAGAGATGGGTCCTAGCCCTAGCTCTGCCACTAATCAGCTAGATGACTTTTGGTAAGTCACTTAACTGGGCTGGGTCTCAGTTTCCAGATCTGTGAAATGGGACAGCAGCAATTCCTGTCTTGCCCACCTCGAAAGATGGTTGTGAGGATGGAATTAGACAGGGAGCACCCATGTGCCTCAGGACTTCTAAGTGCCTTGCTCACTAACAATCTCCAAGGACTTATGCAGACACTTGCTTTGTGATCTTGGGCAAGTTGCATATTATGTTTGAGCCACAGTTTCCACATGTGTAAATTGTGCTCACAAAACCCTACCATATTGTGTTGTTAGGAGGATTATAATGATGTAATATCTGTAAGGTACTTGGTGTAACACCAGGCACAAAAGTAGGTGTCAATGAATATTTGCAGGTCCAGAGAACATGGTAGGACCCAAATGTCAAATGCCATTACCAGACAGAGCGCTGACCCCAGATACTTTTCCCCTTCCTGGTTCTCTCTGTTTCGTCTGCTCTTTGCTCTAAGGAAGGGACAATGGCAAAGGGCCATTCTGTGCACACACACACACACACACACAATGGTGTTAATGTCACAGCCTGTTCTGGGGACCTTTCCCACCCCAGGATGGCTTCTCTAGGTGCCCCTGACGACTGGTCACGTGTTGATGTTGCTTGGGGTTGCCAGGGTTGGTGCTGGAGAATGGAATCAGCATCTTTGAGACACTGGCTTTCATGACATACAGGGTGATGTGTACAGTTTTAGTGTCCTGTGCCCTTCCCACCCTTACTTCCTGTGCCAGGATGCCTGCGAACCTTGCACAGCTGCTTTTTCTCCACAATCAGAGGTCAGAACTAAAATGCAAGTGGGAGAAGCTAATCTGCAAACTGTCACGAAAGGTCTGGTGCAAAAGCAACTTGATCCTGAGGCAGATCCGAGAGGGTGGTGATGGGTGGGGTGCAAGGGAGGGAGTTCTGGGAATTGGATGTCGGGGGGAGAGGAGGGACCAGGGATTAGGTGAAGGAAACATAAAAGAGAGATAAGACAAGAAAGAAAAAAAAACAGTTTCACCCTTTTCACAGTTTTTCGGAAGGTTCTTCTTGACCATTAACAGCTCTTGGACATTCTTTCTGCCGTCTGGGCAAATGGTGCTTAATCCATCCAGGGAGCTGGATGTTCTGTTTTTTAAAATGAAACATGTTGTAAAGTCAAAGCTGTGCCTCTGCCCCAGATCCTGAAGGGTTTGAAAGGCATGTCCACATTCCACGAATCCCAAAATACAGATTTTCTGTCCAGATTAGAGGCGGCGAAGCCAGACGAGAGGAGCACAGCCCTGGCCTGGAATCTCAGGCGGGAGGACAGAGACAGTGAGCTGGAGCCGGTTGGATGAGGCCTTGAGGGCCATACTGCACTGGACACTTGAAAAAAAAATTGTTTACCAACAGCACAATACATGTTATTTCTAGAAGCATAAGAAAATACAGATAAGCACGAAGGGAAAAAACAATCCCCATATGCTCACCAACCTAAAACTGCTACCATGTTTGTCTATAGAGAGACAAGACAATCCATCCTCCATGGTTCTGGGGCCCACCTGCTGGTGCCGAGCCCCGCTTCCCCACGTATGTGCAGAGAAGCTGCAGAGAAATTGGCCTCGATGGACCCATTTCCTCATCTGTAAATTAGAGATGATACTAATGACGACTTGCAGGGGTACTTGTAAGAATTAAAGAAGCTACAGTAGTAGTGCTTAAACCAGTGCCTGGGATATAGTAAGCACTGTACATATGATAGCTCTAAGAATAATAGTTATTTTATTCTATTTTCTAGATTTTTTATAATATACAAGAACTATTATATATATATTTCTATGAAAATTGGGTTGTACCGTAGACTTTGGCAATGTTTTTATTCTCATGATCATCCTTTCATGGACAGATTTGTTATTAACATTAGCTAACATTGATTGCTTCCAGTGGAGATAGGCCTGATGCTAAAGGTTTTGCATAAATTGTCATACTTAATCCTCACAATAACTCTGTGGAGAATAAGTACTGTTATGACCTTTCTACAGATGAGAAAACTGAGGTTAAGCAATTTAAATAATTTGAGTGTATAGAACTGAACATTCACCTCAGCGCCAAGATAACCAGGACCAGGGCCAAAGCATTGCCAGTGGGTGAATTTAGTCTTTGCTCAGACCCCACCATGTGAAGCCCTGTCTGGGCAGACAGAGGGAGCAAAGCAGGCGGGAAGACAGTACCCATGAGAGCAGAGCTCACAGTAGGAAGCAGGTTGTGAGGTTCAGATGACTGGTGTGAGCACGTATTGGTTCAATGTGAGAGCTTGGTCGTACCCTGGGTGGGGAGCCCTCGGGATGTCTTGATCAAGGGTATGATGGAATGACAGTGACATTTTAGGGACTAACCCCTTGTCTCTCAATCTAGGAGTAGCTCGGAGAGGAGGAAGGAGAAGTCCCGGGATGCAGCAAGGTGCCGAAGGAGCAAGGAGACGGAGGTCTTCTACGAGCTGGCCCACGAGCTGCCCCTGCCTCACAGCGTGAGCTCCCACCTGGACAAGGCCTCCATCATGCGGCTGGCTATCAGCTTCCTGCGAACACACAAGCTCCTGTCCTCAGGTGAGGCTGGTAGACTCGCCCAGGAGGCTCCATTGTGCCAGAGTTAGAAGGCCACTGGGAAGGTCTCCCCACCCGGGAACTCCCACTCTGCAAAACGTCCACCCACAGAAACACCATCACTAGTGCTTCCCTCCCTCCATGTTACACTCCTCCCTTCCAGCCATGACCTTCACCATGAATACAGCCATGAGATGAAGGGCAAGGATGGGACCAAAGAAACGCAGGGGCACCTGGAGGCTGAGAGGAGAGGGGGGGCTGGGACAACAAAGCAGCTTTTGCTGGCCTCTCAGCTGCCTTTCCCATTGGCCGTACGACCCACACTCCACTCTAGGAAGTGTTTTAGAGCTTGTCTCCCAGCTACCTTCTCCAAAAGGGCAGAGATGTGCCCAGACGGTCTTCCCCTCTTCCTAGCCAATACGCCAGGCTAATTATTTGGTGTCTCTGCTCTTGGTTTCCTCAACTGTAAAAAGAGGTCAAAAATGCATATTGCACAGGGTGTCGGTGAGAATTAACCGAGATGCTGTCTGTAAGGCACCTGGCCCAGCCACACTCACTCACACTGGGGCGTCTTTGACAGATAACCACCTCCCCGTGGAACTAACTCATTCTCACCCTCCCTGGTTTCTCTGTAAATCTCAAGTTCACGAAATATTTTTTTTCTCAGAGTTTACATTCTTCATAAAGCCATTTCCTGTTAGTCCTGACCGAAAGAGGTGGCCTCAGGAATTTCCCAGTTTCAGATCCTATGTGACAGTCCCGGTTAGTCGGTCAATTTTGTGCGGAATCGGGGCAGTGGGTAGTGTCGCCTGTTGTGGCACTACAGGTTGGCGCGTCCAAGGTAGTGAGGGCGGGAGGCGGGCAGGGAAGGGAAGGTTCTTTGGTGGTTGGTTTTCAGTTTTCCCGAGTGAGCAGGGTGCCTTGGAACCGGGTGGATTCCGCCATCCTGTTATGAAGTGGCTATTCTGGGAAAGTAACCCTGAGCAAGGGGAATCCAGCGTGAGGTTGGGAGGCCAGACGGACAAGTGCTATTCTGGGCCCTGGAGCACAGGAAGGATGTGAGGAAAAGACTTTCAGAAAATAGGATGACAGCTCAGTGGGACCGAGGGCTGGAGGGCTCAGCCTGTACTGTAAGTGTAAAGAATCTTGGAAAAGTACAGACGGGAGGGGGAGAACCAAGGGCATAGACAGACTCTATAAAATACTTCCAAGGAAACAATGCAAAGCTGTGGGAGATTCGTTGTCATTCATGCTACAGAGAGAGGGAACAATGGGCCGAAGTGTAGGAAGGGCCTGGAAATGCCATCTCAGGGGACACGTGTCCCTCTTTCTTTTGAAGAGGCTCATCCCCCGGGACAGGTGAGGGCAGTATCTGAATCTGTTCTACATAGACACAGAGTCAGCAGTGGAAAATTTAATAACTAGATGAAGACCCTTCCTGTCACCCAGAAACATCTTCTCAACTTCCTAGTAATGGTACTTGAAATTCTGCTCTTAGACATTAATTCCTTTGGGTTAATCATTGCTCCCTTCCACCACCATCCCCCATTCCTCCACCAACAGAGAGCCCCAGAAAGGTTAATACATTAATCCCGGGACACCTCTCGGATTGAATTGGGACTGTAGAACGTTTCACAGATGATGAAACCTGAAGCACAGAGAAGCCAAGATTGCCCAAAGTCACACATTTGGGACAGGGAGAATCTGCGCCTGAAATTCAAGTCGTTCTACGTCTTGGTCCATGGGAAAAACACCCAGGAGGGCAGGTACCTTCTGCAACCTGAGCAGGCAAAGATGTTGACAAGGACTGGGTGTGTGTGGAAGAGGAGGGGAGAGACAGGGGAACCAAAGTTAAATGGAGGTGCTGGGGGCCGACCCCGAGCAGTGGGGCGGGGAGGAGGTCCTCACGCATTCCGTGAGTTGTTCCTGTCCTTTCTCTTAGTGCATGGCCTTGTTTTCCATGTTCTCCCGTACATAAGCCCCTCCGTGGTTCAGAAGCTGACTTTGAGAGGAACCTGCCTCAGAGGCTGAGCACGTCTTGCACGTGTGCTGACGGGAACCCCCTGTGTGCCAGACACGCCAAGGGAGATAGGAGCAGAGTGGCCACAGCGAGACCTCACCCATCTCCACTCGGGAGCCTTTGTTGCAAGTTGTGGACACAAACTGCCTGCCCGCTGGCTGGGTTCGGCCCCAGACCAACAAGAGTCCTCAGCATGTCAGCTCTGGTCCTCTCTGTCCCAAAGTAAGAAATGGCAGGAAAGGATACAGAGCCATCTGGTCCTGGTGTCCTTGAAGGAGTTCTCATACAACAAGCATCGCCCGGGGGAGGAGGAGATAGATGGCTTTCGGTGTCCCTTTCTCTCCCCTCCCTCCCAGGCTCCCACCACACATTCCCTCAACCTGTTGTTGAAATTGTTTCCAGGAATTGTGTGGGAGACACAGGATCTTTTTCTTTCCAAGTCATAGTTTGCTTTTTCAACACACATGGCTCAATGAAAAGGAGCAAGAATTTGTGGGCAGATAGACCTGCGTCGGAATCTCAGTCTGGCGGCTTTTTCTCTGCAGCCTTGTGGGAATTTCTTTCCTGTCTTCGAGCTGGACTTTCCTCCCCTGCACAGAGGGGATAACAGGACTTACCAAGCGATGCTGATAAGGATTGAGAACATGGATATAAAAACCCATTTCCTCTTGCCTGTCACATACTAGGCTCTTGATAAGTGATAGCTTAGAAATCAAAATTACTAGGAACAATAAATCGATCTATAATATATATATATATAATATATATAATAACTATACTATCCTCTTGCCTACCTTTCAGCAACTTCTGTCAAAATGCAGAGTTGCCACGCTTTTCCAGGTCAAAATAGACTCATTATTGAAACATATCTAACAAAGGTGAGCGCTGATGTTGGTTCGTTTTGTCATAGGAAATAGCTGGTTGCATACCTCAGAGTTCAAAAGGCTAAAAAAGACTAGGTTTTGCTTTAGAAAAGTTTCTTCTTTACTTAGTAACATGTTTCCCTTTGATTCTCACAGTAGGCTGTTCTGTGTGGGAATGTTGGAGAGGAAACCTCAAGGCTAAGAAATTCAGGCTAGGAGTCTGGGCTGCCGATTGAGATTTGTATCACCGGAAGCAAACTGAAACAATAGCTTTATGATATTAGCTTCCACGCTGGGCCGAGAACAGAACACACTCTGGCGGGAACATCGGTGGAAATACCACTTGATTGTCTTAAATCCTCTTTCAAGATGAGCTCTGCAAACCGTTGACCAGATGAGGGTCACCTGCATTTGCAGGGCACTGAACAACTGTAAATATGCAAAATTGGCTTTTCACCCTAAAACGGATTTTTTGACTTCCCCACACGCGTATGTGGTGAAATCAAATTCCTTTTCCACGAGAGCTGGGGGTTCATGTCAAGCAAGGTTTCTAAAGAGAATTGTCGGGTTGATTATTGATTCATTGGCATTTGCTTAGTGGAGACATCGGTCTTAATAAGAGATTCTGATTTCCTGATCTTTAGACTATTCAGGGAAAGATATTCAAATGTGGGACAAGACATTTTGAAGTTTTTACCGTGACATGTTCGTGCAGGAAGAGTGGAGCCACGGGGGGAAGTAGTGGAGGCAGACGTGGCTTCTGGTGCCTTCTTAGGATCACTTTCAGGCTTGTTTTCCTAGGTTTTCACCCCCTACTTTTTTACCTCCCCCCCTCCCCCCACCTCATTCACCCTCCAAACCAAGGCCTTTTTCTATCCTGTTTGGAGAGGAGCCAATAAGCTGATTCAGGCTAGGATGTAAATGTCTAGGAGTAGCTAATGGATAATCTCTTCTAGAGATACTGACCTTGTGTAGATCATTTCCTTAAGACTTAAACCAAAGAAGGATCTGGTCAGTCAGTAGGTATTCGCTAACCCCAGTTCCATGCTACGGCTTATGAAGGTTAATTCAGAGAGGAAAGATAGGCTAGTAAGTTATGTAAAGAACAACGGAATGACTCTCTAAGGGTGAACTTCCAAGGCCACTGGGGAGGCCAGAAATAATAGGTGAAACCAATACCTTCTGCCAAAATGTGAGTGTAGCCCAAGCCTGCTCCCTGGGAATGGTGGCGCTTACAGGTGTGGCTAATGATCCAGTAAGGGATCCCAAAATAATTTCCTTCTGGCAACGAAGACTGCTCTTGCAGTCCGTACCCCCAGGAATTGGGGATGGGCGTCTGTGGCCCTGGGAGAGCTGGAGGAGAGGAATCGGTCTAAAAGGAATGAGAACTAAGTAGGGACTATCTGCCAAGCACATCTGAACCAGGAAGATCTCAGCAGGATGGCTTTAATACAAAGAGTCAAAGCAGTGCGGGGACCTCTCAGAGTAGGAAAGAGAGAGGGAGGATGGCCCTGGTGGCGTAAACGTGCACCCTGACCAGCAGCAGCGCCTGGGGACAGCCTGGTCAGGAGCGTGTGCCCTGCTACCCTGCCACCCACTCACCCCAGACGCCCAGCTCCTGCTGCCCGAGGGCCCGCCCCACACGGGCGGTGCTGCCTGAAGGAAATGAGTGGTGCTCCGGAAAAAGTGCTCCGAAACCTCAGCCCGCGCACATCCTGGCTGTGGGGAGTCATCAAAGCCTGTTTACAGGGGCTATTTTTAGCATTAAAGGATCTTGTTGTGCTCCCTGGGCTGCGCGGGCTTCAGCTCAGCAAAGTGCCTCTGATTGTGGTGACCTGCCCTCTTCTTTGGGGTCAGACTCTGAAGGGTCTTGGGAAGCAAGTAACCGAGACCGAAAACCTAAGGCCATTTGAAGGCGCCCGTGGGCAGCGTGCTGAGCGCCCCCGGTGGTGCTAGCCTCACAGCAGTGTATCTTTGTCTCCACCAGCACCGTCCAGTCCTTGGGGAAAGGGTTGCTCTGACACCTCTCCACACCCTTGTATTCCCTAGGACAGGACTGAGCACAGAGTAAGTGACACTTGGTGGCAGATACCTAATGTCCTGCTTTGTGACTAGCCCAAGGCAGGCACATACATAATGGGGGCATAATAAGTGCATAGTTAATTTCCCAGGTGCCTAACACTGAGTCAGAGATTGGTGATGTCTTAGGGAACGCACATGCTCGCAGGAAAGAGCGAGAAAAGGCAGCGGAGTCTTCAGCCGAAAGTGATGTTCATGACCCCTGGCCTCTTGCATGAAAGTCTGCCTCTATCCCACAGTCTTCACCCTCAGCTCCAGCTGACAGGGAGCCAGCCAGGTTCCTTCAGAAGCCCCCAGAGGATAAGCAAGTGCTGTGGGAGCAAACAGTCCCACAGAGGAAAGAGGCCCGGCTGTCCCCGGGTCCCCAGGGGCCCGGCCTGCTGGCTTCCTGGTCCTCCAGCCATTGTGACTTCAGTTCCAAGACGTTCTGTTTCCATTCATGGCCCCCCGAGTGCCCCTCTCCCTCCCCCCCCCACCTCCACCCCAGAGGCCAGCTGCTGTGGCTAATTTCGCCACCTCGTGGAGGCAAGTGTCCTGGGCATGGATGGAAACCAGTTGCGCTCTGTCAGAACTGTTAAAAACAGGAAATTTTAAGCAGAACTATTTCCTCTGGGCCTAGTTAACTCAAATAAGGTTGTCTTGGGATTACTCCAGATTTTGAAGTCAGTGTTGCCACTGAGATCAAAGAAATTAAAGAGGAAAAAACCTCCTTCATAGGCCAGAAATCACAGGGCTGGCCTCTGCTGTCTGGAGGAGGTGGTCACCTATCTGGTGTGACTTACATGGTGCTGAGAGCCTCTCCTCACCCACCCCCAAATAGGTCACCCCCTGCCAACACAGGCTGATTCCCCCAGCTTTGGGGTCACTCGCAGGGCCTTGAATCAAGGTGGTGATTCTCAATCTGTGGTCCGAGGGCCAGCACCTCCGACGTCACCTGGGAGCTTCCTAGGGAAGCAGATTCTCAGCCCCAACTGGAGGCCTCCTGGGTCAGAACCCTGGGGACGGGGCCCATCGAGGGCCACCGAACCCGGGGACAGAGCCCATCGAGGGCCGCCTCGTGCGGCGGGACTGTGCAGGCTCCACACTCAGAAAGGTGCTGGGCCTGGTTTAATTTTTCAACAAGAGGTCCCACATTTTTACTTTGCACTGAGCCCTCCAAATTACATAGCAGCCCTGAGCCCAGAAATCCTTGTTTTAGGAAGCCCTGAAGGTGATTCAGGTACATGCTCTAATTGGAAAGCACGGAGTTCAGTCGTCGTCTTCCTGAAGCCTCTGTTCCCGTGTAGACCTTAACTGAGAGCCTAACATTGTCAGGGGCACCGCCTTCACCTGGCCTCCGGTTCATTGCCATCAGTTTAGCTGACTAGTTAGTCGGCAGTCACCAAGTGAGCAGGGATCAAGTGTGGGTATGTGTGCGGTATAAGGCCATTCCCAGATGGTCTCCCTTCCTATCGGCTAGCTTCCTGCACCAGAGTGTGGAGAGGAAAGAATTTCCCTCCTTTTGTTCCATGATTTCAGCAAAACAGGGAAAGCCACCAGGATACTACTCTGTAGGGCCCACTCTTGACTCTAAAGGCTGGCCTGTCCCCAGACGGGCCTGTTCTAGTCCTCTGTAGAAATAGCAGCATCTGTGACTCAGGCACATTCGCTGACCCTGTGTGCTCATCCCAGGCCCCCTGTTTGGGCACGTGGCAGACACTTAGATGGTTGGCCGTGTGCATTTCCAGAAAAGCCCCACTCCATGCTTGTGCGCCATCCCTGGCAGACATCCGGCTATGCCAGTCACATCTGTGTCAACACCACATTCATGCAAGCCATTCAACCCCCCCCCCTCTCTTTCCAGTTTGCTCTGAAAATGAGTCCGAAGCTGAGGCTGACCAGCAGATGGACAACCTGTACCTAAAGGCCTTGGAGGGGTTCATTGCCGTGGTGACCCAGGATGGCGACATGATCTTTCTGTCGGAAAACATCAGCAAGTTCATGGGACTCACACAGGTGACCACCCGCCTCTGGCTCTTTCACAAAGGGGAAATGTTTCTATTTGGGGGTAGAAATTAGTGGAAGGTTCTGATCACATCCCTCCTGATCTGTCTCTGCACATACCCCCCCTCCCCGCCCTCTCTGGTCCCCAACCACAGCCTCAGAACCACACTTTCACCCCCTGGCCTTGGGTTTGGCATTGCTGAAGGCCATCCTGGTGGACAGCTCTGCTGAATCAAGTCTCTCTCTGACATCAAGGGCAGTCCTGTTACATCCGCCTGTGTGTGGACTTCACACTGAGCTGGGAATCTGAGAAGATCAGATTCGGTCTCTTTCCTATGTCCAAATCTAGAAGGTGCCTCAGCTTCCTCTTGGACCCTTCTGTTTCAGTGTTAGGAATACTAAAGTCCAGCCTTGTTTTTGAAACAGGTGGAGCTAACGGGACACAGCATCTTTGACTTCACTCATCCCTGTGACCATGAGGAGATCCGTGAGAACCTGAGTATCAAAGATGGTAAGGTATTCTTTATTGTGTCTCCTTCCTTCTTGTGCCACCGGGAGGGGATCTGTATTCCCTTTGTATAGGAGTATAGGAGACATGGATCATGAGTATCATGGTCCAGAAAAAACCGACATGCAACACACTCCAGAAGAGCCTGTGAGAGATCGAGGGCACATAAAGGACCTGATATTCAGAAGCCTCCAAGGCAGCCAGACTCCTTACATGGCAGCCCATGGCTCCCCAAAGTGCAGAAGTGGAAGCTGCCAGAGTGATGCTGAAGTGGGCACAGCATCACTCTTCCCAGTTCTGTTGGTTAGAGCAAGTTACAGTCCAGCCCCGAGTCAGAGTGGGAGGGGACTACACAGGCCGAGAATATCACGAGGCTGGCTCATTGGGGCCACCTTTGGAGACTAGCTACCCTGGAGCCAAAGACTAAATCTGGTCCCCTGTGGAGACATAGGACAGGTAGATTTTGATGGAGAAGAAATTTAAAAGGTTTAGTGTATTGCACTCTCCCTGTGGGGCACCCAGTAGGTGCTGGTGGGTGGGAGAGCCCATACAAGCAGAAAGCACTTTGCAATGGCAGTTGGAATTGCTGCTTCATCTCTTATAAATGGGGACATTCAAGCAAAGATATGAATGGGGATATTATCAAGACGGAGGCTTTGGGCAGAAGAGGAGGTCAGTGACTTTCAAGGTCCCGTCTGAACTTGACATTGATCACGGCCCTGGGCAGATTCTGCCCTTGTCTAAACATCGCCTTTAACATCTCTCACCTGTCACTGTGTGCTTGTCCAACCTGAATAACAGGGGAGTGATACTAAGCCTGCAGGGTTTGGCTGCTGTTACTGTACACTCTGCAAAAGTAGACATTTTATTGGCCCACTTCCACCCTTGTTATATAGACTGAGCTTACAGCCTGGGCCTGCAAAATGCAGAATTCCAACCTCCCCCACACCCCACCCACCCACTGACCTCTCATAAGCCCCATCCTCTCCACCTGAAGACCTTGGACCACCGAGCTCCTAGAGCACACAGCCTGGAGAGCACTCCATGGGCTGTTCCATGTCTTATCTGCACTGTGAGAACTTCTTTTCTGGTTCTATGGGGAAGGGGCTACCAGACTCTGAATCCCTTCCTAAAGCAGGTGTTTGAAGCCTGAGAAAACCAAAGACTCTTTTATATTTTCTGCTCCAGAAACCCATTGGTCCTTGGGTTCTCAGTCTCTAGTCTCTGTCTGACCATGTGACCTGAACCAAGTCCCTTCATTACTCGGTTCCTTGGAATCTTTCTTTTCAAATTGGCAGTATTGAACCAGGCAAAGTCTAGGACCTTCCAGCTCTCCAGTGCCATGATTCACAGCATGATCCTAGTCTATTTATCTAAGTAAACTTTAGGTCTCTTGGTCCACGTATCCAGGACTTGGTATCAAACTCAGTAAATCAGCAAGCAGCTCCTTATTGAAGGTGCCGGCCTGAGTGGACTCATAATCTGGAAGCAAAGGGTTAGTCTGAGCACCAAGAGGAAGATAAGACCAGGAGGCAGATTGTGAAAAACTTTGAAGGCCAGGTGGAGGGCCTCGAACTTTATCCTGTAGACAGCGGGGAGCTATTGAAGGTTTTTGAGCAGGGGTGGAGTAATCTGATTAGAAAGATTAATCAAATGGTAGAATGGCAAGAATCCAGAGGCTAACAAGTTAGGAGGCCAAGGAATAATAATCCAACCTACAGCCACACTCATTTCCAGCACTTGAGCTGGTTTTGGTGGTGGGCCAGGCCCCAAGATATAAGAACATCTCCTGATATGCCAACCCCACCTATGAAAATTAAAATTGTAGGAAACATCATTAAGTATGGAAGGCATGGTTTTATTATCACTATGGAGGAATATTCTTTCTTTTAAAAAAATCCACCAATTTGGTCCATTACTTAGTAGGCTCTCCTGGGGATGTATAAGATAGAATCAAAGGTGACACAGTTCACTGGACACACAGATCTTTGGGGACATGACAGTCATCACAGCCCTCAGGAGGTTTAGGTGCAGAGGCTGGTGGCTGTGCCTGGAGGGAGGAGTGCGAGTATTTGAAACAGGCTCTGAAATGTTCTCGGATGCTGGGCAGGGGGCAGGGGTGCACCTTGGGGACCCAGGATCGGGATGGTGTGTAAGGCAGAATTTAGACATGGACAAAGGGACTCAGATGACTCTTTCTGCATTTATCACTTTGTTTTACAGAAAGTGGAGAAAGTTCTGAATGGGCAGGCTATTTGGAAACTATAAGGAAGGAAGCTATATTGTTTGTCTTGGTGATTTATTTAATTCTGGCTGAGAAAGGATATCCATGTTGAGTTAATTCTCAGAGTGGACTTGCTCACCAAATCCCAGGAGATTTCTACCAGAGGTCTCTCTTGAGCTTCACATAAGTCAGTTGAGGGGGAAAGCCGATTGCACATTATCCTGAATACAGCCATGGTTGGTGGAAAATAGGGCAGAGGAAGGTACACATTCCTGTGCGATGGGAATGAGGAAAAGACGGGAGTGTGTGAGGGACATTTCTATTCTGAGAGGCATATCCCCTTGGAGTCACTGTGGTCTCACCTAGACTATCCCTTGGAATTCCTCCTAGGGAGGCTGCACCGGCCCCAGCAGAGTTTTGCTGAGATTGTGGCCAATAGTCACTCATTGCCTTGCTGCTCTGAAGGGAGCACCCCCCACGTGCTAGGTGCCATGGGAAGAAAACAGTGTAACACCCCTAGTCTTTAGGTGCTTGTACTCCAGTTGGGGGGCAAGCAGGAGATGAGAAGGCTTTAGTCCATAGGCCAAGATGGTCCTCAGCATTCATGGCAAGCTACAGGTGCTAAAAGAGCAGAGACTTGGGAAATACAAACAATACATTGAACAGACAACACTGCAACCAGGTCCCTCTTCTGTATATAAATGAAAAGCTCAATGGTTCTGTCCACCCTTCCTCACCCAGGCTCTGGTTTTGGGAAGAAAAGCAAAGACATGTCCACAGAGCGGGACTTCTTCATGAGGATGAAGTGCACTGTCACCAACAGAGGCCGCACCGTCAACCTCAAGTCCGCCACCTGGAAGGTAGGGCAACACCAGGCACGGGCTGAGCCCCAGATGCGCCCCGCCCCATGCTCTCAGCCCCACATCTGACCCTCCATGGCTGGTCTCCAGGTCTTGCACTGCACCGGCCAGGTGAAGGTCTACAACAACTGCCCCCCTCACGGGGGTCTCTGTGGCTACAAGGAGCCCCTGCTCTCCTGCCTCATCATCATGTGCGAGCCCATCCAGCACCCGTCGCACATGGACATCCCCCTGGACAGCAAGACCTTCCTGAGCCGCCACAGCATGGACATGAAGTTCACCTACTGCGATGACAAGTAAGGCCCAGGAGCGTGTGTGCTGCGGGCAGAGAGTGTCTTACGTGTGTGTGTGTGTGTGTGTGTGTGTGTGTGTGTGTGTGTGTGGTGTGCCAGTGATAAAGGCATTGGTCTGGGGCATCAATGTTGTATTGTTGGCTGCCAGCTTGTGGGCCTGGGTCACCGTTCCACGTTCCACTCCATCCATGCAGCTAAGGGATGCCTAACATCATATTCGGCTGCTCCCCGTTGATTAGCGCCAGGGTCTGACTGCAGAGCTGTTCTGGTGTGCGGCTCTGTTGTCATTGTTGATCACTGTGATGCGTACATCCCTCCGTATGTGTATGTGTCAGGCTCCTGAGGACATTTCCAGGTCAGTCTGCTTCCTCGGGAGATGATGGCAAGAGGTCTCCATCAGTACCCCCAATTCAGATGCCAGCTGGGAGCCCGGGCTCTGGCCAGGAGACTGCCCCACGCCCGCATGTTCTGCGCGTATTCTCTTCCATTACTGAGCTCTTCCTTCAGTCTTTGCTCCTTCTGTGTCACCTCTGCTCTGGCCACTGTCCAGCCTAGTTTTGAAGGCTTTTCGATAAAGAGACCTAAACCAGACTCTCATCCCCCAAACCAGGCCCAGCTGGAAATTCTCTCACCCACAGGACACCCGGGGGTATCTAGCTTTCTTGATGGGCAGGGCCTGACTTTCCAGGCCAGGCTGTTTCTTTCCCCTGATTCTAGACTAACCTGATGTTGGCTGACACACCTTCTTAGAATTGGCCAACCCTCTGGGACGATTTAAAAATGTTTGTAACAGCATGCTTGAGTCCTTCCTGTCCCCCGGTTCTGACCATCATGGTGCCAGGACTCATGGCTCTTGGAGGTGGTGGGAATTATATAATTAGAAAGAAACACTCTCACCTCAGGGAGAAAATGCCATGTATGAAGATTTTTTCCCTGGTGCTGACACCGTCAGCATTAATTATAGTTGTTAGCACTGTTACTATTGTAACGATGATGATGATTAGAGGGAAAGACTGCTCCAAAGGCAGGCACCGAGAAATCCACGTGTGTGTAAGGATATTTAGCAGAGGCAGTCTTTGTATTCACATGAACGTTCTTGGCAGGAGACAGTTTTGTAACATGCACCACTCTGTGTAGTCTTCTGAGATGACGAGGGACATCCCACTGCAGAGCCCACTCTGGCTTCAGATGAGCTGGTGCCCCTGAGGAGCAGCTGTAGCACCGTGGACAGTGACAGCGGCATGCAGCCCTGTGAGGGGCAGCACGTCCCCACTGTCGCCCACAAGCACCGGGAAAACCCTGCTGTCCTAGAAAAGAGCTTGTCATGCCTGGATAATAGAAAAGAGGGATTTTTTTTGATTGTTGTTACAATGAAGGAAAAGAATCCTCTGGAAAGGGTCCTCTGGAAAGGGTAATTTGAAGTTATTCTTTATCCATTATCTTGTTTTGAATGTGTTTCAGGTCATTTCCTGAAAGCAAGCAACCTTTGGGTAAAAGAGGAGGGGGGCATGAGGAATGGGGGGTGAGTGTGATTGAAGAGGAAAGGGACACAACCCCGGTTAGCTGGGTTCAGGGCTGGCAGGCCGAGGCTGCACTGGCTGGAAGGGATCTGTGGTTTAGGGCTTTTGAGTGTGGAGACAATACTGCATGAGAGTTCTGTTGGACACCTCGCACTTGAAGCAAAACCTTGCCTTTCACGAAACCTAATGACATGGCCCACACTCTGAATTCAGTGGTGCCGGAGAGATGATGCAGAGGTATCTGAAGACCTAGAATGCTGTGCTACACAGAAGTTGTGTTTAACCGATTAGCAGCTTAGTTAACAAGGGCACAGACGTGGCTTAGACAATTTATAAAGTGACTATTTTAAGTCCTTAATCCCTAAGTATTATTTCTCGATTGCTTTGATGAGGACTGGTATTTTTTAGTTTTGGTAGCTTGTTTTGTTTTCATTGTTAGTATTGGGATGGGGAAAAGCATATTTGTAGTCTCTCTCTCTCTCTCTTTTTCTCTCTCATATTTTCCTTAATACCCTTCAAAGATCAGTGTTTCAAAAACTAACACTTGCAAATGATAGCTAGTGGGGGGTGATTTCCCATTTTAATCATGGAATGCACTAGTTTAGTGGCATCTCACACACACAAAGGGCTATGATTTCCCACAAAGGGATTTTTTTTCCCCATAAGGAAAATCAGAAAGAATCTGATGAAAATGTAAGTCGATCTGAATCCACAAAATCACTTTTGAGACCATTTGGTACTTCTTAGATGTATTTAGATCACAGACCTAATCAAACAAACAGAGGGTCTTGGAGGAAAAAAAAAGGAGGAAGAACAGAGAGGAAAAGGAGAAGAGAAATTTTAAAAGAGGCAAGAAAATAGGATTCTAATCTTGTGTTTAACTCTCAAGTTTCCAAAATCAATTCACTCTGAAACCTTCAGAAACATCTGAAATTGAGTGAAGGAATATATGTCAAATGCGTTTATGTGTATATGGTGGACTGCTCTAGACAGGGAGCGTCAGGTTGAGTCACAAGGTTAAGGAAGAAGAATGTCCCAGTCATCAATATAACTGATGACCTCGTCTTTGTTTATACTCCATTTCCTAAAATACTGAGCAACCAATTAATGAACTCTTATTTATTGAGCATCTACTCTGCAACTAACCCTGTGCCAGAGACTTTTATATTAAAGAAGTAAAAGACATGGTCCCTGACCTGGAAGAGTTTACAGTTTGATACATGAGCAACTTGATGAAACCACAGTGAATAGTACAAACTAGGGCATTCCATTCACCCAGAAGGAAGACAAAAATGTGTTCCCAGGTAGTTTAAATTGGGTTGCTTTTTCTATTCAGGTGGAGGTGCCCTCTAGTGGTGAAAGAAAATAACTGGAAACCAAGCCATCAAGGAGGGCACAGCAAAATCTGTATTTTACATAATCCCACTGTGATTTTGTCAATTTTATGAGTCTTCCTATACCTTAGAAGTAAATTATAAAAGCAAGTTATGTGGAGAGGATCCATAGTCCTGGGAATGGAGTGGATGGGAGGCATCAAAAGTACAGTAAAAAATTGAAAATAACAAAGAGGGTCATGTAATCTTTATATGCAGAGTTTGAGGGCAGTCCTGTTTTGGTATTGAATTAAGGCAGCATAGGCATAATAATATCAGAAGCATAATAAGTTTAAACAGTCAAGATGCCTGCATTTTAAATTCTGTGGCTCAAATTTATGAGTTTTTTATACGAAGTGGGAATAGCAAAGATAATAATAGTGAAGATGATGCAGAGAATGTCAATGAAGACAATTAGAAAGAGCCATGAGTTATAAAATAGATACACATCAGAACACCTGGAAGGCAAAAATACTGAAGTCTGGTTTACATGATTACTTTACTTAGCAAATCCTTTACTTGTGTGGGGAACTGGGTTTAAAACTGCAGCCAGACCTCCTTTGACTCCAGGCAGTGGCTCCTGGAGTCGGGCGCTTGCTGCTGTGTCCCACGGGGACGGGCCCCTGGCAGTGTCACTGGGAAAAGCAGCCGCCGCCTTATTCCTAGTGGGTCTCTACTGCCTCTTGAGGCGATGGCCCTGACACTGTAGCTGAGAGAATGGTTTCCTCCACCTCTTGGTCACAGGTAATCCACTTTGGAAAGAGCCTCTGATCATTTTTAAGGGGAAAGGGCCATTGATGAGCAATGAATCCCTGTCATTTTGCATTGCGAAGGCATGACTATCTGACTCTGAAATCCAGCCCCGGCTGGTTGGAACCTTGTATTTACTTGGGGTAACGTGAACTTCAGAATTCAACAACCGTTCTTTCCTCTCTATTTTGTTTTCTCTTTTTCTTCCTTCTTCCTCTGCCTCCCACGGTTGCCTACATCTGCATCTCCCTCCCAACCTCCCCCCGGATCTGTTTCTTTTTCCATTTTATTATTAGAAGGGGACCTTATCACTTATAAAATCTGATAGGTTGATTTTTGGATTTCATTCTTCTCTAAAAACAGAACAGCCCTACTGAGTCGACTTCTCCCTTAGTGAGCCCCAGGGGCTCTTAATTAGAAAGAAAAAAATAGTTTCCCCGTCCCCGGTGGACAGAACAGATGAAACTGTTATCATAGCTCCGGAGGATTCTCTGGGGGGGGGGGGGGGGGGGGGAATTAGCCGGGAAGGCCCTTCTGTGGGGAGGAACCCGACCCTTTAAAAAAGCCGGGGTCCTTACCCCCCCCTTGGGGGCCGGGGGCCCACAGGTGGGGGGGAAAGACCATTAACTTTTAGGTGGGGGTTCCCGGGTTT
>NW_005871054.1:12998259-13024584 GCF_000147115.1 Myotis lucifugus | reverse complement strand
TCCCAGTTTTTATAGTCTGTTTAAAGGAATGAAGAAAGAGACATTAAATATTTGTTTTAGCTGACAAGATAAATGAAGGCTGCTACTGGGAAGATAGCTGGCCATTCTGAAATCTAGGTTTGTTTGTCCACTTCCAAAACATGCCCATTGTGTGCCTTTGAATGGATGGTACATTAATTCGATTAAACATATTTTATTATGAGGCAGATCATAACAAACATTCGCTTTGAACATTTTTATTTAAAGATTCTAATCTTGAAAGAAAATTGAATTTCTTCAGGGACTAGAACAGCTGTGGGCAAACTACGGCCCGCGGGCCAGATCCAGCCCGTTTGAAATGAATAAAACTAAAAAAAAAAAAAAAAAAAAAAAAACAAAAAAGACCGTACCCTTTTATGTAATGATGTTTACTTTGAATTTATATTAGTTCACACAAACACTCCATCCATGCTTTTGTTCCGGCCCTCCGGTCCAGTTTAAGAACCCATTGTGGCCCTCGAGTCAAAAAGTTTGCCCACCCCTGGACTAGAATCAAATCTTTTCCAGAAGAGCATCATTTTTGAGAGTCTAAAATTCTAGACCTGTCCAGGAAATGAGGTGGCTTATCTGGCACATCTGTGTCAGCAGGGCCCCCGAGTGCTGATCCCCAGGCTAAGCTTTAGAGAGGCACTGACCGACAGAGAAAAGATATGTGGTTGTAGGAAAGGAGGGGCCCGCACTGTTCAACTGTCTCCTCATTCCCCCAGTTTCCACCGCGGCTAAGGTGCCACGTTGGGTGCCAGCCCTGGGGAAAGGGTGACAAGGAACATGCCCATTGCTGATGAGTTCAGAGATTCTCAGAGGGGACAGATCCTCCTGGTGTGTGACCAGCTGGCTGGCGCAAAGGAGCTCCTGGCATCTCCCTGCAGAGACTTCCCCTGGGCTGAAGCAGCTAAGACCCAAGCTTCTCAGGCCTGTTCAGCTGTCCCTTGTTGGACACAGGCTTTAACCCCCAGTCTCACCTCGGCAGAGAACTTGACTCTTCTCTGCCCACATCAACACTAGACACACCTTCCAGAAAGGGTGGGTTGAGTATCTTGAGGGTTTCTGCTGGTGGGGTGTGAGGGGTGTGTGTGTGCACGCGCGTGCACCAGCCTGCATTGAGGCAGTTCATCTTGTTCTAGGAGGAAAAGTAGAGAGAAATGGTGCCCAGATTCCTTAGCAGTACTGGGACAGGCAGGGCTCTGGTTTAGGTCCTAAGAGAGAATCCACTGGTCAGCTACTCAGGTATATGCCCATGTAGGGGAGGCCAAAGGAGAAAGTGGTCCCTGAGTTCAGGGGTTGACAGCCTAGGTGGGATGTGGAGACACAAATACATAATTCTCTGTGATATTGTGTTTGCCTGTGTGGACTTCATGAGGAGACATCGGCGAGGCGTCCATGGAGAAGGTGAGGCCTTGAGCTGGCCCCACAATAGTCAGGAGTTAGAGAAGAGGGGGAAAGAATGCATCAAGGTTCCGCAGCAAGAATGAGTTTACCAGTGTGGGGAGCTGTGAAGAGAGGGGTCCACCAGGGCAAAGGGTACAAGACATGCTGAAGGTTAGTTGAAAATCAAATTGCATGGGAGTTGGAAACTAGAAATTAGGCAGAGTTTATTTACTCCTGATATGGTTGGAAATGGGTTAAGCCGTAGATGCTTAACCAGGGGAGTGGCAGGATGCAGGTAATATTTTATTATGATTTATTCTGGTAGATGTGTGCAGACCCCTTTGGAAGGGAGAGCAGAGACACTGCTCCTGCTTTCCTCTTCATATTATTAACCTCCAACACAGGTGATAAATGATGGAGCCAGACCTAAGAGCCATGCATCTGACACAGAGCTTGGAGTGGTGAGGGTAGCATCACTTCTCATTTGTGATCAGCCAAATTAATGAGACAATGAGCCCATTAGAGAAAATGTGTGAGATAATAAAGGTTATGAAAAAATAATATTTAGGTATGACGTGGGGATGTGGCTAATCTGGTGGTTCTTGGACAGGGCTGGTTTATTTTGATGACTCCACAGAGCTAAGGGTTAAGTGGTTCTTCGTGGTTCTCCATACTTGCCTTTTCTCTGTCTGCTTCCCATCAGAAACAGACACTTTACAGGGGGAAGCAAGGCACAGTTAGGACAGCCAAGCCGGTCTGTGTTAGAGCTGCACGTTTATTGGAGAATGTAATGAGGAGGCACGTTTCTGTAGCTGTGGTTTTATATTTCTTCCTCTCCGTACCTCCTGCCCTTCTTCCATTCCTTGAAATTGGGAGGGACAAGTAGAAGAACCCATGGAAGGCAGGCCCATGTCCAAGAGGAATGTGAGGTCACCGGGCAGGACAGGAGGAGAAGCACCCGGAGGAGT
The DNA here is from genome assembly GCF_000147115.1 of Myotis lucifugus. Lineage (NCBI taxonomy): Eukaryota > Metazoa > Chordata > Mammalia > Chiroptera > Vespertilionidae > Myotis > Myotis lucifugus. Next base: position 13,022,209 of record NW_005871054.1, on the reverse strand, counting down.
GAAGCTGCAAGCACAGCTGGGGTTCTCCCTGCCCCAGGTGCAGCCTCACTCTACGGTTCACACACAGACAAAGGTCATCTCCATGCTGTTTCCCACTTGGGGCCACGTAGTTTTCACTTTTCATTTATATCCCCCTCTCCTAGAGAGGCCCTGGACACGTGTGGACATCGGCCAATTGTCTACTCTCCCTGAATCTCTACTCCCTCATCTGCAAAAACTGGGAGGTGGGGGTGAAAGCATGGTTGTTGGAGACTGGGCATATGTGTGTATTAGGGCTGGGGGTAGGAGTCCCCTGAGGAGCTGCCTTTCCTTCCTCCCCAAACATGACTTCAGGAAGGGCAGGAAGAGTGGAGGTTGGGCAGACCACAGCTGCAGGTTGACCACCGTGTGTTTTTTGCATGCATGAATGGTGTGACCAGGAAGCCTGTAGTGTTTTCATCTGAATGTGTGCATTTGACTTACCTTGTGGATTTAGCTCCTTGAGCCCCTGCCCACATTCATATGGTGTCTCTTCCCCACATGCTTTCTTAAAAATTTCAGAATCACAGAACTGATTGGTTACCACCCAGAGGAGCTGCTCGGCCGCTCAGCCTACGAGTTCTACCATGCACTGGACTCAGAGAACATGACCAAAAGTCACCAGAACCGTAAGTTCCTGGAGTTCCCCATGTGGCTCCCTTGCGTCTGTGGAATTTGGCCTTGAGTGGGGTGTGACTGGTGAGGCAGGAGAAGACCTGGTCACCTCCCTTACAGAACCACTGTCTTATGCAGCAGTAAGATGTACCCTCGGGATGGTTAGATTAGAATTTGTTTTTACATGCCCTGGACCGGAATTGAACCCCGGACCCTCCAGTCCTTGGGATGTCGCTCTATCCACTGAGCCAAACCAGGCAGGGTCAGGATAGTTAGAGAACCAAGGCTGCCACTAGCCTATATAACAACTTCATGCAAATTAGACAAAGGACCCTTCCTCCAGGGGGACACACCCACACCAAGCCATGTGGCTTAGAGAGTAGAAGGTGGGCTGAACCTCATTCCCCATCTCTGCTGAGCGCCCTTGCAGATGGAGTCCACAGTCTGCACAGCCTATGGAATAGCCCGGTAGAGGGTAACTGAGACATGTAGTCACCTTGGGTTATGTGCTCTAGAAGTAAGTGCACCCATTCAGAGAAGAGGAGGGCTGGGGAAGTACAGAAAGGAGAGGATAGGGCACTAGAGTTGGATGCCTTGAAGGAGAGGGGAGGATGAGACAGAAGGAAGGTAGCAGGGCCCAGCTTTGAAATTGCAGCTGTGGTTCCAGCCTGCACGTTGGGGTTCCTCATGCTTTTCTGCTCTGTGACTGTCCCTGACACTGGGACTCAGAGAACTGGGCTCTGGCCCAGCCCCTACAGGCGCCCCAGGGCCAGGCTTCCTGGACCTCCCCTCCTGTAGATGAAAAACTGGGGAAAAAGTCCAGCTTTTCTCATCAGCCAAGGGTGAAGTCAAAGCGAGGACGAACGTAAGTTCTGGGAATTCTTGGCAGACAGTATTATACTTTATCTTCTGGGTGGGAAAATAGAGGAAAGAAACTATTTCCAAGGTAACAAAAATGATGACTTCTCTCTAGGCATATAAGAAAGATTTTTTTTAAATCTTCTTTTTCTTAGAAAAGCTTTGATTCATATAAAAAGAGCTGGGATAAAAGTTTGTCGCATCAGTTTTCCGCTGACTCCAGGGAAAATGTGCTTTTTATTGAATCTGTGTATTTAAGCATTAGGCACACGTAAAGGTAACTCACAGCCCAAATGGAAATCACAGGCTCCCTTCTTCCCCTGGTGGAAGCAAGTCAAGCAGCTCTGAGCTCAGAGGCCTGTACCCAGCCAGCAAGCCCAAATCCAGCACAGGGAAATCTGCCTCCGCCTGTCTCTCTCCCTCGCTGGGTTTGTGCAAATATAATCGCACCACAGACCCACACGGAGGCTGTGAAATAGCTGGAGGCCAGGTTTGAGGCTGGTCCACGTTGACACACCAGCACCCTGAATGTCCGCACCCATATATCTTAGCCTGTGAATGCTCACGTTTGAAATTGCTGGGGAAGCTCAGCCCTCAAACCAGATTCGGATAATTGAAAGCCATCGTTTCCAAATGGATTAGTAATTTATACATTGTTAGTCTCCGAGGGGAGGGGCTGGGGGGGTGGTTTCTCTTTGTTGTGTGAGCACATTATGTGCTCTTAGGAAAACAAGATTAAATGTCATAAAAAGCCTATCTACCAAGTAGCAGGCCCCGCACGGAGGCTGGCACTAATGAGCAGATGATTAGAAGGCGGGCCTAATTATATTGTACTGACAGAGCAGGCCCTCGCCTGCAATCGCTAGAAATGCAGTTAAAACCTTTGCTCGCTGCACCATTTCATCAAGAATAAGAGCCCTGAGTTTTGTCTGCCTTAAGAGCCGTCTAAATAAGTTAACTCCAGCCACTTGAAATTGTGCAAGAATCGTTTCACTGCCACAGGGGAGCCTCAGTGGCGCAGATAGCGGGAAGTCAGGGGAGGACAGAGTTATTTCTTTTGCTGAAGAGCCCATGACAGTTCAGGACAGGAGCTGCCCATATGAGTGACTTTGGGGAGGAGGTGGCTTTTCCTATAGAGCATTTGTCAGTGACATTCAGTCCACATTCTTGCACCTAATAAGCCAAATTTGGCCCTCAGTACAAACAGCTGTGGTAGCTAATAATGATTATCTCATTACTAAAATTTTTATCACATCCCCTTTTGCGGGTGAAGATACCAAAACCAAGAGAGAGTATTCTTTTCCCCAAGTGCCCAGGCTAGCAAGATCTCCTGGTCCTTCCCCTATGCCTCTCCAATTCTTTGCGATTTGGGGTTGTGTCTGAAGAATGAATTCCCAAGGAATAGAAGTAACTGGGCAGTTCAGGAAACCACCAGAAATTCTAACATTAAGTGGACTTTTGTTTAAAGGGAATTATTGATTCCTTTTTAATGGAATCGGATAGAGCATTCTGGACTGGGGAGGAAGACAGTCTGGGATGTGGGACCCCTTCCCTACTGTCTTTATACCGTACGCACAAAAGTTAAATGAACATTTAGAATGATCTGGAATTGGAAAGATGTCTTAAGCATGCAGCCTCGCTGGGCAGCTGGAAAGAGGAGTGGGAAGGTCTTATCATGGTTTTGAAGAGGCTGAGTGTAGGCTGTGTGTGTGGCGGGTGAGGGGCAGGGGGTGCAGAGGGCAAGCCCTTACCTCTGCCTTTGCTATGGGTCACACACCTTCTGTGGCCCTATGGTGGCAGGCCTGACAGATGACCTGGAACAATCAAGCATATCGTTTAAAAACTATTTATTCACAGGCTTTTAGTATTGGTAGTGGGTCTGCTCCAAAGGGCTACCCTGAGGACAAGCTTTCTCCACACTGCTTGCAAGCACCCATCCCCAACCTGGAGAGCTTGACAGAGGCTCCCCCTGGGGCCCTGTGGGGGGCTCCCTGGGGGAAAGTAGGACAGAGCCAATGGGTGAGCAGACTTGTCAAGGAACTGGCAATGGGCCACTTCCTCCCTTGGACAGCCTTGGGCAAGTCATGTAAGCCCTCTGGCCCTCCTCTCCCTATATTTAACACGAAGAGTTGGGTGCGATGATCTCTAAGCTCTAGTCTTCATGGTCTGGTGCCTAGTCCTGCCCATTTCCCCAAAGACTGCCCTCCGGTGGGGTCTTCAGCCCCCCAGCTCCCAGACCTCAGGTTCCTTCTCCTCCCATAGTGTGTACCAAGGGCCAGGTGGTGAGCGGCCAGTACCGGATGCTGGCGAAGCATGGGGGCTACGTGTGGCTGGAGACGCAGGGGACAGTCATCTACAACCCACGCAACCTGCAGCCCCAGTGCATCATGTGTGTGAACTACGTCCTGAGGTGAGTGGGAGGGCCAGTGGGGCATGGGCTGTGAGCTCCCCACACTGAGGATGGCAGGCCCCGGAACACCCAGCCTCTCCTCTCCGCAGGCTCTCTGTGAGCTCTCTGCGGTGCGAGTCCTCAGGACCCAGAGGGCTTCCATGGATGATGCGGGAACAGTGGGTCACTTGGGACTTCCCCTTCCCAGTGCTTCTCTTCCCCTTTCCCGTCTCTCATCTGTGCCATGCCTCTGACCCACGTGGGGAGGCAGACAGAACAAAGTCCTTCCTTGATAAACATTTTGTGAATGTGGAAAAACAGGAATGTTTTTCCACAGTCACTCTGTAGCCCCTGGGAAGAGAGCTGGGTAAAGTCATTGCTGGAGTGAAACATACAAAAATCTGCAAACCCGGGTACACCATGCAGTGCCTGCCCGTAAAGCAGGATCCAAGACAGACTCATAGTCTGAGGGCACTCTCGATGTTGCTGCCTCAACTCCAAATTCCATTGTGTGGTTCTTCAAAACATGACGACACAGTGTCCATACCCACGCATCTGGCTGAGAGGCTCAGCCGTCGGGGTGTCCCTGGGTCTGCGGGACAAAAGGATCTCGCCAGAAACGTGGCAGGTCTGACGCACCCTCTTGTCCCCTCAGTGAGATTGAGAAGAATGACGTGGTGTTCTCCATGGACCAGACGGAATCCCTGTTCAAGCCACACCTGATGGCCATGAACAGCATCTTTGAGAACAGCGACGAGGTGGCTGTGTCCGAGAAGAGTCACTTCCTGTTCACCAAACTGAAGGAGGAGCCGGAGGAGCTGGCCCAGCTGGCCCCCACTGCGGGAGATGCCATCATTTCTCTGGACTTCGGTGGGTGCCCCTCCACTGAGCTGGGGGACGTCGAACTCTCTTGAGGGGGGGAGGTTTTTATGGTCACAGGCCTCCCTGGCTACAGCTTTTCCTTAACCAGCGGTACCCTGTTCCTTCCCCGAGTCTTGCTAATTATCTGGTAGTGGTCAGACTGGTCTGTACTGGATGCAAAAAAACAATGCATGCACCTGGCACGGAGTAAGACCACAAAGTGCCCAGCGGGAGGGGGCGGGAGGAGGGCAGGTTGCAGGGGACTGCCTGGAGGAGCAGGGGCAGGAGCCTGCCATGCCAGCAAGAGAGCTGCTCGGAGGTCACTGGCACGATTTCACAGCGAGGGCAGAGCTTCACCTGGGCCTTGAGGGACAAATTGCTTTTTGGGAAGAGGGCTGAACTGAAATAATGTCGGGAGAAATAATTCCAGAAAAGATTCAGGCCCAGATTTAGCCCCCGTAGGCACTACTTCTTTAAAACGTGTGCCTGTCTCACAGGGACTGAGTCCTTGTCGCCACAGAGAGAGTTCAGGCCTCCCCGATCCACACTGGAAGCACCTTCACGTGTCCCGGGGGCCCTTGCTCCCCATGTGGGACCCGCAGCCTGGCTGCGCTGCTGAAGGAATAGGTGCAGCACCTGTGCTCACCCTGTTACCTGTGTCCCCGAGAGGCCACGTGAGAAGCAACAGAGGATCATAGAGGACAGTCCGGGACGAGAAGGCTCGCCGCAGCCTCCGTTCACTGAGGCTGACTGCCCTCTGTCCTCTCCTAACCTCTCATCTACATGCTGGGCTGCTCTTCGAGGAAGAGCGGCTCCTAATTCACTTAGTCTCTGACAAGTAAGTGCTCCAGGAGGGGGTCCCCTTGAAAGGGAGCCGGTACATTGAGCCGGAGCCCCAGTTAAAGGCCCCTTTGTCCCAGTCAAGCTTCCAGGGCTGAGGGCCCAGCCCAGGCATGACTTCCAGAAGCTGTGGGGATTTCTCGTGCATCCTTTGGGCTCTTCTCTGTCCTCGGGGGTTTTCCATGGACCAGACGAATCCCTGTTAACGAAGCCAGACGCTTGTCTCCACAGGAAACCAGAGCTTCGAGGAGTCATCAGCCTATGGCGAGACCATACTGGCCCCCAACCAGTCGTGGGCTGAGGAGCTGAGGAGCCACATTGCCCAGAGCGAGGCCAGCCTGCCCGCCTTCACCATGCCCCAGGCGGCCGCCCCAGGGGACACCAGCCCCAGCGCCACCAGCAGCAGCTGCTCCACGGTGAGTCCCCTGGAGTGAGGTCACGAAGAGGGCAGGCTCCTCCTCTGGCCACTGCCATATGGCCGGTCAGTCTGGACAGAAATACTGCCCTCCTCCTACTCAAGTTATGCTAGAGTCCCGTAGAGAGGTGGTGACACATGCCTGCAGGTACTCCAGCTGTTTGCTTGCTGTCAGTATCCAGCCCCGCCCCCTCCTAAATGACAAGTTCCCAGAAGGCAGGGGCTGAGTGGCACACAGTTTTGAGCCCCCAGCTCTGTCCCTGCTCAGGGCACAGACCTGTAGTCTCCAGAGCCCTGCTGGCCATGGCCTTTATCCCACTGGCTCCTCAGGACAGGCTCATTTGATGAGGTGACTGAGGTGCAGAGAGGTTGATGAATGGACCTAATTCACACAGCTCACAGGGAGTGGCCCCTCTACAAGTACTCGTTGGGTGGGACGGAGTTGGTCTGTGGGCCTAAGAATGTATTTCTCCTTCTACCTTGGATGTTGGGGAGACCAGTGTCATACTCCTGACATAGTCACTTCCCTCCTGGCCCCCAGCCCGGCAGCCCTGAGGACTATTACACGTCTCTGAATGACGATCTGAAGATGGAGGTGATTGAGAAGCTTTTTGCCATGGATACGGAGGCAAAGGACCAGTGCAGCACCCAGGTAGGCGGCCACGGAGAAGTTGGGCTGGTGTGCCTGCCAGCGGGCGGTGGAGAAGGCTCAGGCCCGGTCTTGCAGCTGCACCCCTTTGTGACAGAGACCAGTGGAGATGCTGGACCATGGTCCCTAATGGGATGAGGGTGCAGGGAAGTGGAGCCTGTGGAGGTCCCTCCTCCCACTTCGCCCTCTGCTTTACCTGTGTCAAACCAGCTCTTCTACCTATAACTCTCACCTTGTTTATCTCCTACTCACTGAGGGAGCTCCCTTAGTGCACACAAAGACCAAAACTACGACCGAATGTTTCTTCAAAGAAGCCCAACATTTAAAAAGTACATCCAGATGTATGAGACATTTATAAGCAAAGGGAACATTTACTCCCTTCACAAAGTTAGGAGTCTTTGAAATACTATTTTAGTTTAAATGCATTTAAAAATGATATCGGAGCCCTGGCTGATTTGGCTCAGTGGATAGAGCGTCGGCCTGTGGACCAAAGGGTCCTGGGTTCGATTCTGGTCAAGAGCATGTATCTCTCTGGCCCAGGCCCTCGTCGGGGCTTGTGCAGGAGGCAACCAATCAATGTGTTTCTCTCACATCGATGTTTCTCTCTGTCTTTCCTTCTCTCTTCCACTCTCCCTAAAAATCAATGGAAAAATATCGTTGGGCGAGGATTAACACATAAAAATAAAAATAAAAATGATACCAGAATCAAATTTTTATTTGCATGTAACTTTACAGGAAAGCATTTATTACAGAAATGCTCTGTGTCTCCGCAGCTGGATTTCAATGAGCTGGACTTGGAGACACTGGCACCCTACATCCCCATGGACGGGGAGGACTTCCAGCTGAGCCCCATCTGCCCCGAGGAGAAGCTCTCGCCCGAGAACCCGCAGTTCCTCCCGCAGCACTGCGTCAGCACCATGACCAGCATCTTCCAGCCGCTGGCCCCCATGCCCGCTGCCGGCCCCTTCCTCCTGGACAAGTACCAGCAGCAGCTGGAGAGCAAGAAGACGGAGCCCGAGCACCAGCCCATGTCCTCCATCTTCTTCGATGGCGGGAGCAAGGTGTCCCTGCCATCGTGCTGTGGCCAGGCCAGCACCCCTCTCTCTTCTTTGGGGGGCATATTCAACACACAGTGGCCCCCTGATCCACCCTTACATTCCAGGCCCCCCAAGTGGCCTGGAGGAGATCGGCACGCGGAGGCTTTGGGGATATCGCCGTCGGGGCCCCCTGTCTCCTCCCCGCAGCTCTCCATGTTCAAGAAGAGGTGAGTGGCAGTGACCTTTGGCTGCTTCAGCAAAGGCTGGGCTGAAAAGGGAGGGGACCGAGGGGTACCCACTGGGGGGTGATCTGGGGCCCAGAGAGACTTCCTGCCCCATCACCAACCCCTGCTCCACCGTGGCTGGTCCTCCAGTGAGCCCTGCTCTGATCCAGGAGCTTAGGCTGAGAGGAGTCACCCCGAGGTCTGGGAGGCCTCGAGTGCAATGTTTTTATCAGAGCAGAGGGGCCCAAGAGGTGACTGAGGACAGGAAAAGGGAGAGAACTAGCTTGTCCCCCATTGCACACCCATGTCTCTTTCCCCAGAGCACCCTAAAGCACCCTGCTTACCTAGACTTCATTACAGAACACAAAAAGTTACCTGGGCAGTGGTCCTCTGTTTCCTCCTGGAACCCTGGTTGAGAAAAGTAAAAAGATGCCCATGCCTTTCGGACATCCAGCATTGCCTTCCCTGTCCTCCTCCTCCTCCTCCTGGCTCCTTCAAATCTCCCCAACAAGCTCCATTTCCACCAGCTGGGAGCTCCCGGGGCTGAAGCACAATGGGTGGCATATCACCTCCGCTCCCAGGGCACATTAGTTACACTGCCCTGGGGCATGTGCCTGTGAAGGAGCAGCTTGGCAGGGAGAGATGGGGCAGAAGAAACCCTCCTAAAGACTGATGCCACCCAGCTGGGCCACTGCACCCGCGGTCAGGCCTGGAGGCTGCCTGGGTACCGCTGGGCTGGCGGCACATGTGACTTGAACCTTTGGCATCTCGGCAGGGGGGGGAGACTGGGGAAGGGCAGCTCGGGCCCTGAGGCCCACACCCTTCCTCTGAGCCTCTGCCCTTTGGGTCAGACGTATTAGTTCTGGAAGGGCCCTCTGAAGGCCCTGCATGGCGTGGGGCTCCAGACCCCCTCACGGCCCACTCTCTTGGGCTTGGCAGGTCTGCAAAGGGCTTCAGGCCTCAGGGCCCAGACGCGATGAGCCCGGCCATGGTAGCCCTCTCCAACAAGCTGAAGCTGAAGCGACAGCTGGAGTATGAGGAGCAAGCCTTCCCGGACATGAGTGGGGTGAGCCATCTCCTGACTGGCGCTGCCTTGGGTCAGGCTGGGCAGGGAATCGGGGCTGAGAGCAGAGGGCCCGGCTGGCAGGCGGCTCTCACTCTGAGGCTCAGTGGCCAGCCAGGGGCAGCAGGGCGGGGTGGGGCAGTGGCCTCTCAGACAGCTGCTCTGAGGCCACCCACCCCGACTCAGTCTGAGGACGGGTTCTCTGGCCCTCTCCCCTCTACATCTGCCCCTCTCACCCCCAGGGGGACCCTCCAGGAGGCAGCCCTTCACATCTGATGTGGAAAAGGATGAAGAGTCTCAGGGGCTGCGGGAACTGCCCTCCGATACCTGACAAGCGGCTGAGCGCCAACGTCCCCAGTGGTGAGCAGCAGGCCGGGCCCCCCTGGGGTCGGGTGGGGGTGTCTGCAGGTGGAAGGGCTGGGGGGGGTGGGGGCTCAGGGGCACATCTCGGTTCTTCCACTCACCACCTGCCCTACCATCCCTCCTTCCACACACACAGCTTCCCCTTTCCACTCTGGCTCAAACTACACTGTCAGGAGCCTGAGCTTCGAAGCCCGGGGGCTGGCTCTGAGCACCTTCTGTGAAGGCAGGGAGGGTGCTGGGGGCATCCCCTCCTCGGGCTGGCACTGCCCTCACACTCCAACACTGATCTTTCAGATGAGTTCACCCACAATCCCATGAGGGGCCCGAGTCAGCCTCTGAGACACCTGCCACCACCGCAGCCACCGTCCGCCATGAGCCCCGAGGAGAGCGCCAAGAGCAGGTTCCCCCCGCAGTGCTGCGCTTTTCAGTACCAGGACTACAGTCTGCCCTCGGCTCACAAGGCGGCAGGTGGGTGCCCCAGGGCCTGCAGCCTCTGTGCCAGCGTCTGCGGTGCGTGGGAGGGGCGAGGGCCAGGGGGTGGACATCCCAAGGCGGCCCGTCTCCGCTCAGCATGACTTGCTGCCCTGAAAGGCCGCTACCGTAAGCAGTGCAAGCCCTCCTTCCCAGAAGAGTTGCAGCAGGGGCTGGAAGGCCATCTGCCTACAGGGCTTTAGAAGGAGCCTTACAACAATCAGGTGACATCCAGGGCTCTTTGGTCCAAAAAGCCCTCGGTTCTTCATGCTGCTGAATTGCCTCATGTCCCACTGGCCTCTGGGCATCCCTCCGAGTTCAGGTGGGAGTTGAGCTGAGGACATGTGCGGGAAACATGCTGCCAGGGGCTCTGGGAAAGGTCACCCTGCTGCCCTTCTGGAGGGTTAGTCACCTGGTGCCTGCCCTCGGTCCTGGGCCTCCTTAGTCAGTTACCGTCTTGGGAAACAGAGATGTTGTCACAAAAGATTGCATAAACATAGTTGGAGGATGTGGTAGAACATACCAGACCCCTGCGCTCAAAGAGGGTAATTTCCTCAGCACTAGGGTTTGGGGAGATCGCTATTCAGTGCTTCAGAACCCAGCCTCCAGCGCCACCAGACAGCCCTGGGCTTGAATCCCAGCCACGCCTTTACGTGGGAGGTTTGCATTCAGTAAATAATAACTGGCATTGTCATGCCTACTGTGAGCCCATGAGTTTCCTTGAGCCTTAGAAATCAGGGGGAGACTATTTCTGACAGCACGTACAAGAAGGGGGCTCCAGAGGCCTGAGACCCACCCCGTCCACAGGGAGTGAGGTCCAGGGGACTAAGAGAAGGGGCCCAAAGAAGGGCTTCCAGGCTGTCCTCGGGTCCCTGGGCCTCCTTCCGGGGAAGTGGGGTTTGGGTGCTGAGAGATTCCCCTTTGCTCCTCCTTGCAATGTGTGTGCATGTTTGCGCACACATGTATATGTACATGTTTGTGCGTCCATGTGTGTGCAGGCAGCAGCCGGTTCAGAATTCCCTTTTCACTCGGCCTTCCCTCCCTGTTGCCAATGGGCGGTGACACAGCTCAGGCTCTTCCTGATGTCTCCTCCTTCAAGGCCAAGAAGCCTTTGTGGGCTCCCTCCACACAACACCCTCTAGCTGCTGTCTGCACCGCACACTTTCTCTCTCCCGTGGGGCTCAGCACCCCACCTAGTGATAGGGATCCGCCCGGGTAAGATTACATTGAAGAAACAGAGTAAAGTTAGGGCTGCCCTATCCGTAACCCCGAGTCACAAAAACTGGAAAATGCGTCTTGCTCTCCCCAGTGCCCTTCTCATCCCTGCCAGCCTCTCACAGAATAGAGCCTTTTCCGGATGTCCGGTTTGGTTTTTAAAATACGGTACCAACCATTCTTTCAGGTATGGCAAGCCGGCTGCTCGGGCCCTCTTTTGAGCCCTACCTGCTGCCCGAACTGACCAGATATGACTGTGAGGTGAACGTTCCTGTGCCAGGAAGCTCCACGCTCCTGCAAGGAGGGGACCTGCTCCGAGCCCTGGACCAGGGCACCTGAAGCAGGGCCTTCCGCCAGGGCAGGTGTCTCTGCCAGGCCATCCGCCAGCTTCACTCTCTGCATCTATTTTTGCAACTAGGTATCTCTAACACCAACACACTTTTTACAAGGTGTACTTACCTGGCAGACTTGCCCAGGTTACCACGTAATGGCCTTTTCCTGAAGATACTCACTTTAGTATCCATATTTTTAAAGTACACGATTGTTTTACCTGCTGTGTTTTACTCTGTCAATGAAAATGTTCTTAAATTTTGTAAGATTTTTCCCCCAACTTCAGTTGCTTCTAATTTATATTATCCAGAGGCCTCTCTCTTTCTCTCTCTCTCTCCTGCACACACAATATTCACACTAACAAGTTGGGTGTCTGTTTGTAGGGAAAGCTTTGGCTTCATTGAACTAAAAAGATTTTGTTGTTGCCAAAGAGAAAATGATTTTTGCTTTCCAAGCTTGATTTGTGGCCTTGCTCCCTCGCATGGCCCTTCTCCTTTAAAACTAATCACTATAGTGGTAATTTCAGCCTTTTTCAAAAGCCAACTCTTAGCTCTAATTTTGATGACTTTGGGTGAAAAATAAGAAATGTGAAGGGTGAAGTCCAGTGTATGTGCTTATCTGTGAGAGTTGCACAGGGAGGCTTTTCCTAAACTTTTTGGTGTTTTCTTCTCTCCCCAACCCCCACAATTCAGTGGATTTTTTTTTAATTATTATTATTCAAAACCATAACTGAGGGTTTTTTTAAAAAATTTATATCTGGGTTAAGTGTTTATCATATATATGGGTACTTTGTAATATCTAAAAACTTAGAAACGGAAGTGGAATCCTGCTCACAAAATCACGTTAGATCTTTTTAAGCCCGTTGCTGCCGACACCGCAGCATTGGACAGCGCCCCGGGCCGTGCTAACACTGCTCAAGGTTGCTCTGTGGGCTTTTGCTTTTGGGGTCTGCCATGGCGTGACAATCCATCCAAGGAGTGGAATCGTTAAGTGGGAGCATTGCGAGCTGTCTTTTCCTCATGTCCTCTGTGTATTATGTATGTATGTATATATTATTATTGCTGCCAAGAGGGTCTGATGGCGCATCTTGGGTTAAGGGTGTGGGCTGGGCTGGGCAAATCCAAGGGAGAGGAAGTGCTTTAACTTTTCTTAAGGTCTTGTTGCTGGCCCTTCAAGTGCACTGAGCTATGTGACTCTAATGGGCTTTCATGTGGCGCACTGGGATATTTCTAAACCTACCCTGAGATGGTTTAGAGGGGAATTCACGAAAGGAAGGAAGGATTCAGAAACGGGGTAATGACCCAGGCCATGTCTTCCCAGCTGACCACCTCGGAGCACATGGAGCTGGGCTGAGAGAAGGGCAGCCGGTGCTGACCAGCCTGGCCCAGGGCCCTTCCTCAGATCCCCCTGCAAGGCCGAGGTGCGGGGGCCCCCACTGACGAGCAGCAGGCAGACCTGGGGACGGCCCAGCCCCAGGCCCTCCTGGGTCTGTTTGTCACTCGAAGTGACTTGTATAGGTAGGAAGCACTGGAAATAGTGTTCTCAGAGCACTTTAACTCACTGCGTAAGAGGGACTACACCTTTGGTTTCTAAACACCAATCACGTAGAACTCACCTGTCCTGGGCACAATGAAGATGTTTCTAGAAACACACACCCAAAACACAACAGGCCAGCCTGGATGGACTCATTGTCAAAACACAAATCGAAGTTGTATGAGAAGGAGTATCTACTCAGTGTGTTGCCCAAATGTACGTAAGCACCGCAGCTTTGCCCCGCGTGGCGACAGAGCCCAGAGGGCCACAGCCAGGTAAACGGGTTGGATTCCTGTGTGCGCTGCCTCGGCCGTGAGGGTGGCTCAGCCTTGCAGTTTTACTAAAACACTCTGAGAAATATTCCGAGCTTCAATATTAACTTTACCTGTCAATGTAACGATTTCATGTACATTATTATTTTGTTGGATTCCTACTGACATTATTACTGTATGGGAGCTTAACTTTATAAGGAAATGTATTTTGACACTGATATCTTATTAAAGTATTCTGATCCTACCCCGGCTGGTGGCTCGCGTTTCCTGTGGATTTGTGATGGGTCACCCCGACAGAGCAAAGGATTTATTAAATAGTTTCCCAAAAATGGACATTGGCACTGACCTTCGGGAGAGAAACGAGGCCAGCCGACAGGAGGATGGGTGAAGGGAGGGAGACTACTATTAATACTTGGCAACTGCAGAGACTGAAGGCCATGTTACCCCGTCCATGTTCCTATCTGCCACTGGCCTTTTCGTAGCCAATGGGGGACCCGAGGGGAAAAGGCAGGTCCCTGCTTTCAGGAAACGACATGAAGCACTTGGAGAGCCCGGCCGGCCTGCGTGTGTGGACACTCTGGGCTCTCGCAGTCAGAAAGGACTTCAGTCTGGAGGTGGCGGGGGCTCAAGTGGGGACTTCCCAGGTAGAATGTGACTGGGAAGGGCAAAGAAAGAAAAAAAACAAAAATAAAACAACAACAAAAACTCAGCCAGAGACAGAGCACAGTGAAAGCTCCAAATTGGAGATGCGCATGATGGGTTCCCTAATTCACACTTTACTTTTCCAAATCATGACCTGCTGAGGAACAGAGCTATCGCCACGGTGTGATTTGGGAACTGGGGGGGAGACCCAGCAGCCGCCTCTGCTCACAATCATGCACTGTGTTTGCATAGCACATCAGTCCACACAGTGTGGTCTCCCACTTACCTTATTAGCTCTCTTGATCCTCAAACTGGGGAATCCTGTGAGCACCCACTTCACAGATGAAACAGTCGCATTAAGTGGCTTCCACAAGTCACATCCTATTAATGGGAGAAATGATATGTAAGCCCAGTCTTGGCCATATTTCTCTCCTCTCACACCGATAGCACTTCCCTTATCCCTTTCTTCAGCTCCCCTCCATTTCCCTGCTTCCCTTCACAGGAAACCTCCTGAAAGAGTTGTGTATGGCTGTGGTCTCTAACCCCTGCCAGCTCATTTCTCAATCCACTCCCATCAAGCTACTGTCCTTAGCTCTCCACTGAAACTTCTGTGGTCAAAGTTGATGGTCATCTCCCTGTGGCCCAACCCCAGAGCCATTTTTTCTCCTTATCTGGCTCTCGCATGACTTCTACCAGCACATACATGGTCCAGAGCTCATTCTTAAGACTCTACTCTTTGCCTAAGCTCTTATCTCAGATATAATTTTTTAATATATTATAAGAAGGGAGAGGGAGAGGAAAACATCAATGACGAGAGAGAATCATTGATCATGATCAGGGATCAAACCAGCAACCCAGGCATAAGCCCTGACTGGGAATCAAACAGTGACCTCCTGGTTCAGAAGCCAACATTCAACCACTGACCCACCTTGGCCTGGCTCAGAGTTATTATTTCAACCAGTCTCATGGACTTAGGTACAACTTGCCTACTGTTGATGCACAAATTTATACCTTTAGCCTTAACCCTATGAGGTAAGGACAATTACCATGTTTCTTTCACATGAAAGCAAACAGGCTCTCAGATATTAAGGGGTTTCCCCAGCGTTACACAACTAGAAACTGTAGAGCCAGAATTCAAACCTGGGTCTCTCTTTTCATTGCCAAATAGAATATTCCTGTGTTTATTACTTTAAACTTTAGTCCTTCTTCTGGTTCTTCTGTTTACTCTCCTCATCTCTTCCCTTTTTTGGTGGTGCCTGGACCTTCAGATTGGCTTTTTTGGGCTCTGCCCAGCTCCTATCACCTTTGCCTGCCATCTCAGACTTTCTGAAAACCTCAGTTTGTTTTTGTTTGTTTGTTTGTTTTCTGAAGCTGTTCTGTGAGTGACACATCACAGCCAGGCCTTCAACAGCAGAATTGCCTTTGATCATTGACAAGTTCAGGACTCTGACATGGGTGGGCACCATCCTGGAACCCAGCAACTATAGTGGGCTGTGGGTCTGCAAAGCATCCTTGGGCAAGGTGTTGCCTTAACCACCTGAAGGCTGTGATTGTGACCTCCAGCCCTTGGGGGTGGAAGCAGCTCCAAGTTCTTTACTTACAAGTCCAGCAAAGGGGTGGTGAGGGGAATGCAACACGGCCATTGTCCCCACTGGATTACAGGAACATGGCCTCTAGAAGCATTCAAGCCCAAGACAAGCTCTCCCCACTTCTTTCATGTTTTGTCTCAGGTAATCAGTGAAGATGGACTAAAATGGTTCTGATTTTGCTGTGGGCAGTTACAAGCCTAGCAAGGATGATAGACCAGGTACAGAAGGTCACCAGATGGAAAGCCCCTGGTGCCTAACAATGGACAATCAATTATAGAATGGGACCTTGCCCCCAGGGTGATTTTTCCTTCCCTAACATATCACTGGTCATGAGGTTTAGACCCCTGACCTTTCCTCCCTAGAGATAACATCTATGCCTCAGTTGTATTTCAGCTCCAGGCCCAGATAAGCAACAAAACCAGCCACAGCTGATGTCAGATCCAGTTGCATTGAATGACCCCCTGCCCTGGGGCTGGCCAATCAATCAATGGAGACCACAACCCTGAAAGGATACCCCTGGAAAGCTACTGAACATTCTATTAAGATCTTTCCCTAGGACCTCCCCTAAAATCTCCGCCCTTAAAACCTTTTCCAGATATAAGAAGATTTATTTTCTTTAAGCAATTTGGTGAATTATATATATTTCTCCCTACCTGATCCCTCCAGAATTTGGCAATACTTAATGAGTGCATCATAGCAATACATTTCTTTATATGAATTCAGTAAGACCAGTTTCCAATTATGGTTTTATTAACCAAGACTCTGACTGAAATGTCATGTCTAAGCGAGACATGAAGGAATGAGGCCCATTTTCTTCACAACATGCAAGAGTCAACCATTCACATCCTGCTCTCCTCAGCCCTTGGCCATCCTCTGCCTTCTGTGAAAAAGGACTTTTATCAGGAGGTCTTTATAAGAATGATTAACTTGGCTCTTCCATTCTGGAGGCAGGGGTGGCCCCCAGAGGATGGGACTAGATGTGTTTTCCCAGATTGACTCATAATGCTAAAAAGGAGTAGGCACATACCTGCTCCTAAGCCATCTGCATTTTGAAAGGTAAAATATGAAATCCGGAGCACTTAAGTCTGTCTTCACTGGATTACCTGAGGCAAAACCTGAAGGAATCAGGAAGAGCCAGGTTTTTCAATCTCCACAATCTCCTCAGTTTAGAAATGAGACAGAGGCCCAGGGAGGCCAAGCAGGCTTGCCTACAGTTGCACAGTGAGGGTGACAGGGCTGGGCACAGAACCCAGGCCAGCATCATGGGGACAGAGGTCAAACTCACTGTCATTGAAAGGGGCCAATGTTCCAGCCCCAACACATGCCCTCTGCCCAGGACATCAGTTCTCAATTTCTCAACCACTATATAGACCTCCACACACACACACACACACACACACACACACAGTTCTCTCCTTCCTCCCCACCCCTCCCCCAAGCACCACCTCACAGGTCTCCAGCCTCTTCCTTGTCTCTTCCTTCAGGGCACTTTCAGTTCCTCAAAAATAATCAAGATCACAGTGTCAAGCCCATTTCTTCAAAATATTTCTTTGAACTCAGTGGCCCCTATGAGAACTGTTTGGCCTCTCTGTGACCTTGGTGAAGTCTAAATCAGTTCCTTCACTTCTGAATTGAACTTTCCTTGGCTTCCCAGGACCCAGGAGAATAGGGTTTTGAAGTACAATTGACCCTTGAACAACACCGGGGTTAAGGGCGCTAACCACCAGCACAGTCGAAAACCCACATGTAACTGAAGTCAGGCCCTTTGCGTGTGCAGATTCCCAACTGTGGATCAAACTACATACTCCCCTAACCACACACATAAACACACTTGTTTTCAATGATACTTATGAATTCATGATCTCTCAAGAGCTCACCAGCTTAGTGGAATAAACAAAATAAAAGTAATCTGGGTAACTCAGACCCCTCGAGATAGTATATAATAATGGAGTCCTGTGGCCCATACTTTCCCAGGCAGTCTCCATCTCAGATATTGTGCTTCAATGTCCCCAAGTGTGCCCTTTACTTGGGCCAAGGACCCCCATCTTGGGTTCAGAAAGCATGAAACATTTAGATACAAATGAGCCCTCGGTGGCCTTAGGGGTGGGGGGTGGAGGGATCTGGGTCCTATGGGAGTTCAGAGGAGGCCAAGAGAGATCAATCTTGGCCTCAGGAGTAAAGAAATCCCCCACCAGAGCTGGGAGGGAAGAGGACTGGAGAGGTGGAGTGGGGAGAGGCAGGGGTGATCATTCCAGAAGTGGACAAGGGGTACAAAGTACAAGGCCAGACTAAGCAGCACATGCAGGAGAGCCTGGGGAGCAAGCAGGACAGGGAGCTGGGATGGAGGGAGAAGGCAGCAGGGCAGCCTGGTCACTCACAGCACAGGTCTGGAGTCATACAGACCCAGGTTTGAATCCTGGCTCTGCAGCTTCTAGTTGTATAACATTGAAGAAGCCCTTTAATGTCTGAGAGCCTGTCTGCTTTCATGTGAAAGGAGCATGATAACAGTCCCTACCTCATAGGGTTAAGGTTGAAGGTATAAATTTGCGCATCAACAGTAGGTAAGTTGTACTTAACTCCATGAGATTGGATGAAATATACCTCTGAGATAAGGGCACTGAAAAGAGTAGAGTCTTAAGAATGAGCCCTGGGCCATGTACGTGCTGGTAGAAGTCAAGGAGGAACCAAATAAGGAGAAAAATTGGCTCTGGGGTTGGTCAACAAGGAGATTATCATTGACCTTGACCCAAGAAGTTTCAGTGGAAAGCTATGGACAATAGCTTGATGGGAGTAAACTGAGAAATGAGCTGGTTGGGATTGAGAGGTAGAGACCATAGCCATACACAACTCTTTCTGGAGGTTTCCTACGAAGGGAAGCAGGGAAATGGAGGAGAGTTGAAGAAGGGATAAGGGAAATGCTGTTTCTCTTAAACATTGAATGAACTTTTATTTTAGAATAATTTCAAACTTACAGAAAAGTTGCAAGAATAGTATAGAGAGTTCCTGCACCCAGTTCTATTGCTAACATTACTATGGTACATAGTATTGGTTGCTAGAGGAAGGGGGTGCATGTGAAGGAGATCAGAGGTACAAATTTCCAATTATAAAACCAATAAGTCACAGGGATATAATGTACAGCCTAGGGAGTATAGTCGATATAGCATAACTTTGTAATGTGACAAATGGTTACTAGACTTATTATAGTGATCACTTTGTTGGGTATATAAATGTTGAATAACTATCTTGTATGCCTAATTCTAATATAATGCTGTACATTAACTTTATTTTAATTGTTTTTTCAAAAAGCAAATTTTGAAAGTTCAGAGGTGGCTTAAATAACATGGAGGGGAAGGCTCGATAAGTAGGGGCCACAGGATGTGGTCAGGGTTGGTGAACTGGTGTTACAATGACACTGAGCATATTGACGGAAGAGAGATCTGAGCTGGGAACTGAAATCACTGAAGGAGGAGTGACCAGAGGTCAAGGTTCACAGCTATGAGGAGAAACAAGAAGTTCAATGACATGAGTGGGAGGAAAAGGGAGAAGAGGAGGTTTGGAAGCAGCCTCAAGAAGCTAGAAGGGCCCTACCTGGTTTGGCTCAGTGGGTAGAGCGTCTGCCTGCTGACTGATGGGTCTTGGGTTCAATTCCCGTCAAGGGCACATGCCTAGGTTGCCAGCTCGATCCCCGGTAGGGGGTGTGCAAGAGGCAGCTGATCAATGATTCTTTCTAATCATTGATGTTTCTCTCTCTCCCTCTCCTTCCTCTCTGAAATCAATAAAAATATATTTTTTAAAAAGCTGGAAGGATCCTCTCCACCCTTGGGCCCTGTCCAACACCTGCCTGTGTGAGAGAGAAATTAGCCTCTTCCTGAAGTCAGCAGAGTGGGGCTCTAGTTAAAAAAAAAGGTGAAGACACATTCAGAAAAGAAGGGGGGAGGATCTAGAAAGTAGCTGATGAGCGTGCAGTGGAAGGACATGGAGGGTGCGAAGGGGTGGGAGATGGGAGATAATGAACTTTCCAGGAACAAAGGCCAGGTGGTGACAGGTGGTCTAAAAGCCTTGGTCTGACACTGGTGACTGATGTAAAGAGAGCGGAAGAGATGGGGTATCATCCTGAGGGTCTCTTAGAGGTTCAAACCAGAAGACTAGGGACATGGCAGGGAGGCACAGCAGCTCCTCTACGGTGTCTGCAGGACTTTCCTTATATCCTACAGCACCTGGGGACCAGCACACAAGTGCACTCAGTGAGTGTAAGGTGGGATTGTTTCTTTCTAAGGCAGGTGTCAGGGTGGCCAGGAGTTGGCTTTCCCTCTCTGTGGGTGGGCCCTGGCCAGTGTGGCTCAGTTGGTTGGAGTGTTGTCCCATAAACCAAAGGGTTAAGGGTTTGAATCTCAGTCAGGGAACATATCCAGGTTGCAGGTTCAATCTCTCTCTCTCTCTCTCTCCCTCCCTCCCTCCCTTCCTCTCTCTAAAAAAATCAATAAACATATCCTTGCTGAGGATTAAGGGGGAAAAAATGTTTTCCTTTTAATCCTGTGGGTGGGCCCAGCATTTGCAAAAACAAAGAAAGATGGCTGCAGTTGGAGGGACCCATGGCCTGAAATGAAGGGATGTTTTCCAGTCCTCCTTAGCCTGGTTGAGATGAGGGCAGCTGAGCATGAACACTGACATCGTTTTGGGGAGCCTTGTTTAAAGGCCAAGGCAGGCTCCAACTAAAGATTCAAATGCAGATGAGAGAGATGACTCAGACTGCTCCTGCTACTTCTTAAATGTGGAGAGGCTGCTGTGCTGACCAGGACGGTCCTGCCATGAGGATCGGCGATGCCCACCACCCCATGTATCAACGGTCTGAAGGTTAAGCACCAGCTCTGAGCCCTACTGAGCTGTGAGACCTGATAGTTCCACAATACCCTGGGCGTGGCAGCAACCCCAATGTTATGTCCCTCTCTGGGCACCGTTCTTTTAATAGACATACAGATAAATTTATTCAAAGGTGACTAACATGGTGATGAGACTTGCAATGGTGTCACAATTGACTGGAGAAGTTGAGACAGTTTGTCCAAGAAGAAGTAAGATTGGGGGAGGGCAAAAGCCACAACTATCTACAAAAGCATCGTGTGGAGAGTTTTTCTGGGTGGCCCAGAGGAGCACTCGGTCTGTAAGTTCAGAAAAAGAATTCTGCTCCATTCAAGTATGCTCAAGAGGAAACCTCACGCCCCCTCCGTGTCAGTGCGTACTTGCTCAATAGATCAGGGAAAGAATAGCTTTCCTCTAATCACCAAAGCTATTTAGAGGATGATATCATCTAAACGTACCTAGCAAAGATCAAGAAAAGCTATTAATTTCAAGTCTTTGCTCAGATCTTTGTGGGACATAGAGGATCCATGGAACTCAGATGAGCAGAGAACACTGTACGGGCAGAACAAATTGTGTTGAATTTAGACTTTAAAAACGTTTTTCTTAATATGTATTTATACTGTATAGTCACCAAGAATGCCTGCTTCACTTTGGGAGATACTGTGGAGTCATATGTAAAGTCAGTGAGCAAAGCAAAAACCACCTGAGTCAAAACGGCCCTTCAGAACCCCCACAGAAGGTGTGACCGGGCTGGAAACTGACACCCCACCTCTCAGTCAGCCCAGCACAGCCAGTTTTTCCTCCAGTGTCAGAACAATTGTGGTTTCTTTGGATGAGCACCAGGTGAGATAGTTGGCTGGTATCTAGGGACCATGTTGTAAAGAAGAGGCAGGTCTTTAAACACAACTACACCCAGCACAGCCGGATGCTCACACCTTGCCGGGTGTGGTGACAGACACCCTGAGGAAACATCTGATCCACAACTCCTTTCTCATCCTATCAGGGACATTTGGTCATTTACTGAAATGGTCAATGGGCAGAGTTACTCACAGTCAGGGGTGGATCCAGATTTTGAGGGACCTGTTAATTGTATGTACCTTGAACATGATGTGATAAAAAGGACAATTTGCCTCTGTGGTTCTTCATCACCAAAACCTATAACACCAGTTTAACCTCAGGAAAGACATCAGACAAATCCAGATTAAGGGACATTCTATGAAATATCTCACCGATAATGCTCAAGACTGTCCAAGTCATCAAAAACAAGTAAACTGGACTGTCACAGCCAAGAGGAGCCTAAAGAGACATGATGATTAAATATAATGAGTTCTTGAATGGGGGAAAAAAAACATTAGGCAAAAATAGAGGAAATGTGAATAAAGTATATACTTAGTAATGATGTATCAGTATTGGTTTATTAACTGTAAAAAAATATACCATAGTAATGTAAGATATTAATAATAGGGAATGTGGGCACAGGGCAAATAGTAACTCTGTACTATCTTTGCAATATTTTTGTAAGTCTAAAACTATTCTAAAAAAGTAAGGTTTATTTAATAAAAAAAATAATGTCAGCTAAAAACAAAGAAATGCTGAAGGGAATGAAGAACAAAGAAAGGGATAGGTAAGTGAGTAAATCTAAGTGAATATTGACTGTTAAGACAATAATAATAATATATTACGGGTTAAACGTGAAATTGATGTAAATGTAAACAACAGTACAAAAGGTAGAAAGTAGTAAATGACATTAAGTGGCTTTTAGTCTTTGAATTGTCTAGGAAGTGGTAAATGTACTAATTTATATTAGACTTTAATAAGTCAAGGTAATCAGCAGAATGATTATTAGATAAATAATGTATAAAATAATGTGTAACTAATAAGCTAATAGAGCAGGGAAATGGAATTTTTTAAAAATACATTATTATTCCAAAGTAAGGCAAAAGAAAAGAGAAAATGAACATAAAATAAGTGGGACAAATAGCAAACAAATAATATGATACTAGATTTAAATCTAAATACAGGAAGTCCCCTAAAAATGTATATACACTTTAACAGCTGATAGCTGATTTTATATATATATATATATATATTATATATATATATTAATTAAAATATGGTTTTGATTTTTATAGAGAGAGGGGAAAGGAGAGGGATAGAGATATAGAAACATCCATGAGAGAGAAACATCACTGACGGGCTGCCTCCTGCACACCACCTCCTGGGGATTGAGCCTGCAACCCAGGCATGTGCCCTGACTGGGAATTGAACCAGTGACCTCTATGGGTCAATGTTCAACCATTGAGCCACACCAGCCAGGCGATAGATGTTATATTTTAAAAATTAAATGTACTTTCATAAACACTGCCTTTATAATTATTCAAAGTGTACTATACATTTTGGGGACACCCTGTATATAACTAATTGCATAAAATATAAATGGGTTAAACATTTCAATTAAATGAAAAATGTCAGACTGGGTTAAAAAATAAATATAAGCTGCTTACAAGATATATCCCTTCTAAATATGGACACAGACAGGAGAAGTTAAAAGGATGAAAAAGATATACAAACACTAAATTTAAAAAGCCATATAGCTTACTAATATCAGATGGATAGACTGTAGAGAAGAAGTATTACTAAAATAAAGACAGACATGATAAAAAGTGTCAATGCAACAGGAAGATATTATAATTCTATATTTGTATGCACCTAAGCCTCAGAAATCCATATTACTACAAGGAAAAGTAGAAAACCCATCTCTCAAAAACTGATAGAACAAGCAGGAAAAAGGTAAATAAGGATCAAGAAAGTAAAAAAGACCCACAAAATGGGAGAAAATATTTGCAAGTCCTATATCTGACAAGGGCCTAAGATCCAGAATATATAAAGGATAGTTACAACTCAACAATTAAAAGGAAAACAATCCAATTAAAAATGGGCAAAATAATTTAGACATGTCTCCAAAGAAGTTATACGAATGGCCAATAAGCAGATAAAAAGATGCTCTAGGGAAGTGCAAATAAAAACCACCATGAGATACCACTTCAAATACTACTTGATGGCTAAAATCTAAAAGATGAGCAATAACAAGTGTTAGTGAGGATGTGGAGAAACTGTAACCCTCATACATTTCTAGGAGGAATGTAAAATGGCACTGCACTTTGGAAAACAGTCTGGGAAGGGTTTCTTTTGGGGGTGATGAAATGTTCTCAAATTAGATAGTGGTGATGGATGCACAATTTTGTTAAATACAAAAAAACACCAAATTGTACAGTTTAAAAGAGTCAATATTATGGCATGTGAATTATTATCTCAGTAAAAAATAAAGTAGATAAAGATATAACAGATTGAAGTACTCAGTTAAGAAATAAAATCGAATTGACATATGTAGAACCCTGTGCCCAACAACTACAAACTAGACATTCTTTTAAGTGCACCTGGGTAATTTACTAAAATTAGCCATATGCTAGGCCATAGTATTAGTAAGCAAGCCTTAACACATTTCAAATGTCTTAAATGACTCAGAGTCTACTCCCTGACCACAGTGAAATTAAACCAGAAGTCAGTAACCAAATGCAAGTTTAAGAATTACAAGATGTTGAATTTGAGCAATACACTTCTAAATTACCCATGGGTCAAAAAATGTCACATTGGAAATTAGATTATACTTTAAGTATTAATAAAAGCAATATAATGAAGCTTTTGGGAT
>NW_005871054.1:12960537-12998159 GCF_000147115.1 Myotis lucifugus | reverse complement strand
TTATTTCAGAGAGGAATGGAGAGGGAGAGAGAATTGTTGATCGGCTGCCTCCTGCACACCCCACACTGGGGATTGAGCCCACAACCCGGGCATATGCCCTGACTGTGACCGCCTGGTTCATAGGTTGGTGCTCAACCATTGAGCCATGCCTGTTGGGCCACTCTTAAAATTTTCCCATTCTTGAAGAGAATTTTATAGCTTTCAATAGATATATTAGAAAAGGAATGAAAACTAGTAATCAAAGAATTTATACCAATAAATTAGAAAACAAACAGAAAAATTAAACCTAATAGAAAAAATAAGGAAATAATAAATATGAGAGGAAAACTTAATGAAATAGAAAACATATGCAAAATAGAGAAAAATCAACAAAGCTAAAGGTAGTTTTTTGAAAGAGTAATAAAATGGATAAATCTTTGCAAGATGTATCAGGAAAAAGTGAGTAGCCACAAATTACTAGTATCAGAAACTAAAATTAAAGATTATCAAAGAATATTAGAAACAACTTCATGGCATTGAACTAGGTGAAATAGACTCTATGAAAAATCAAATTTATTAAGACTGACACAAGAAGAAACAGAAAATATGAATTTCATTAAATTTAAAAATTGAATTCTTAAACAAAACTTTCCCACTAAGAAAACTAGTCCCAGATGGCTTCACCATTAAATTCTCCAAAGTGTTTGAGGAAAATCACTTTCTCAAACATATTTAATAAATAGATTAAAAAGGAACACTTTGAACTCATTTATGAGGCCAACATACCCTTGATATCAAAGCCTGACAAGCATTTAACAAGAAAAATTTATAGGAGGTCAATCTCCCTCATAGACATCTATTCAAATATCTTCAACAAAATACTACCCATTCAAATCCAGTAATACATGGAAAGGACAATGTATTGTGAGCAAGCTGGGTTTATTAAAGGAATGTAAAGCTAGTTTAACACTGAACAGCTGATCAGTGTAACTTGCCATATTAGCAGAATAAAGAAAAAAATCAATAAATGTAGAAAAGATAGTTGATAAAATTTGAAATGCACTATTAAAAAACAACTCTTAGCACACTAGTGATACATAGTAACTTCTTCAATCTGATAAAGGGCATTTATTAAAAACTTGCAATAAACATTATACTTAATACTTATACTAATATCAGTTTCCCCCTGAGAGAAACAACATAAAGATACCAACTATTATCAATTGTATTCAACTTTATACTAGAGGACCTAGTCAGTGAAATAAAACTGCCTCCTGCACGCCCCACACTGGGGATTGAGCCCGCAACCCGGGTATATGCCCTGAAATAAATAAATGACGTGAGGATTACAAAGGAAAAAACTGTCATTATTTATAGTCTACATGATTGGGTACCTAAATGTCTTTCAATAAGTGTACGGAGTCAATAAGAAAATGCAAAAGGATCTTCAGATAAACCATTAAGGTCATTAGTGAGTTTAGCAAGATTGCTAAATTCAAAGATAAGATACAAAAATCAACTGTATTTTTATATACTAAAAACACTTTAAAATGATAATATGTACTGATTTCAATGAAAAATAAAATATCTAAGAACAGATCTAAAAGATGTACAAGAGTGCTAAATATAAAACTTCAAAAAATATTGAAAAAAATACCAAGATAAATGAAGGGCTATCCTATATTCATTGATTGAAAAAATCAATATGTTTAGGACAGTGGTCGGCAAACTGGTCCCTTGAGTGTGGCTCTTCCACAAAATACCACGTGCGGGCGCGCACGTACAGTGAGATTGAAACTTCGTGGCCCATGCCACGAGGCCAAAGAGCTGCATGTGGCTCGAGAGCCGCGGTTTGCCGACCACTGGTTTAGGATGTCAATTCTTCTCAAATTTAACTATCTATTAGATGCAATCCCAATCAGAATACTAGAGTTTAGTTTGTGTGTATAAGTGTGTTTGTAGTCTGAAAAACATATTCTGAAATGTGTGTGAAAATTCTAAGAGCCAAGAGTATCCAAAACGATATTAAAAAAGAACAAAGTTGGAGGGCCTGCATTATTTTTAAATCACAAACATTATGATAGTATGGTATTCCATAAGGGTAGACAAATGACAAGACCAATAAAACAAAAAACACAGTCCAGAAATTGAGCCATTCATATAAGGATACTCACTCTATGCCAAGGTAACATTGCAGAGCAATAAGGAAAGAATGTTCTTTTCAATAAATGTACCAAGTCAACAGGATCTGGGAAAGATTTATTCTTGGCTCCTACTTCATACCAAACATAAAATTTCCAGATGAAATAGAGATCTAAATGTGAATGATAAAACTTCTAGAAGATAACATAGGACAATACCTTTATGACCTCAAAGTAGACTTCTAGACTTAAACATGAAAAGGCAGTCCATAGCATGGGAGACAGTATTTGCAATATTTACATCTGACACAAAAGGATAACTCCTCAAATCAATTTTTTTAAAAAAACAATAGAAAAAAATGGATAAAATACTTGAATAGATACTTCACCAAAGTTTTCATGGCCAATAAAAATATAAAATGGAGCTCAAACTCAGGAGTCATCACAATGAGAAATCACCCCCACCTCCACCAAATGGCTCAAGTTGAAAAACTGTTAACCAAGTCCTGGAGAGAACATGAAGCAGGGGGAGCCCTCATACAGTACCGGGAGATGTAAATACATACAGCCTCTTAGGGAAGTGGGACATAAGCCTACTCTCTAGCCCAGCTATTCTACTCAGAGAAATATCCAAGATAAATGAGTGCATTTGTCCTGCAACACGGGTATAAGAACATATGCAGCAGCATTAATTCCAATGGCCTCAGACTAAAAATAACCCAAAGTCTATCACCAGTGGAATGGACAAGTTGTGGTATATTAAAGAAACAGAATATGCTGCAGCAATGAAAAGGAATGCACTATTGCCACATGTAAAAACATAGATGAATTTCATAAATGCTGAAGCAATGGATTACAGACTGTGTCATTCCATGGGTAAGTTTAGTATAAGCAAAACTAACTATGGTATTTAAAGTCAGATACTGATCACCTCTGGGCAGAATGGTGAGAAAAAAGCACAGGAGGGGGGCTTCTAGGTCACTGTTAGATATTCTTTCTGACCTAGAAGGTAGTTAGATGGATATGTTTCACTTTGGGGACATTCATCTAACTATACATTTAAGATTTGTGTGTATCTATAATAATAATAATCTATAATAATAAAAGTGTAATATGCTAATTAGACCGGACATCCTTCTGGACGAAGCTGGGGCTGCAAGGGAAGCCCGGGTTCTGGGTGCCAGTGGGAAGCCGATGCCGGCAGCCGGGAGAAGGAAGGCCTACTCTTGCATGAATTTCGTGCATCGGGCCTCTAGTACCTTAATAAAATTCTATCAATTGAAAAAAACTTGCATAAATATTATAGTGCATGGGTGTGAGGGGCGGGGAAGGGAACAGGCTCTGTGTTGTGGGTAGAAGTATAAGTTGTAAAGATACTTGAAAGGCAATTTGGTAATATTGATACAAATTGAAATGCCATATATAGCTTTTGAACTTACTGGCTTTTTACAAAACACATGCAGCATATGTTTACACCTAAATGTCGGGGCGAGGGACTGTTGGAATAAATTACGGGGCAGCTAAACAGTAGCATCCTGATGTTAAAAACAAATAAGCCAGTGTTGACCCAATCTGGCCCAAATCCTCAAGTCTCATTCTAGGTTGACTTACACTGGCATGTCCCTTGAAGGACACACCAGAAACGAGCAGCAGTGGCATAACCACAAACACAGTCCCTGCAGAGCTTATGGTTACAGCACATACTGGCCCAGCTGGCAGGTACACGGGGAAGGTCTACTGCTGTGACCACCAACAAAGCTGGTTTAAAATGTTCTGTTGTAGTTTAATGAAATGTGCACGCAGCATTAAAGCATATCTTCGTTCTCTGTGTTCATTTCAACTATATCTTTTCAAATACCTCCCCAAATTTATTGTAATATAATTGAAGTACAATAAATTGCACATAAATAGACAGTAAGCAAGCGATCAGGTTGACCTATATTTCCAAAACCATCATCAAAATAGCAAATGTTTCCATCACCTCCAAAAGTTTCCTCCTTCCTTCTATCCCCATCTCCATGCAACCACTAGAAAAAATCTAGAGAAAATCTTTTTGGAAATAAGAAAGTCTGCTAGCAGGGGTGAGAGAGGATGAAGAAATGTCAGGAATGAGGGGAAATGTGGAGAAAGCATAGGTCAATAGATTTCTGAGAAATGGAGTGATGAGAATTAGGGGAACACGTCTTGGTATTTCACTCTCAGCAAACTTAAAAGAAAGGTATAATTATCCTCCTTTTATGAATAAAGACATGAGCCTCGGAGCAGTTCAAGAGCGGTCTAAGGTCACCCATGTATAAGTGGCCAAGCCAGAGCTCAGCCGGCCGGGTTCCATAGCCCACACTGCTCAGCCGAGGGCTTTCCCCCCCTGGCCCTGGGACCAGCTGACCTCTCTGAGGGCCCCACCTGAGCCCCAGTGTGGCCTGCCCTGTGTGCCCTGAGCCCGGCGCCGTATCCTATGGGATTCTTAGCACCCCTCTCCAGGTCAAGAAGGGAGCTAGCACGGCCCAGGGGCCAAGAACACTAATGTCCCAACTAACCTGCGGCCTGGCCAGATCTGAGGACCTGGGGCTGTGACCAGGAAGCCTCACCCTGCAGGGGCACTTCCCAGGGACATCCCCCACTTCAGCCTCTGGGAGGGCACATTTTACTGTCAACTAAAACCAGCACAGCAACACGCGCACACACTAGATGTTTTGCTTTAGAAACATTAAATGCTTTATTCTCTCCCTGCCCCCGCTATCATTTGAGATCTGAAAGTCAGGCAGGGGCTGAGGGGTGGTGAAGAAGTCAGGGATGGAATGTGGGGATCAAGGAAGGGAGAAACGAGATGGCTGAGAAAGGGACATAGTACTTGGTAACTTAAAAAATAACCAGTGATGTGCCCGGCCGGCGTGGCTCAGTGGTTGAGCGTAGACCTATGAGCCAGGAGGTCACAGTTCAATTCCCGGTCAGGGCACATGCCCGGGGTTTCAGGCTCAATCCCCAGTAGGGGGCATGCAGGAGGCAGCTGATCAATGATACTCTCTCATCATTGATGTTTCTCTCTCTCCCCCTCTCCCTTCCTCACTCTCTAAAATCAATAAAAAATATATTTTAAAAGAATAACCAATGATGTTACATTTGGACGGGGCTGTTTTGACACAGCCCCACCAAACTGCTATATCTAGGTGGCTGACAGAAGGTTCCGAGCCCTCTCTGAGCTTCAGCTTCACAGGAAGTGTGGGTAGAGGTTGCAGGGAGCATCTGGGAACAAAACATTTAGAGAGGGAAGGCTTCCTGGAGGAAGAGCCCGCAATGCCACCGCTCACAGACCTCAATTCCTTCGGGGGTGCGCATCCCACTTGATGGGAAAAAATGAGGGGAGAATTGTGTCCAAAATCTTGAGTGGCTGACGTTAGAGCTAGCAGACATCCTGGGGACAGACACTGGGGCCAGGCAAACTGATTCCTCACTCGGTTTCATGCTCTGCACAAAGGGCACGATCCTCAGCTCTTGAGTCTCGGTGAGGACAGGGTGGGCAGGGCAGTCTGTGCACATAGAAGGAGCTCATTCAGTGCGGGGCCCCGGCTGCCCACTGCCACCCCGAAACACAGGCCGTTACACTGAGGGGAGCGGCTGGTGCTCTGGGAGCTTTGCCCTGGCCTCATGGTGCCCTGCCTGGGCCCCGACTCACAGTTTCGGTTTCAGAATGAATACTTTGCGAGAAAGACATTTCCTTTACTCTGTAGGTGGATTCCTTGATTACAGTCTTGAGAGGACAGGATGGCCCCTAGTTTTGCATTTGGAGTCCTGGCTACTCTTTGTGAAACTGGAGAGAGGGCAGCTGTGACGGCAGGATCCACTGCTGGTCTGTTTCCTGCCCTCAGCCCACACCCACCCTTCTTCACTCTGTCCTCCTGCCGGCTGGGCAGGATCTGACCACAAGCCTAAAGCGCTTCCCAAGCTGGCTGGCTCCTTCTGGCTCCTTGGAGACTCAACCAAGAGCTGACCATATACACAGTCATGGACAGGGGAGAGGCATGCTTCAAACGGAAGAAGAGAGTGAAGAAGCAAGTCACTCATGCGGCTCTTTTGTCTTTATTTAATATGCTGTAGGCACCCACCCAGTGCCAAGCACTGTGGGCAACAGGGATGTGGAAATGAATAGAACATGGTCTTTGATCTCCAGAGGAGATCACAGGAGAAAGCAATATGACAGACTCTGTGACAAGGAACAGTAGTCACCAGCACAAAAGAGGAAGCAACAAACTGGGCCTGGAGAGGCTGAGGGTGGGGGTGGGGGCTTCATGGAAGGGCAGTGCCCTGGAGGGTCCTGAAGTGGGCTGCAGTGGCCAGGCACAGGTTCCACAGTTGGCTGTCAGGGTTTGTACCCAGGCTCTTCCTGTTCCTGGTTCTACATGCTTGGTCAACTTGCTAACCTCTCTGGGCCCCAGTTTCCTCATTCTATAAATGGCACCTACTTCACACGGTTGTTGAAAAGAGTAAATAAATTAATAGCTGCAGAGCATGTTTAGAACAGTTATCAGCTATTAGACTCTGTATTTATTAATATTGTCTTTTTTTTTTTTTAATCGTCACCCAAGGATATTTTTTCCCATTGATTTTTAAAGA
Organism: Myotis lucifugus; assembly: GCF_000147115.1. Classification (NCBI taxonomy): domain Eukaryota; kingdom Metazoa; phylum Chordata; class Mammalia; order Chiroptera; family Vespertilionidae; genus Myotis; species Myotis lucifugus. Next base: position 12,991,428 of record NW_005871054.1, on the reverse strand, counting down.
GAGTGGAAGGGAGCAGGGGAGACAGAGAGAGAAACATTGCGATGTGAGAGAGACACATCAATTGGTTGCCTCCCACACACACCCCGACCTGGCTGGAGATCAAGCCTGCAACCGAGGTACGTGCCCTTGACCAGAATCAAACCTGGGACCCTGCAGTCCACAAGCCGAACTGGATAGGTAGGGCTATTAATATTGTCTAGAAGGAGAAGCAGGCATCTGGCTGAGGAAGGGTCTAGGGAAGAAGGCAGGAACGTGGAGCATGTGCTGTGGCTTGGCGTGGTCACTGCATGGGGCCCGTGGTGAAATGAGGCCAGAAAGGTAGGCAAAGGCCTGATGCCGCCAGGCCGCATGCACCATGGAGTGTGGGCTTGGGCCTGTAGCTGACTGAGAGTCACTGGAGGCCTCATTGTAAGGTTGGATTTGGTGGGTGGGTCACTAGGCAGCTAGACTGGAAGAAGTGAGACCGGAGGTGAGGAGCCCAGCAGGGAGCCTTCTTTAATAGGAAAGAGAGGACTGAAGAGGGCCTAACTAACAGCCTAACAGCGTGGCAGCTGGCGTGGAGAGGAAGTGAGTCCTGGGGCCTGGAGGTGATTGGATGCAGGATGAGGAGCAGGCAGAATCCAGGATGACTTGGGTCATCTTAGAGCCAGTAGCCAGGACCAGGAAGACTGGAGAAGGGCAGGTTTGGAGGGGAGGGAGGGTAAAGAAGAGAAACAACAAAATAATCGATTCTGGGTACTTATCTGAGAGTTTTCTGTGAATTATTTCATTTAAATCTCACATCGCCCTTTGAGGAGAGTGCTATTATTATCCACATTTACAGCTGAGAAATCAGGCACAGGGCGATTGAAAACTTGCATCAAGCCATGATGTGGTTGTCAGAATCTGCCTGTTAACCCCTCTGCTCCACGATGACCTTGATTCACTGGTTGTGTGCCTGTTGCTTAGCAGAAAGGAGGTGTAGTGAGTGCTGTGGGGGAATAAGATGTCAGGGGGTATATGAGAGTGAGGAGGGAGAAGGGCGAGGGCTGAACATGGAGAGAGGGGCTCGGACATGCTGGGGTCCTGGGGGAGGTCCAGCACCGGGAAGCTCCCCTGGAGGATCCAGAGGCACCCTCCTTTCCTTCTCTCCAGCCTGTTGGGGCGAGTCCAGCCCCAGGACTGGGCCTCTTGCCTGTGGGTCCTCGCCACAGCCCGCAGAGAGAACGCAGGCAGGGCTGGCCCACTCCCAGAGCCTGGTGCCAGTTACATAACCTCCCTGAGCTGGGAGGCAAGCACAGCATTACCTTCCTCCCCCGGGGCATTGGGAGGGAAGGGCTGAAAGGATTAGGCTCAGCTTTTGAAAACAAAACTAAGTACTCTAAGTGGAGTATGACAATGCCAACTTGCTCTGGGCTATTGTGGGGCCCAGTTTTGTCTCCCAGCTCACATGCAGACAGGCCTGAGATGCTGTTGACAAAAGCTTCTCCTGTTTACCTCAGCCTCATACCATTGGCCCAGGTTCCATTTGGGCATGTCATAGGCTCAAGTGAGCATTCGTTCTCTCTCTCTCTCTCTCTCTCTCTCTCTCTCTCTCTCTCTCTCTCTCTCTCACACACACACACACACACACACACACACACACACACACACACACTGCTCCCTCCCCAGGAACCAGCTACCAACTCCCTGAGTCAGCCCAATCCTGGCCAAATTCACCTGATTTCTCTGGATACCTCAACAATTCATCTAGCTAAGAGTTGTCAGTTGCAAAGAGCCTTCCTTGCCTGGTTCAATAATTCACTTAATGAGCTTCATAAATTACTGGAAGCTGTTCCAAGTTCTGAGATTTCCGCAGCACTTTCCTAGAGGATAAAAGGGGGCGGAGTGAGAGCCAAAGGAAGGGGGGACATGGCCCCCGCCCTCAATTGACACCCCTCTTCCATTCTGTTTCCGACTGCATGCAGTGTCGATGCTTGGCCCCAACGTGGTGACAGAAGAGTGAGAATATTCACAGAGAAGTGGGAATCATGAAACATAAAACGTGTGTCCTCAAAGGGACCTTACAGATCATTCATTAGTCCAACCTTCTCATTTACAGATGAAGAAACTATTTGTCCCATGACCAGCGAGGGATGCAGCACAGGGCCTCCAATGCCCACTCATCCCTACTTTACACAGACTCCAGACAAGGTCTGGGAGGCTCACATGCCCATGAGCCTAACCATACATCTGCTTCAGGAGACCCGGCACTCACGGCCCACCCCCTCCTCAGGCTCAGTAGGCTACACAGCACTGCCTGAGTCCTGTTTCTCTCATCTCCAAGTTTTGGGGGTTACTGTGAGCCCCATATGTCACCAATAGCCAGCATCTGTCGCAGAGAACTGGAAAGATCTGGAGCCCATAGGACACTGGGAAATAATGCTACTATGATGTCTAGACAGTCCCTTTACAAACACCCTGGACAATCCATGAATGTCCCAGGAGCACCTGCTTTGTGCCCAACCCTGGCAGACCAAGACATCACACATTTGGGCAGCTAATTTCTCCAAGTTCATTTTTCTGCCAGGCACAAAAATGAACAGCCCAAGTGGGCAGGAAGAAATAAAGTCAAGTGTTCTCCTGCTCCTGATTTAAAACATAAAAATAAAAGAAATATGCCCACTGTGCAAATAACAAATAGACCAATTCTACTTCTCAACCAAATATTGATATTTCCTTTAAAATTTGGGCTAAAATATCCACACTTGGGCAGGGAGAGACTTGTGGTTTTGGCCAAAAGCTGATCTAAGTCATATACAGCCATTAAAACTATGATTTTTTTTCCCAACAAAAGTTACAGATTTAGAGTGACTTTCTGAGCCCAAAGTTATTTTGACATTTCATAAAACAAATCATGCGACCAACACATCACCACATTATGTTGACAATAGCGTCCGAAATAGTCGTACTATCTTTAGTGTTTTTTATTTTAATGTCTTTATAACTACCTAATTTGTGTATAATTTATAATTAAACAATGTTTAATTACTTACATGTCTATGTATTTAGCATTTTTAAACAGCCGTATAAACAGATGAGAATGAACTAGTTATCATCATGTATATGGCAGACAACATCAAGGCATCCTTTTCCTGGAATTCTCCTTAACTGAATGCTGATTGTATTCATGTCCCAAGAAGCTGTGATCTGAATCAGGTGGGCCAAGCTAAATAAAAGATAGCATAGCACAGGACCCACAGCTTTAAAAGTCTTCAGTTAAATAATCCAGATGGCCTCTTTCTTCGATCACAGCCAGCAGCTCAGCCCAATACTGTAACTGATTCCAATCCAGAATCAAATACCCATTTTTAATACTCTTGGCCTGACTCCCCCCAAGGTGTGACAATGCACTGTAAAGTGGAAAAGCTGTGCCTGGAGCCTGCCTGCACTTCTTGTAAAACATCGGACCAAGAAGCCCAACTGAAAATTCATTGCACAAAAACTGACATTCGTTTTAGAAGCAATACTCAGTCAGCTCATTGGGTAAGCTGAGGGGGTAGAAAGTTGCCTTCTCTAAAAGGGACAAGGTGGCACCAGACAGAATTGCCTATAGAGATGATAAAGGCAAGGAGAGATTAGATCCCAACACTCTGAGCAGCTCTTAAATGGCTTGGGGGCAAGACCTATTCTCACAGTGACATCTCAATTTCTAGTACTAGCAAGAAAATAGGAATCAATTGGAGAATGATCTGAGATCTGCATAATTTGGAGCAGTTGACCTTGATTTGGAAAGCTGCATGTTAATGGGGGTCTGAGTTCAAAAGCATACTGGAAACAAATCGATCCCAGAAACCCTCTGAGTTACTATGCTTAGAAAGGCAGTGTAGCCCTACCCAGTTTTCTCAGTGGATAGAGCAGGGGTCCTCAAACTACGGCCCGCGGGCCACATGCGGCCCGCCGAAAACATTTATCCGGCCCGCCGGGTGTTTTTGCCGCCGCTGCCTGTTGCTTAGCAGCCGACTAGTTTTTTTTTTAAACTATAGTCCGGCCCTCCAATGGTCTGAGGGACAGTGAACTGGCCCCCTGTTTAAAAAGTTTGAGGACCCCTGGGATAGAGCGTTGGCCCTCAGACTGAAGGATCCCAGGTTCGATTCTGGTCAAGGGCATGTACCTCGGTTGCAGGTTCCCTGGCCCTGGTTGGGGTGCATGCTGGAAGCAACCAATGTGTCTCTCTCACAATGATGTTTCTCTCTGTCTCTCCCTCTCCCTTCTGCTTAGAGTCTCTAAAACATGATTAAATATTTAAAGCAAAAATAATAGCAATGTGTTCTGAGGCTTTAGTTCTAACATGTAGAACTAAAATGTCTGACAACAACAGAACAAAGGTCAGAAGGAAGGAAATGCAACTGTTGCAAGTTTTTTATCAGAGTACTGAAAGGCTTTTATTAGAAAAGAGGAAATGTCTGAACTCAGTGATCTCAGCTTAAAAATTAGAAAAAGAAAAAATTAAACTCAAATAAATAGAATAAAAAATAAGAAACATAAGGGCAGAAATCAGTAAAATATTAAAAACAAAAAAGAAAAATCAATAAAACCAAAAGCTAGTTCTTAGAGATCAATAGAGTTGATAAACTCTTAGTCAAAAGAATCAGGAATAAAAGAGAGAAGATGTGAATTGCTAATATCAGGAATGAGAGAGGTGACATCACTACAGATGCTACATATACTAAGAGTATAATAAGTGAATATTATGAACAATTTTATGCCAATAAGTTTAAAAACTAATGTGAAATGGGCATATCTCTTGAAAGACATAAAATACCTCAAGCTGATTCAAGAATAACCAAAAAGCTTTATATCTTTTAAAGAAATCTCCAGACCCTAATGGCTTCATTGATTAATTCTACCAAACATCCTAAAAATAAATAATACCAATTCTACACAAACTCTACCTAAAAACTGAAGAGAAAGGAATACTTCTTAATTAATTTTTTGAACCCAGCATTATCCTTATACCAAAGCCAAATAGGCACTCAAGTAAACAAAATCATAGATTACTATCCCTCATTACCACAGGTGCAAAATTCTTTCAAAAACTCAGCAAGTTGAATCCAATGTTACATATAAAAGATAATACATTATGACTAAGTGGTGTTTATCCCAAGAATGAAAGTTGGTTTAACATTTTAAAATCAATCAACATAATTCATAATTTTAACACACACACACACACACACACACACACAAACACATATAAGCATATCAATAGACACAGAAAAAGCATTGGATAAAATTAAACATCCATTCTTGATTTTAAAACTCTCAGTAAATTAGTAGTAGAAGAGAACTTCCTCAACTGATAAAGGGCATCTACACAAAACCCACAGCTAACATCTTACTTAATAGCAAAAGATTGAATACTTTCCCTCTTAAGATTATAAATAATGCAAAGTTTACTGCTCTCACCACTTCTAATCAGCATTGTACTAGAGGTTTTAGCCATTGTTATAAGGCAACAACAAAAAATAAATGAAAATCATCAAGATTGAAAACTAATATAATATTGTATGTTGACTGTAGTTGAAAAATAAATTTTTTAAATAGCTGATTAAAATCCAGAAAAGAAAAAAGTAATAGAAAAATATTCAAAGGGATGACCTGCTTAAGTTTCTAGATAATGGAAGTAACAAAAGTAAACACCTCTGTCAAGCATGACCCGAAAAAAAATTTGAGAAAAAGACCTTAGAATATCTTTACTTAACAAAGCCTTACTTTTTTACCAAAACAATAAAAACTAGCAAGAAAATTATTCTTGTGAACTCTACAATTTGAACACTTCAGATGGAACTCTTGCATTTCATAATAAAGATTTGATAGCTATTCAAAACAATGAATTGAAAAGAACTTATCTAATTCACTATTCAGAAGCAACGAACTAAACTCAGTCTTCCCATTAAAACAAGAAAGAACATATATGCATTACCTATGGACATGGAAGATAGGGTGGTGAAGCTCTGGGGCAGGGCCAGGAACCAGGTGGAGGGGGGCAATGGTGGGAAAGAGGGGCATCTTTAATACTCTGAACGATAAAGAGAAGAAAAAGCAGAAGCAGAGAGAGGGCTCAAACAAATGTAATAAGGGTCCTTAGGAGCCTGGTAATTCCATGAGATGCTGTTTGCCTAATAGGAAACCTGTGAAGGTCACCAAACCTTCCTAGAATAGAATGGAATTATGGGAGCTGGTGGGGATGCACCCCTGACAAAGTCATCTGCCCTTTCGACTCCTTGGCTATCCAATACAAATTTAATTTGACCCAATTGTAATCTAAAATGTTTTAATAACCACATTATAATAAGTAAAAAGAAAAAGGTGAAATAACTTTTAATGTTTTATTTAACCCAATATACCAAAAATGTTATCACTTCAACATTTTTTTTTAATATATTTTATTGATTTTTTACAGAGAGGAAGGGAGAGAGATAGAGAGTTAGAAACATCGATGAGAGAGAAACATCGATCAGCCGCCTCCTGCACATCTCCCACTGGGGATATGCCCGCAACCCAGGTACATGCCCTTGACCGGAATCGAACCCGGGACCCTTGAGTCCGCAGGCCGACGCTCTATCCACTGAGCCAAACCGGTTTCGGCAATCACTTCAACATTTTAAAACTATTGGCCTGGTTGGTGTGTTCAGTGGTTAGAGCATCAGCCTATGCACTGAAGAGTCACAGGTTTCATTCTGGGTCAAAGGCATGTACCTGGGTTGCAGATTCAATTCCCAGCCCCCATCAGGCACGTTCAGGAGGCAACCAATCTATGTGTCTCTCTCGCATCAATGTTGCTCTCTCCACCTCCCTTCCTTCCACTCTCTCTAAAAATCAATGGTAAAAATATCCTTGGGTGAGGATTAAAAAAATTTTTTTAAACTATTAACAAGCTGTTTTACATTCATTTTTTATACTCTTTAAAATTCAGTGTATATTTTACACTTACAGCACATCTCAATTCAAATTAATCGTAAGTGAAGTGCTCAGTAGCCAAATGGACAGCCCATATCCAAACAATGTAGAATTTGGGATGCATGGGTTCATATTTTATATGCCAGACACTGTTCTAGACTGTAGAGATAACGTGTGAATAAAGCAAGACAGGTCCCTTGTCTCATGGAACTGACATTCTTATAAGAGACAGCATATGAACAGATATCTTTTAAAGTTTATTTCAGGTGGTGACAAGTGCTGTGAAGGTGGGAAAACAGGGTAACATGGTAGAAAGCAACTGGAGAGGGGGAAAAAGGTGGAAACAACTTCAGATAAAACAGTCAGAGGGTCAGAAGGACTCTCGGAGAAGGTAGGAGCTGAAGAGCAAGAGGAGCCAGTCAGTGAAGACCTGAAGGTCAAGCATTCCAGGCCGAACGAGGAGTCTGTGCAAACGCCCTGAGGTGAGCATGAGCTTGTCTGGGCTTGAGAAGAAGGAAAGTCAATGTGGCAGGAATGTGGTCATGAAGGAGACAGTGATAAAGGGTAGTTCAGAGAGGCCGGCAGCTAGCAGATCATGTAGGGCGGCTCTCAACTCCGGCTTCTAGAAAACATTTGTGCCCAGTCCCCCATCTCCTCACTCCGAGACTCTGATTTGGTCTGTGGAAAGCCCCAGTATCAGTAATTCTCAAAAGCATTCCGGTGATTTAAAGCACAGGCAGGGCTGAGAGCCTCTGCAATACAGACTTGCAGACCCCAATAGAGAGTCTGCATTTATTCGAAATACAGTGGGAAGGCATTGAAGGCTTTAAGGAAAGGTGTGACATGATGTGATTTAACTTTTAGGGGCCGATGCTTTGTGAGGAGTGAACTGTGGATTGTGAGGAGTGAAGCCAGGGCACTAGCAGGAGCCTCCTGGAGAGAGGGTCCAGGAAGTCAGGATGGATAATGGATGTAGGGCTGACCAGACTTGCTGATGGAGGAAGTTTGGGGAATGAAGGAAAGAGATGAATCCTTGGAGGCCTGGAATCAGTAGTGGCACCAGACACGTACTGAGGACCTTCTCTGTGCAAGGCTGACTCTGCGGTGTCCCAGCAACAGCCAAAGCAAAGCCGCCTACGTCAATCTGTCTTGGACTCTCCGGAAGAGAATCATTTGTCATAATAACTTGGGTGGGGGGCTGGAGATGGCTGTTCCTCAGAAAGAGAACATTTACTTTGAGCATCTCTATTAAATGTGTGAGGTGTACCTACTTGGCAAGCTCTTTTCATTCTCCCTGGAATCTAATCCGTGTAGGTGAAGGCCCTGAGTGACTTCATCCCATATGCCCGTTCCATCTACTCCCCCAATCCCTGCAGGCTTCAGGACCCTGTCCCTGCTGTATTTGAGCGACCGGGGAGGGGCGGCTGATCCATGCTGGACCAATAAGGAACACTGTCATGGAGAATGAGAGGCTGGGAGGCTGCTGTGCTCAGTGGAGCTCCCAGCTGCCAAATCTCCCCCATGAGGAGTGATACCCAGAAAGATACCCAGAAGGCATCAGAGCAAAGCCACTCACAGGCCTTCAAGTCCCGCTTCCAGCTGTTTCTGATGACCGGCAGTGTACTTACCCTTCCTGAGTCTGGCAGTGCCCCTTACTGAGATGAAATTAACCAACATAAAGCTAACAACCTAAAAATGTACTAATTAAGAGTTATTGCCAGAAATAAATGTTATGACCTATTCGTATGGTGGGGCAAACATCTAATTACTGAACATCTGCTATTATTGTCCTCCTCCCTTCTGATACCACAAGCCCCTATCCTATTCCTTGGCTCAAGACAGTATATGCCTGGTATATAAACTTCATATTACTTTTCATCTTAGAACCTGTCATGTATGTGGGGTTCCCATATGTACAAAGTTAAATCTGGTTTTCTCCTGTTAAAAAAATAAAAGTACTATTTAGCCCAACTGGTGTTGCTCAGTGGTTGAGCCTCGACTCATGAACCAGGAGGTACCACAGTTCAATTCGTGGTCAGGGCACATGCCCGAGTTGTGGGCTCAATCCCCAGTAGGGGGTGTGCAGGAGGCAGCTGATCATTGATTCTCATCATTGATGTTTCTATCTCTCCCCTTTCCCTCTCTGAAATAAAAATCTATTAAAAAATAAAGTGCACTATGTAGTGGCATTTAGCACATTCACAATGTTGCACAACCACCACCTCTATCTAATTCCAAAACACATTCATCATCCCAAAAGAAAACCCCATGCCCAGGAAGCAGTCACACCAACCACTCTCCACCACCACTAGCAACCACTAACCTACTTTCTGTCTCTATGGATTTACCTATAAATGGAATCATACAACTTTTGCCCCTGGCTTCTTTAACTTAGCATAATGTCTTCAAGGTTCATCCATGTTGTAGCATGTAACAGAATTTTTTCCCTTCTTGCTGAATAATATTCCATTATTTGTATATACCACATTGTGTTTATCCATTCGTCCATTGATGAGCTGTTTCCACCATTTAGCTCTTGTGAGTAGTGCTGCTATGAACATGCACATATAGTTTTTGTGTGAGCCTCTGTTTTCAATTTTGGGGGGTATATACCTAGGAGTGGAATTGCTGGGTCATATGGAATTTCTTTCAACTTTGTGAGGAATCACCAATAGTAGTATTTTCTTTTTGCTTAAAGTTGTACATATTGTATTTCTGTCACTTTTATCAAAGAAGAGTCCTGCTATTATGGGCTCAAAGTAGCTTTCTGGTCCACTCAGCAGCCCAACAATTCCTTTGCAAATACCTGGTCTGAAACGCTCTAACAGCAACAGCAGGACGGGGTGCTGGGCTAGTCCTGTCACCTTGTCCTTACTCTACCTTGTCCTGGCTCTACCCTGTCCTGGATCTACCTGAGCTCCACCCTACCTGTCCTCCTTTATTCCCACTGCTTCTCCTAGCACACTCCTGCTCCCCTCAGGGCTAGCTCGGGCTCCTCCCTGTGCCCACTAACTGACACACCCTGTAACCACCACCTCCTCATTTTCTCTACCTCAATTGTGCTTACCTACAGCCCACCCATAGTCCTCATGAAGCCTTCTCCCCCTGGTGCCACAGCCCCCGGAACTCCCACCCTCCTGAGTACACCCACAGTCCTTATTACAGGTTGCACCTAGGTCAGCCCTCAGTTTTGTCATTTCTACTATTGCTCCTGTAATTTCAGGTGTCAGCAATCTCTGCCTCCTCTTGCTCTGATGGCCCCCATAGCCTCCGGCAAGGCAAGCGCCCAGTGCAGTATACAGACAGCTGATGTGAAGCAACAACCTCTCTGATGCAATAAACCTCCACCTCTCTGGGGAACACAGATCTCCTATTGTGATTGAGGTCAATTTCTTCCCCTCTCCAGACTTTTAAAAACATAAATGGTATTTTTCAGTGCTGACTTCACAGGCAGAGGCATTTGGGGCATCCAAAGCAGTAAAGATCAATGTCAGTTACTAGTTTTGAGCAAAACAACCCTTCTAGGGATTGTTAGGCCAATTTTACAAATGATGACATAGGATTGAGAGATTAAGAAAGTACCTGAGGTCAACCTATCAGGACTAATGTTGGGTTTTGATCCAGACCAGTCTGACTCCACATTCTAGATTCCTTTCACCACATGTACCTGAAATTGCAACATGGACTATCTATGGGCAAGATGGCAGGAAACAATTAATTAAAATTGCACCTGATGCTGGAGACTGATGAATTCTTTAGAAAGCAACTTGGCAGTAAATATCACTCCTACCACTTGACCTCGATGAATTTATTCTTAGGATATCAATTTCATAATATAAACAAGTACATACATAGAATATTCATTTCTGCATTATTTGCAATAGCAATAATTTGGGAGTAATCTCAAAATCCAAATTTAGGGGATTGGTTAAGAAAATTATGGTGCTAAATCAAAACAGTATTATTCAGCAGTGGTTCTCAACCAGGTATAGTTTTGCCCCACTTGCCACCCCTAATGGACATCTGGCAGTGTCTGAGACATTTTCTGTTGTCCCAGTGGAGGAAGAGGTGAGTTCTATTGGCATCTAATGGGGAAAGATCAGAGATTCTGCTAAACATTCTATAATGCATAGGACAGACCCCAAAATGCCAATGGTGCCGAAGTTGAGTAACCCTGTTATATAAATTAAGTATTATTAATATGAAGACTTTATGATATAAATCAAGTATTATTAATATGAAGACTTTATGATTTGATCTTAATAAAAAAAAGTAGAATTCTAAATTTGGGACACACTGTGCTCTTACCCAAGGAAAACTACCTTGCATATGAGGGAACACTAGATGAAAACATGGGAAACCAAACAATACATTGGTGGAATGAAATAAATCTCATTCTTTGAAAAGTTTTCTTTAATGATGTTATTTTTTACACTAAACAAAAATTGGAAAAATTTAAAGCAAAATTTGTTGCAGGTATGATTTGCAACTGTTATTGTCTAGAATAGATCAAGCATTGTGTGTGGCACATTTTTATGATCAATAAATACTTTTTGGAAGAAGATATTAAGTTTTTTAACAAAGGGTATGTGAACAAAACTAAAACTAGTTTACACAAGAAAAGAATGTATTGGTACGTGCGACTTGGAAAAACAGGACTAGACGTGACCTCAGGCCAGATGGATCCAAGAGTTCAAACCATGGTATCTTCAACCTGCAGGTATGTTCTGTTGTTTCCCTTTCACTCTGAAACTACCGCCACACACCCATTCTCTGAGTGTGGCCCTCATCCTCTACTATAGTTAGCCTCCTCAGGCAGATGGGGGGTGGGGGGCAGAAAAGGCTCCCGGCTTAACATCATTTTGAGTCCAGAGAAGGAGAAGGCTATCTCAGCTTCCTTAGAGAAAATCTCAAAGAAGGTTTCTAATGGCTGTGTCACATTCATCCATTGGTCCAAACAGAACTGGCAGGAAAGAGGGCTAGCCAGACAAAAACAAAAACAAAAAAAAAATGTCCACTATCCTCATGAATTGGCAAACATTTGAGTATTTGAAATCATCTAGTGACACAGACATAGGAGTGCAGTATGAAGACAGAGCCCAAAATGTTTGGGGTTTCATGTTATCAAAAAAATGAGAAATTTTGCTGGCTTGCTTTTTTCTGCAACAAAAGAGACAGGTTCATGGAATCATAGAGCTGAAAGGGTCCTTACATAGAGTGTCATGATCAACTATCTTGTTTTTGGAAGCCTACAGCATGCCTAGTCCAAGGCCCTGGATCTGGAAGAGAGGGAAAGCCCATCCTTGTCACCCAAGTCAGCCCCCCAATTCTATGGCGGCAAGATGGGACACACGGATGGACTTTGGCCTTCAAGGCTATTCTTTGAACAGAATCCCAGAAAGGATGGACCCAGTGAATGAACTAAAGGAGATATTTTTAAAGCAATGGCTTTCAAAACTTTTTTTAAACAGCAACTTAATAAAAAATACATTTTACTAGTAGATTGCAATTCTATATACATACAACACACACAACTGAGACATCAGTTTGATGAAACTAATCATAGTACATGTGATGGAATCTGGTAGTTTTTATTCCATTCTATTATATTTCATTTAAAAATATATATTTGATAACCCATTATATTGATTTCAAGTCAAGACCCATTAATGATTTGAGAGCAGCATTTGGAACACATATTAAAGAGGTTTAACATATACTATTAACAAGGCTTTCTTAGTCCTGCCTATGGGTGGTGCTTGAAGTTTCCACCATCAGATTCACCATCAGGGACTGAGGCATCTAAATATCTTACTGGATGGGTCATGCGAATTCTCACTTCATATTACACAGTTTTTAGAAAGTGTCATACTTTAAAAAGATATTAGCTTGTAAGAACATGTAATAAATAACTTCAAAATGCAATGGGTATTTAATTTTAAAGTGTGCCTTTAACATTTATGTAAAACGTTTTTGTACTCATTCAATAGAAACTTATCTGGCCACTGGGTAATGCTAGCAATAAAACTACTGGTCCTCAATGTGTTAATCTGGAGAGGTAACAAGTAATCTATTAAAACCTACTGAATGCTCTTCTATAGGACCATGTGGAAAACTGTAAGAGTGATAGTGGTAGTATTACCTGGAGAAGAAAAATGCTGATGGGGCTGGGCATGAGTAGTCAACTAGAAAAGCTAAAAGAAATGCAGACATTCATTCATACATTCATTCATCTAAGAGCTATTAAATTGTCTGAGCTTCTGTTTTCTTGTTATGAAATAGAGCTAAAATTGTTAGATGTCATAAAACTACTGTACCTAGATATGAGCACGCATTGCCTTATGTGATGCTCCCAGCAGGGCCAAGCACCTACTGTGATAAAATATTTAATTGTTCCCAATTCTTGGCTCCCTTCCTAGAAAGATGGTCATACATCCCACCATGCCCATGTGACTTAAGTGCTTTCCTCTAGGTTAGGCTCACATTCCCGCCCATAACAGAGAAAAGGCCTTAGAGCAGTGGTTCTCAACCTTCCTAATGCCGCGACCCTTTAATACAGTTCCTCATGTTGTGGTGACCCCCAATTTCATTGTTACAAATGGAACATAATTAAAGCATAGTGATTAATCACAAAAACAATATGTAATTATATATGTGTTTTCCGATGGTCATAGGCGACCCCGGCGAAAGGGTCGTTCGACTCCCAAAGGGGTCTCGACCCACAGGTTGAGAACCGCTGCCTTAGAGACAGTGCAAGTTTCCTTCAGCCATGACTCATCATTCCCCTGCAGCGGGAACCCCACGTGAGAAGACATGTGAAGCAGAGCCACAGCTGACCCAGTAGGTTCATGACACAAATCTATGTTTTATAAGCCACTAAGGTTTGGGGGTTACTTGTGACAGCAGCAAAACTGATTAGTAGGGTCCCATAAACAGAAAGAGAAGCAGGCGGAATAGAAAGAGGGCAATGTAGAGCAACAGGAGAGGAGGAGACATTTTTGAGCACCTATTGGTGCTTGGAATCATGTTGATGTCTGTGAGAAATATAAGACCAAGGTTAGGATATATGTGCTGCCTCTAGAAGTTTAAACTCTAGCTGGAGCAGAGCCATGGACAAATAAAATGGCCTAGCCACGAGGACAGCAGAATTTAAGGGCCAAGCATGCTCCAGACCTCAGGCTGCAGTAATCTCAGGTAACTAACTCTTAGTGGCATGGAGAGAATTAAAGGACTTACATGAGCCTTGAAGGATGCGTAGCACCCAGGAGGCTGCTGTAGGCTGAGTTAAGGGCATGGAGCACAGTGTGAGAACATCTCAAGGGGAGAGGCCATGGCTGAGGAGTCCATGACTTCTCCAAGGGGTCATGGCAAGTAACCGCTACCTCTTCATCAGGATTGTATAGAGCTCACCAGCCTACCTGTCTCTTCACTGGGTGAAATAAAGACAACTAATCAGAGACCTGAAGATAGGAGCAGAGCCACAGAGATGCATGAGTTCTGGAGGCTCTGCCACGTGGGGGTGGGGTGGGGGCGTGTTCTAAGCAGCAGCTGGTCCCCTCGGAAGTGAGGCAGACTGAGCTGTGGGGTCTTGACAAAGGGTGTGTTTGGTTTTGGTTGTGGCATTTCTGGTCAATGGGCCCAGACTTTCATTTCTGGAACATCTCCATGATTTCCTGAGACAGCTGAATCTTGTGGCCTAGGTGTACTAGTATTGCCTGTGAGGGTTAGAAGAGTGTTTTGCAGAACTGAGATGTAAACAGGTGCTGGCCTGTGTTCTTCAGAGATACTGCTGCCCCTTTGCTCTTTCCTCTGGAATTTTCCACATACCATGCTGACCTTCATCAGGGGAGAGGCGGCTTTTACAAATTCAGACTTGCCCTGGCCTGCTCAGAAAAGGATTTGTGCCAGTTACAAATACCCATACAGTACAATTAGAGTTTTGTTTTGATGAGAATATTGTGCTGAAGGAAAAATAAGGTAGACAAAAGCAATAAGGCAAGGAGTAAAATACAATGCTAGGTAGAGAGAAGACCACAAATTTGACAGTATTCTTCCCAGGGCAAATGCACAGAGGGTAATATTGGTTATAAGATGTTTGGTTTCTAAAAGGTTAAAAAAAAAAAGGTGCCCAGGTAAAGCATGAGTGTACTGATACTGCAACTAGAGAGAATTTCCTCCTAGCCCCAATGTAGTGTGTTGAATTCCACCTTCAATTTGACCCACAATGAATACAGCAGCAGGTTTCAAGGGGCTATTCTTCAATACAGATTAATGGCACAAGTCAAAGTTCAATTCATGAGAATGATTTATTTGAAAGAAAAAGACAATGTAGTCCAAGTCTGCAACCATCTGATGGTACCCTTTTACCCAAGGATAACGTTTAGAATATAAAGAAGTAGATGAATGGCTTCTCCTTCACGTTATCCTCCATGAACATTATTATTTTTAAATGAGCTTCTGATCCAGAGGCTCCAGAGTTTGAGGTTACACTATCAAGCAAAAGCTTGAAGTTCAGATCATCTATGGTTCATATTAAAGGAAGACTGGATATGCTTTGCCCACAAGCCAAGTATAGGTTAGGGCCAACATCCTCTTTTGCCAAGGTAAGGAGCCTAATCAGGATTGGAGCCACATGAAAATCTACTGAGCCTCCACACAGAAGCGGGCCAAGAGGAACAGCAAAGTTTCCCACAGGAATTTATTCTGCATCTATTCCAATCGGTGGCAAAATCCCAAAAGCTCTATGTCATAGAGACCAGTCACTGCATGTTAGCCTAGAAAATGTCCAAGTCAACCATTACCAATTGCCCACGAAGACCACAAAACTTTTAATAGAGTGCCCAGGACATTTAGAATCTTAATGCCAGTTCATGGATAAAAACACTGCATAGCCTAACCAAAACGAGCTATACACAGTTATCTTTACAAGTCATAGAATGAGCGTGCTAGTATCAGAAAGAAGCGGGAAGGGTATACCAATGTTTGGAAAGGGAAAAAAAAGGTTTGAATATCACTAAGAATTAATGTCTTAAAATAGATATTTGAGGGGGCTTTCTTTAGTTTTCAGTTTGGAGGAAGTTTAGGTGCGACTTTCATTGGTGGTCCCAAATCCAGGTTCATCCAACACCAGCTGCCTCCACCATGCCACTGAAGCTTGACCCCAAAAAGATCAAAGTCATATAACTGAGATGTACCAGTGAGGAAGTTGGTGCTACGTCTGCCCTAGCCCCCAAAATCGGTCCCTGGGCCTGTCTCCAAAAAATGTTGGTGATGACACTGTCAAAACAACTGGTGGTGACTGGAAGGGTCTGAGGATTACAGTGAAACTGACCATTCAGAACAGACAGGCTCAGATTGAGGTAGTGCCTTCTACCTCTGCCCTGATTATCAAAGCCGTCAAAGAACTGCCAAGAGACCAGAAAAAGCCAAAAAAACAACAACAAAAAACAAAACAAAACAAAAAACCAACATTAAGCACAGTGGAAATATCACTTTTGATGAGATTGTCAACATTTTCCTACAGAGGTGGCACCGATCTTTAGCTAGAGAACTCTCTGGAACCATAGGAGATCCTGAGACTGCCCAATCTGTGGGCTGCAGTGTTGATGGCCACCTCCCTCATGACATCATAGATGACATCTGCAGTCATGCAGTGAAATGCCCAGCTAGTTGAGAACTACAAAAAAAGGTATTTCAATTACAGATGATTTGGCAACTGGAAAAAAAAAAAATTGATACTTGTCCCCACAACGACTTCTGATGACATGAAAAGAAAGTTCTAAGGAATTCTCACTTGTGTTTCCCCTCAGCTCCACTGTCTACAGCTCACTCAGTTCACCCCATCAACACTGAAAGTCTGCTTCCCACGCAAGCATTACACCGACAGTCTGGCCTTTCCAAACCACTACTGGCCACTTCCACTGAATTAATTGATCATATAACATTTAAGTTTAGGCCAGTCCTGATCCCAAGAAACTATGACATTGTCCCCATCAGAAATCACAACCCTCGTCTGACAAGCTGGACTCATCCCACAGGTGAGTGAAGGAACAGTTTCTCCTGTCATTTATCTGAAACAATGAATTTGGAACACAATTCAAATTAGCCTTAAGAGAGGAGGATTAGTTTATACACATTGATTCCCTATAGCACCTCATGGAGTATTGTGTACACTGTAGGAGTTCACTAATTGCTATCATTTGGTGAATGCTGGAAGCCGGTCCATCCTTGCTGCTTGACACAGTCGCTGCAGGAAAGAAACATCTGCACAGCATATGTTTCAAGGGACCTGGCATATATGGCATACTGTTCTTAATATATTTGCTCCCCTTAGCGCTATGTGTTTTAACCAAGGTCACCTCTCCGAGAAAGGTTGTTTCCCCAGGTAGGGATTTTTTCCCTGAAGTTAGGGAGGGGATAAAACCCCTTAACTAAGTGCCAGGCGGGTAGTTAATCACTTTAACTACAAACAATCACGCTTAAGCTACATAATCTTTACTCCCTGGAATGGAGATAAGAAACGCCCTAACCTTTGCAATAGAAATTGACAGGATTAAAATCAACTGGTATAAATACAGATGTAACAAAACAATAAACACCAGAACTTTGCTGGAGGTCCAGACCAGAACTTGGCTGGAGATCCTAACCAGAACTTGGCTGGGGATCCTGACCAGAACTTCCCTGGAGATCCTGACCAGAACTTCCCTGGAGATCCTGACCAGAACTTCCATGGAGATCCTGACCAGAACTTCCCTGGAGATCCTGACCAGAACTTCCCTGGAGATCCTAACCAGAACTTGACCAGAACTTGGCTGGAGATTCTGGCTAGGCTGCTGATCAACTGAAGGCTGTCTCCGTGTCATTCCTTCTTCGCCGACTCCGTCCACACCTTTGGGGACCCCTGGACCTGCTGGAGTTGGACCCCAGCAGGTGAATACTTACCTTATTACGGATGCTGCACTTGAGGCTTTACATCATGCATACACTTTGTCATTCATTCTAACAATTCTCCTAAAAGTATTATTATCCCTATTTTAATGGCTCTGGCAAATCCATTGACTCACCCAAGACAGTACAGTTACTGGTAGCAGACTGGACTTTAATCCCAAGACTGCCTGATGCTAAAGCCTAGGCTCTTTCCACTACTCCATGCTCTAGAAACACTTCATGAAAGCTATGAGCTCCTCCAGTCACTGTTGAACCAATGATGGAAGTCATAGGTGGGCAAACCTAACAGTTACAAAGTCCAGCAACAGAACAGACCATGAGGTAGTAAATAATTAGCACAGAAACAACATTCTGTCTGAAATAGTACAGAGGGAATCACTTCTCAGCTTGAAAAGCCGGACTAGATAGTTTCAATATCTGAAATAAAAAAACAAAGACAAAGTCAGATCCTGACAAGTGAAGCAAAAGCTGAATTTCAGGATCTTTCTTATATACGTGAGACTCTGTGTTTCAGGAGACACAGAGATGAAAAAAACACAATTCCCAAAATGGGAAAAGGGCTGTAATTTGAACTTGGTAGTAAACAAAACTAGGCTTTCAGAAAATGGGAATGGAAAAGAGCTGAATATTATGCCTAGTTCCCAATGAAGGGAACAGGGTATTTAAAAACAGAGTGGGGGGAAAATAATAATGGTAAAATAAATCAAATAAAAACAGAATGGTGAGAAATTATAGAAAATATTTAGGGAAATAGAGGGTACTACACAGAAAGTAGTGGGAGAGAAGCATAGAAGGGTAAACTGAGGCCAGATTATAGAGAGCTTTGAATGACTAAGGGATCTGGATTTTTGTTGCTTACACTTGGGAGCCACTGAGGCTTTTGAACAAGTGAATGATTAGTAACCATGGCTGTCGCTTAAATAAAGTCATATGAATCCTCAATAAAATATTAACAAACAGAATCCAATAATGAATAAAAAGAATTATATACCAAGACCAAGTGAAGTTTTTTCCAGGGATGCAAAGCTAGTTCAGCATTCAAAAATCAATCAATGTAATCTACAACATCAACAGGCTAATGACAAAAAAATTATATGATCGTATTAATTGACTCGAAAAAAGCATTAACATTCATTCACAGTAAAAACAAACAAACCTTAGCAAACTAGAAATAGAGAACTTTATCAACTTGATAAAGAACATCTACCAAAAAATGGACAGCTAACATCATATTTAATGGTGAGAAGTGGGTAACTTTCCCCTAAGATCAGGAACAAGGCAAAGATGTTAACTCTCGCCATTCCTTTTCACAATCATACTGGAAGTCCAAGCTGCTAAAATAGGACAATAAAGGGGGGTGAGGCGGAGAAAAGTATACAGATGGGAAAGGAAGGAATGAAACTGTCTTCACTCACAGATGACATGATTGCCTATGTAAAGAGATCAACAGGGCACCCAGTGTTAGAGGAACCCTTACTAACTTGGTAGCATAAGTTTGAGTCAAGAGAGTGAAACTAATTTCTTAAGCTCACGCTGGAGTAAAGAAGTGCCAGAGCCCACATAATAAAGAATATCCAAACCAACAAGCAAACGACGCCAAACTCCCCATTTAAATAGCAAACTTGAGCTGAGTTGATATGGATGCTAAGACACTTACATGAAAAGTGAGGAATTTCACTAAATGTCAGATATCAAGTCATCTTTTCTGTCTAGGCCAACTCAGTAGCACTCTCCCTCTCCTCCTCCACCTCAGAAATCCAGTTCTGTTCTGGAAGGTAGGGCATGATGTGATAGCTGTGTACTAATAAGCTGCTTTATAATGGCAATATATTTATTTCAACTTTGTCTCCATCTTCTTCCAGGCTCAACCCAAGAAATTAGGATAACACTAGAAACAAAAATGACCACAATCCAATCCAGTATTTCCATATTTCTGTGATGGTTTCCACAGTGAATGTGTGCTGCTATTAACATCAAACTGGAGCAGAAATCTTTAGAACAATTCAATCGACTAGAATGTAGTTGAGTGCTGAGAATGTGTAAGACCCAGAAAATAAAAGGAAGTTTAAGACAAGTAAAAAGTAGAAGTTTTAGAGTCAGATGGACCAACCTGAGTTTTGAAGTCTTGCACTGTTACCCCCAACCATGTGACAAACAAGTTTCTTAATCTCTCTGAGCCTTCCTTCAGCTTTCTCACCTTTGCCATGAGAATAATGACACCTAATGTCATGAGAATTAAATGTAAAAACACACATAAACTTGGTTGGCGGCAAATGGCTAAACAATGTTAGGTTTATCTATCCAGTTGGTAAGGCAGAGCCTACATGTGAGAGCGTTCAACGTTCAAAGCAGATGAGAGATATAGACAGTACAAACAACAGAGGGAGAATTCCGTGGGCTGCAGAGACAACAAAGGCATCCCAAAGGATGTGAGATTCCAGGTGAATCTTAAAGGGTTCCAGGTAGAATTCAGATAGAGAAGAAGGGAAAGTTGCTGGCATAAAGGAAGCACTAAGAATAATTACTGAATGAGTGAATGGATGCCTGAAAGGCCGAGAGAAACAAATGAACACATTGGAATGTCCAAGATATATTCTAGAAGCAGTGAGTAGACCTGAGATTAAAATTAAAGATGGCCCTTGACTCTACAGAAATTTTGTTTTAAGTGAGTTTTCTCCCTATGGGTGGCCCTGTGAGCATTCAGGTATTTTCTAGCAATGGGCACTTCTGTTTCCCTGGCCCTAGAGAAGACGCATGTCTATAGAAACCACACTGTGGCTTGTTTGTCTCCCTGGTACTGCACTATCTCTCTGACCTACCTGTGACCTGCATATTTGGGTGAAAACATTTCCTGTAGCCCCAGTGGGACAGGATAGCTTTTACACCTGCTGACATATTTAGACCCATACATTGTCTCAACGGCCACTGTTCTCTTTTGATAACCACCACAGCACCTAATTGCTACAGTCAGCTTCCTCCACAAACCGCAGTGTAAAACATTCTCATGGGAAAAAAAAATAAAATAAAAGGTGCCAAGGCATCTTCTGACTTCGGTGCTTGTATTTTAAAAATGAAGTTTTCAGGTAAAAATAATGGTCAGAGGGGATGGGGGTAGATGCAAAGGTAGAGTCTGAGAACAGGCAAGGGAGAGAGGAAGAAGAAGCAGAAATTGATGGAAAGAATCCTAGAGATTTGGGCTTTGTTTTAGGGCTTATCATTAGCTCTCTGTGATCTTGGGCTTCTCTCTTAACTTCTCTGGGCATTGCTTTTGTCATATGAACAGTGGGAGGTTGATGCAAGTGACCTCTAAGACTCTTGCAGTGCTTACTTTCTAGGACTGCAAATAAAAGAGATCCTGTGTTCTATGCTGGGAGAGGCGAGTCAAGCCAACTCTTCTTTTCCGATGCTCTTTTATCCATTCCCACCCCCACCCCCCATGACCCTTAATGATTCAGGAAAGTAACTGTCCCACCATTAGAGAGCCAACGATGAACTAAAGTTGGGTGCAATTACCAGGTTTGTTTTTCTGTTTGTTACTCTCACTGTCCCACAAAGAAGAAAAAGTCACTGCAGTAAGGTGACCTCTACCCACGAGGGCTTAAGTGGGACTGATCACCAAGTCCTAAGTCCATAACATCACTATGGGTACCACACTGTTAGATGTTAACATACTGGCCTTTGCCTGGAAGAGACACATTGGAATGGCAATGCCTGATGAGGAATGAGTAGGAATGAGGGCATTTAGGCTGCAAAGGAGCACATCTGAGAGAAGCATGATGACAGCCACAACCACCTGAGAGGTGGACAAAGAGGTTGGGTTTGCTTGGCGTTGCTCCACACGGTGGCACAAAGGGCCGGCCGACAAAGCTCCGGGGGAGGCAAATGACATCACCACTGAAAGAAGAGCTTACCCACAAGCCACATATCTAAGGGTATCTCATGGGGGTAGGGACTTCCCACACCAGGAAGTGTTCTAGGCCCAAAGCCCCATGCCCATCTGCCAGGAGACCTCAGAGAGTATACACTCAGCAGGCGAGGGGGCAAGGGTCCTCCCCAGGGCTGATTCTATGATTCCACCCCAGGCTTTACTGAAGCGCGGCAAATGTTGTTCACCTTACTTTCTAGCTGGTTTTATTTTTAACTTGCCTGCATTTTTGAGAACTGAATCCTGTGCTGTGTGACCGGACTGATTACTTTTCCATCAATATTCAAGGGGGCAGGGACCCCCAGGCTTTTAGTTTGAAGTCCCCTAATTTCCATCTCCTCTGCCAAGCAGAAGTCCCACCAATGTGATCAGGAATAAAACAATTTAGATGAAATACTAGAACTCATTATTTAAAGGTTTTGTAAAGCCAATTATCCCTTTGCAGAGTGAAAAATGCTGTAAGTTTGGATTTTTCTGCTTCGACTATTATAGAGGGTCCCACCCTGCTCGTGCTGGACAGAGAAGAATAAAATGCAGTCACTGACACAGCATCTGGGTCAGCCTAACACAGGGCAGCGGAGGGGATTCAGAACAAACTCCACAGCATCCCGGAGAACACACCACCTCACGTGTCATCCTGGGAGGCAGAAGGACAGCTGACTATGACCACTCTTGTACTGGTTTCAAGTTCCTTTGCCCACTTCTGGAAGCCTTGGCTTTGCTTCCCTTTCTTCTTTTTCTTTCTTTATTTCTTATATATATATATATATATACACACACATACATATATATATATACACACACACACATATATGTTTTTGTTGGTTTTTAGAGAGAGAGGGAGAGGGATAGAGATATAGAAACAATGATGAGAGAGCAACATCATCAATCGACTGCCTCCTGCACACACACCCCCCTTTCCCCCATCGGGGATCAAGCCAGCAACCCCTTGGTTCCTGCATCGATGCTCAACGGCTGAGCCACACTGGCCGGGCTAGCTTTTCTTTCTTAAGTTGTTCCCTAATTTGTATCCAAGACATTCCTCTTCAAGAAATCATTAAATTTGACATGCAATACTGTCTATAAACAGAAACCACCTGGTTCTCCAATGCCAGAGGAACATTCCATTAACCCCTGAACTGCTCATGCATTGCAATATCATGCAGCCCCGAGCAAAATCTCAAATCCATAAAGCAACATATAAAGATGCAAAGGCCAAGTGGAAAGAATATGTCCATACTGTAGGGTCATAAGTCTACCAAATATGCATGCCTATGTACAATGATGTGACAAGGAAAACTGTTTAAGGCAAGCAGTTGAAATGACCTCAGGGGACAGGTTCTCCCTCTTCTCTCTCCCCCAATTTAAATTAAAAGCTTAAAAGTGGTTGCATGGCAAAAACATAATTAAACAACTTATAAAAACTAACATTACCCTTTTTTCCAGCACTACCTTTTGAAGGCCAGTGTCCTTCCCCCAAAACACACTCACGTGTGAACTGGAGCTGATCTGATTAATCTGCTTTTTATTGGAAGTTGCCACGGTGTTCATTGTGAAGCTACATGCACGGGAGAAACCTCATAGGAAAATAGCAATAAGCCTCATGCTTCATTTTCTCAGCCAGGAAAAGTTCCTAATCCCTCACAACAGGAAGAGGCCTGCCCATAGGGGCACGGACACCAATAGCAAAACCCACCCCAAAATGCTGGCCCTCCACCTCTTGGGGATCCGAGCTTCGCCTTCCTTTGGGGATAGCTGGCGCTCTGTTGCTTAACACCCCACAGACCGAGGCATGGACCCCAGCTCATCCCCGAATGAGACTCATGACTTCTAGGTGCTTAGCCGAGTTCTCCTGCTGGAGAGTCAGTTCCCTAGACACCACCCTCGTGTCCTCAGTTTTTACAAATGAACCCACAGCCTTAAAAGGATTGGAATCGGACCCTCCTCGATGGTGTTCCTGAGTTATTGCCACGCTAACATTCCCCACAATCTGACCATTGGGGAGGGACCCACTTCTGAGGAAAGCTAAATGCCCTTGACTGGAATTGAACCCGGGACTCTTCAGTCTGCAGGCCAATACTCTGTCCACTGAGCCAAAGTGGCTAGGGCCTAAAGAACTTTTATGGCCAGGGCACCCCTCTCTCCCACATCACTGGAGAAAACAGTCCCCAAAATGCATGTGCAGGGGCCCTGGGCTGCTCACATCCCCTGAGGTCCTCTCTGTACAGTGATCCCAAAGGACCTTTCCACATGGAGATACACAGATTCTTCTAGTCCCTTAGATCCTAACCGTGGACGCTAGATTTCAGTCACCTGGTTTATAGATCATATCAATTGTACTGGAGTTGTTGAACATTCCATAGCATGGGAAAAGCCGCCCCGTGTCAGCTGAATAGAGCCCCCAGCCCAACCTTGGCCTCTGATATCTGTTCTAACTCCATCCCGTGTAAGATGGGTCCTTTCCCAAACTCCAGCCGCACTGGCCCTGCCTCTGGGGGCCATACTTCGAAGGTGAGTCTTGTCTGTGTCCGATTCTCCTCTGGTTAGCCCTGTCTCCTTCGCTGGACTGAGAGCTCCTGCTGAGCGCCTGGAACCAAGCCCAGGGAGTCAACGCTGGGCGGGGCACACAGCATGTGCTCAGTGGGGACTTAGGGAATTAAGGTTGAAGCAGAGGTGCTCCGAAACACCCGGAGGAACCCTTACTAACCCAATAGGCACACCATCCAGGAGCTGATCTGGAGCACTCGGACCAAATCCTGTGTCCTACAAATCCTCCCAGGTATTTGCTTCTGGAATGTGGGTGGCAGGCATATACCCCTTGGCCATGACACCTGAAATACAGAACAAGTCCTCTAACCACAGAGGAAGGCTAAAAGTTTAAGTGACAGAAAATGTCACAGCGCACACGTGTTGAACCGCAGTAAGGCATTGCTGGCCCTGCCTCTTCCTCCTGTTCCTGGGCACCAACTGCAGGGGGGACCACAGCACCCAGAGGTGCCCCTCCTGAAGCCCAGTCTCATGTCTCCCCGTTCACCCCAGTGTCTCCCTTCCCCTGTTTCTCTAAGGGCCAGGGTCCTGTGGAGCCTTCCGTTGGGCTCCTCCTCCAATCATGGCCCTACTCTCCTCAGGGAGCAGAGGTGAGAACTCTTCCCAGTCTGCCGCCAGCTGCCAGCCAGCGACCCCCTAGATGTGAGGAGGTCCATATGCTTATTCCCCACTGATTCAAGTGGGTCTAAGGGTCCTAAATTCACGCCGCTCAAAATTCCAGGGGAAACCGCCCCTCGTGCTTTACATTAGAGCCTCCTCCTCGCTGAGGCCCTTCCCAGGGCGCAAGCAGAGACCCAGGGAGGGGGTTTCCAAGTCGCTGTACTGACTCGGCCCCTCTCATGTGCCTGGGAGGGTCCCTCACAGCGTGAGCACTTGTGTTTTTCCACAGCTGAGGGCCAGTGACAGCGCACACCCTTAATCTCTCTAACATCTGAAAAGCATGTCGAATCTTGTGACTTAGTTTTTAACATCTCCAGATATTTAGACCTTGGACATCTTCCATCTACATCTCCGCTCAGAAGGACAGACCTTTCCCCTCGAGCATTTGCCAATCATGGAAAGGAGGTTTCCTTTTCAGGAAACTTGAAAATTATTATTTTAAAAATATCTTTATTGATTTCAGAGAGGAAGGAAGAGGGGGAGAGAGAGAAAAACATCAATGATGAGAGTAAATCATTGATCCACTGCCTCCTGCATGTCCCCCACTGGGGATCGAGCCTGCAAGCCCTGCAAAAGCCCTGACTGAGAATCGAACTGTGACCTCCTGGTTTATAGGTCCACAATCAACCACTGAACCACACCAGCCAGGTTAAAATGTGTTACTTTTAGACTTATATACTTCCTTAAGTTTATACAAAATACTGGAGCTACCATATTTGTACTTTAACTTAATATATTTTTGAAAAATGTTTCAAGTATATAAATCAGAATATTGATTAATCAGACATTTGGAACACTTAAAAATGGAATATATGGAACTGTAAAGGCGATTTGAATATTTTAGAGGAAATTATAATGTTCCTCCTTCAATGTGATTCTAAATATTCACTGATTGACAAAGAGAATTATGAAACTGGCAGGTTCCACTTAAAAGCTCCAGGGAAAACTAGAGCATTTCCTACCTAAAATGTTAATATAAATTTTGAAACAAAAGTAGGTCCTAAATAATCTTTTATGTGTCAAGGCTCTTTCCGCCTCCACCCACCCCCAGTACCAAAAAGCTCACATTGAAAACACACTCCAGCCTTCCTAAAGCACAGTGTGACACCCATTGGTGTAAGCTGTGGACAGTCACTGATGGGTTTTCATGAGCCTAATGATAGCTAACCCTGATGGAATGTGTCAGCCAATAATCATTGGTGCCAATTCAATGCCAATGGGCTACGCCCCTGTCGGCTAACCAGCTCTGCTTCCAGATGGTCTGCTTTGCTCTTTGCACTGTGCCAGTTTGCTCTGCTCTGAGATGGTCTGCTGCACCTCACATCAGCCTGATGGTCCAACTCAGCCAAGGGCACTAGTCTTCGTTCTTCTGTGGGAGGAGAAAGTTCACTCTCCAAGCCAGAGGGGGGTGCTGGCTTATATGAACAGGAGGCCCCACCCCTGGTCCACCTGATTGGTCCATCTTCATTCAAATGAGGGCTCTGAAGCCTCACAGTTTGATTGGCCCAAAAGGCACTGTCCTGATTGGTCTGAATAGAGCCACTCTGATTGAATGGAGAAAGCCTCAACCCTATTGGTTGAAATAGGATTTCAGGAAACCTTTATACCAGTAAGGGCTAGCTGAGCTGGCAAAAACACACTGCAGTCAGGCAGTTTAGCACAGAGACTTTTCTGAGAAGTGTAATTTGCATGAGTGGCTTTGCCTTTTTTGTTGTTTGTTTTGAGCCCCGATGGCCACCAGGAGCCCTTCTTAGGTATCCTTTTTCTTCCCTCTCAGGATTCACAACAGCTAACTCTGTACCAGGCACAGTTCTTTACAGATTCACTCACTGAACTGTCATGACATCCCTCTAAAGTAGAGATTACTTTTAGTCCTAGTTTTTACCAGTCAGGCAACTAAGGTTCACAGTCAGGAAGCGGTAGAGCTGGGATTTAAACCCAGGCCTCTTAATCCAGAGTCAGTGCTCTCAACCACTGTGCCGCGTGCACTGTGATCCCTGTATGTTTGTTTTTTGTTTTGTTTGCCTTGGCTTTCAAAGTATATTCCAGCAACCACACAGAGGATGGGTCTGCGAGAAGGCACAGTCAGGGAGGCCAGCTGGGAAATGGCTGTCCCATCCAAGTAATGGGTAACAGGGACATGAGCCAGGACTGTGCTCACGGATGGAGTTGGAGAAAAGGAGGACAGATTTTAGAGGAAAGTTGGGAAAGGGAAGTACCCGTCGGACAAATGAGAGAGAAAGATGACCCTAGGTTACTGTGAGGGGTTGGGTAGGAGACTGGGGAGAATCGCTGGGAGCAAAGTGGGGAGAAGGGTTGTATGTGGAGTGCCTGTGAAACTCAGTAAACTGCTGGACATGTTGTCTGAAGGTTAGGACAAGGAGAGGGGTTAAAAACTGGGGAGGCAAAACATTTACTAACACTTATAATAATATGAAAAGAATATTGTTAATCCCAATCAGAAACAAGCATAGCTAGTTTTTGGCTAAAGCTATAGTTTGGTTTGGTTTTTGTTTGCCAATTTTTACAGATCTAAGTCTCAGAGGGCTAACATGAAATCAAAGTGTGAACTAGAACTGCCTTTTACAATCACCCTCAATGAGAAAACTTTGTAGCCAGGAAAACCAGCAAGTCCTCCTTATTCAGGAGAGCAAGACTGAGCATTCCCAAACCAACTGTGGCCAATGCCTGGGTACCCAAGAGTATCAAACATGGTACCTGCCTTGAGGGGGCTACCAACATCCCTCTGTCCCTCTATCAAATCTGCTAACCAGCAGCAGGTTAAAGGGGTTGGTTTAAAATGTATTAATGAGTCCTGAAGTAGCTTTCATAATTTAGGATCTGGTCTTGCCTTGAAGTTGCCAGGTTCTAGAAACTTCGTTATTTCTTCTTTTATTTGCTTGCATCATCAAAGGAATAACACATATAATCATTTTTCCATTGTTTGAGCAGAACCCATTACAGGTGCTGAGAAGTGGTAATTGAGTTTATCAAATATAATTACCTCCACTCAACCCACCTTCTCTCCAGTTTGCCTCGCTCAATCAGGAAGAACCAACTCCACCTTTCACAAAGGACACTTGCATATTTGAATGGCTTCCCAGGAGTCTCTGAGTGGCATATAATTACACTTAATTTAATTTTTTTGACATTAGTCCCCAAGGCTTTGATTCAAAGTCTGTATTATTCTGATATAAGGAAAATAAAGCTCCACCTCAAATTAAATATTTGCTTTTGCGTACAGTTTGCTGTTCACTGTACAACTGATCTTCTGGCAGAGTCTTTGGTTTCCAGCAGCCTCTTCTGGGCTTGGCATCTTTTCCAGTTTCTTGTGTTTCCCCATCAGTTGTCAGGTCACCAGGAGCCTGAGTGTCCCCAGGTTTCAGGGACACTTTCAGGCCCCAAGGCCCCAGGAGATGGGAATCTAACATCTCTCTTATTTTCCGTGTGAGAGGCAAACCATCCTGACTGAGTTTAGGGGGTGGGGTGTTTATGTTGAAATACACATTGATGAGGGGAAATAAAGCTGTCACAAATTTGTTTCAGGTAATGTACCCCAAAAAGCCACAATCTGGCCAACTTTCCCAACATTTGTTAAGTACT
The DNA here is from genome assembly GCF_000147115.1 of Myotis lucifugus. Classification (NCBI taxonomy): domain Eukaryota; kingdom Metazoa; phylum Chordata; class Mammalia; order Chiroptera; family Vespertilionidae; genus Myotis; species Myotis lucifugus. The sequence goes on along the minus strand of NW_005871054.1, from coordinate 12,962,825 downwards.
TGCAACGGGAGAGTACACTCTATCTGTCCCCAAGGACCTAACAATATTGTAAAAGAAAGAGACTGAAAAGGTTGGTGGTAGCAGGAGGCCAAATGAAATACAGGCTGTCCTAGAGATACAAAAATTATGCAGAGGAACCTCAGAAAGAACTTACCAGGCTATTCCTCTTTAGCCAACCACCACACTGTCCTGACCCACCATTATCACTATTCTTTAGGGACTGCCTGGATCTCCCTAACTTAGATTGAGGAGACCCGCTGACTTCCTTCCCACCCAATTCCCAGAATCATCTCAGGAGAAATTTGCGTTCATGTTAAATGATATCCAACGTCCCAGTCTCTAGGACCTTAACATTTTCAGCCCTAGTGACCTTCACCTCCTTTCTACTTTGAAGTCTTACCCTCAATACTCCACTCCCAGCTCACAGCCTAATTCCTCAAGCTCTCACTCAGTTCTCTCCTATACCTACATCTGACCTCACCTTAACCTCTCTGAGCTCTGGCCTCTACCTGGTTCTTCATATCCATCAGCATCTACATCATTTCCTTCCAATCTAGTCAAGATCATACAGTTTCAGTTCAGTTGTTCTCTTGAAAACCACCTCAGCTTTATCTGCTTGTCTTTCTATCATAACAGTAGTTCATCCACCCCCCTAAACTCCTATATCTGAACCTATCTAAATATCCACCTCCTATACCAAAGTTACCTTTAGGACTGCCGGGGGGACAAATCTCACCACAATGAAGAATGGTGCCCCACAAATTTCCAGCATCAGTTACACCTTCATTACTCTCAGCAACTTCACGATTCCTCCTACTCCACTCAGGGTCTCTTCTAACCTTTATGTTTTTCCACCTTCCCAACTCAACTACCTTCTCTCTTAGTTGACCATGGTTCTTATCTTACTGAAATATAAAGTAAAGTCTCTCAACTTCCTGCCCTTTCATCACCACTACATCTGCCCTCAACATTGCCCCTCCTCAGAGGAAAAGACAAGCTATATATTCAGATGTATCCAGCATCATCGACTCCCTCAAGGGCCTGGCTCCATCAGGACCAATTTCTCTCCCATGATTGTCAACCTATGAATTCCCACTGCATTCTTCACTTCTTCCTGTAACAAGCTCATGCTCCTTCTTTTAAAAAATATTCTCCTTGCAGCCATCCCTCCGCCTTTCCCCATACCGTAAGAATACCCTCCTTCTCTAGCCAGGCTCATCATGTACAGTTTCCACCTCCACCGTCTCACCTCCAATCCACTCCCCAACATGGATAATCTGGTTTCCACACCTCTCATGCCACTGAAAATGCCTACTCAACATCTATATTTAGGTGTCTAATGGACAGCTCAGACTCAACATGTCCAAAACTAAACTTCTGGTCTCCGAACCCAAACCTTCTTCACCCATAATTCTTGCCAACTTATTGGAGGGTAATGCCCTCCTTCCAGTTGCTCATGCTAAGAAATTCAAGGTAATCCTTTTCTTCTTCCTTTCAGACCCCATAGCCCAATCCAATCAGGAATTCTGTTGGATATACCATCAGAATATATCCAGAGTTTGACATTTCTGACCATGTCCAGTGCCATCATCCTGACTTAAGATACATCATCTCTTGCCTGGATTACAATAGCAGGTCTCCCTAGCCTTCCTACACTCTCTTAGCAATGCAGTAGCCAGAATACTCCTTTTAAAGCATAAGTTATACGATGTTGTTCCTTGGCTCAAAACTCTTCAGTGCTCCCCAAAGTCAAAGTCCTTCCAATGGTCTACCAGAACCTGGAAGATCTGACTTCACCTTACCCCTTACCTCCTTGACTTCATCTGTTTATTCTCCCTCACTCACCCACTTCCAGCCACACTGGCTTCCTTGCTATTCCTAGAACATGTCAGGCACTTTAAGGCCTTTTCACTGGCTATTCCTTTTGCCTGAAATCCCCCGCCCCCCAAGACATTCACATGGTCAACTTCTCACCACTTTCAAATCGTTTCTCACATGTAACTATCTGACCAACATATTTAAAACTGCAACCCCTGCTAACATCCCTGATGTCCTCTTTAACATGCTCAACTTTTTTCTTTATTTACTAGAGGCCCAGTGCATGAGAGTCGTGCACTATGGGTGGGGGGTGTCAGCCCGGCCTGCGCCCTCTCACAGTCCGGGACCCTTCAGGGATGTGCAACTGCCGATCCCTGGGGATCGGGCCTAAGCCGGCAGTTGAACATTCTTCTTGCAGTCTGGAGCTCTGCAGTCAGGACCCCTCGCTTCTTAACCTCCCGCCTGCAGTA
>NW_005871054.1:12957077-12960100 GCF_000147115.1 Myotis lucifugus | reverse complement strand
CAGCTAGGGTTGTTATGTCCATTCTTTATTAGCTGTTTCCCTTCACTAGAATGGAATTATTTGCCAATATATCCCAAGCTCTAGGAACAGTGCCTGTCATATAGTAGGACTTCAATATATGTTTGTTGAAAACGAATTGAATTACCAAGGTCACTGGTGACCTTCTGCCAGGCCCAAAGGGAACTTTCCAGTCCTCACCTTTTTGGATTTCCCCAAGACTGTTGACCACTGCATTCTCCTTTCTTTTCCTTCCACATCTCTAGCCACCCCTCCCAGGTTTCTCTTCCTTCTCTTCCTTTAAGGAGCGATGGTCCTCCCTAGTCTTCATATTCTCCCTAAACAAGGTCATCTACTCAAAAGGCTTCAATTGCTACATGAACACTGACTCGCCTAAAATATACACTTTCAGAAAGATATCTCTCTCTCTCTTTCTCTCCCTCTCTCTCTCTCTCTCCCATCTGTATAATCATCTGGTTCCAGAAAATCTGAAATTCACTGTGTCCAGCCCTGCGCCTCTGGCAGAGAGGTCCCTTTCTCAGTGAGCAAGCACTGTGTGCACAATTGTCCAGGCCAGAAACCTGGGCGTGGTCCTAGATCACTCCCCGTCTCTAACCCTCCACATCCTATCTATCACCTTGTGACCAACCCGCTGCCATCTCCTAGTCACCTCTCACTTCCTGCCATCATAGGCTGCTCACAGCCTTTGTGCTTCTAACCTCCCTGCTCCAGCCCAGCCTCTGCATTGTCCCCGTGTGGTCACTCAGGCAGGTGGAAACTCCCCTGAGCAGGAATGCTGGGCCCCTCCTATAGGTCCCACTCCCCAATTTGACAGTCCTGAACACATGCTTCAGTCTGCCCTGAAAGTGCCAGGCCTGCTCAGGCCTCTAAGCCTTCGTGCGTGCTTTTCCCTCTGCTGGTAAAGTCCTCGCCCTGCCTATCTGTCTTTAGATGTCTTGTTTTTGAAGCTCAGGCATACATAACATCTTCCTTGTCTGATTCCCTCCAGGGAACCCACAGCATTCCCCTCATTCTCCAGCCCTGTTTTGTACATGCCTCCACCATGGCAATTATGTTGTAGTCTTGTAACTATAATAACCTTCCTAACTATATTGACCTTCCATGATGGTTCTGGGGATCAAATGATAATGGGGGGAAGGGCCTGATAAACTGTAAAGCCTCAAACAGATGTTAGTCACCCAGGGAGGTAGGAGCTAACAGTGAGAAAGGCAAGAAAACTAAGAATTACAATACAATACAATGAGATGACTACTCTAGATGTGGAAATTAAGGCTCAGAGAACTTCAAGCTTCAACTGGGAGCAAAAGACTTCGATCTACGCATCTGGTATATCAGGAATACCAGTCAGGGTTCAAGTACAGGAAACAGAATCCACTCTTATTTGTTAAACAAAAGTTCTGGAGTGATGACGTCTGCAGAGTTACCAGGAAATGCAATTCTAGTTCTCACAATCGGATTAGCCCAGATTTCTGAGAAGTGATATCTAGAAGAGAGAGCATGTCTTCTCCAGGTCGATGCATAGCCATGTTTGTTTACCACCTAAGATACAAAGTCACTGTACTGTAAATAGTCAATACATGAAGGCCTGGTTCAGGCTGGAAAGACAGTTCTGTAACGTTGGTGCTTACAGAATGGCCCCCGGAAAGAGCAGGAGAAGAGGGTTTAGGCGGGGCCGTCAGCAATGCCCATCAGAACCCTGACGCCCACTTGCCCACCAGGGGAGCTGCCACCTCTGCCCAATCAGGATGGCAGAAAATCCAAGTCCAACACAGAATCATGGAAATCAAGAACACACCGCCCACACTCCAGGTCCAGGATCGGGGAGACACTGCCCCCCCACCCACGTGCAATGACCCCCACGCAGCTAGTGCTGCACACGGAGTCACAGCTCACACCCAGAATCGCGCTGGCTGTCGGTGAGAGCTGGTGCAGCATGCTGACCCCTTCACATCCACCCCCAGATGTTTCATGAGTGCATCTAATGGTGGAAACTAACCCTAGGACCCTAGGGACAGGGGGATCTGGGAAATGCCATGTTTAGCTTCCCAGCCTCTCGGGTACAGGAAGACACAAAGAAGGAGTTTGAGGTGGATGCCAAGTGCCAATCCAGGGCCCCCAGCCCACAGCACAGAGAGAGAATTGCATGAAGGGGCGCATCGTAGTATGGAAAAGGTCCTCTCGGGCAGGGGACACAGTGCTTGCTTGCTTGTTCGTTGTTTATGTGTTGCAGAACAAAGAACTGAAGGACATGTCCGCTGCTGGCCAAAAGATCATGTTTTCCCTAAGATGAAGTGCTGACAAATTTCTCACGCAGGACCCTCCACAGTGGGCGTTACACGATGTTACAGCTCGGTGTCTTCAACCAAAGGCAGAAGGGACATTTGTGGGCTAGTTCTTAAAGTGACTTTTGCTAAAATGCAAAGGCATCGCGTGGACGTGGAATCGGGCCCTCGCCTGTCCCCATATCTGTCATCAGAGTCTGGTCCTAGGTCAGCCGCTTTCCAACTGTGCCCCTCGGAGCCTGCAGGTGCCCCATGTCCCTTTTACACAGCACCGGAGTCTTGCCTGTGCTGACTTCCACATAAAATTCCCTTTGAAAAGGGGCTTAATTGCTTTTAAAATGTTTGCAAATGAGTCTTTGACCATCTCTCATAAAACTTATTTGTTACAACCAGCTTTTGGGAGGAGCCAGGCTCTGAACAATGTGAGGTTTGACACTGGCCCACAAGACCAGAATTCCTTTCCACTGGTCAAGACCGATTCACAGCTTTCGAGGGGCCCAAGAGAGTCGGTTTTGCGGTGGCTTTTCCCAGGCGACAAAGTCTGTGCATCTTTCCCCACCACTGCCCACAGGACCCAGGTCCAGGCTGGGATGAGGACACAAAATAAGCCGTAGAACAACAGGGTACAAAAGGAGCTAGAAGGTCCTCCAGCCGGGACTCCTGTTTTACAGGTGAGAAAACTGGGGTCTGGGCGAAGAAGGGACTGGTTAACCACAGAGCTGG
>NW_005871054.1:12952945-12956961 GCF_000147115.1 Myotis lucifugus | reverse complement strand
CCAATGGGTTCTTAAACTGGACCGGAGGGCCGGGAACAAAAAGCACGGGATGGAGTGTTTGTTGTGACTAATATAAATTCAAAGTTACACATCATTACATAAAAGGGGTACGGTCTTTTGTTTTTTTAGTTTTTATTCATTTCAAACGGGGCCGGATCCGGCCCCGCGGGCCGTAGTTTTGCCCACGGCTGGGGCTAGAGAGTCGTGATTCCATAAACTAGAGCAAATCAATGTCTCCATCAACCCATACAGGCAGCTGTCTGCAAGGACCTGAATGGAGGAACCAGAGGCCTCCTGCCACCCTGTGCTTTTCCCAGAAAATGATCTGCCACCTTCATTGTTTCTTTCCCTTTCTTAGACAGAACTCTGGGTCTTGACTCCCCAGACACAGCCTGCCCAAAGTGGCTAAGCTTTCTCTCCGTCCAACAAAAACAGCTGAGGCCTGGCCTTGCAGGAAGAGGATCGCCAGCCGCTGGTGAGGTGAAGCCCAGACAGAGCCAGGGATCTTTCTGCCTCGGTCAAGGTCAAATCTCATCAACATTCCTAAAAACTAAGGTTAGAGTGTGAAGAGAGTCTGTCGGAGGAGGCCTATCAATTGTGGGCCTCCGCTCTCCTCCTCACCTGCTCCTGCTTGTATTTGGCCAAATGAACCCAGTCACCTCAGGTGGAATCCCCTTCAAGCTGAACCTGTGCCCTCGACAGGCTTTGCCTCCACAACCTTGCCTGTTTCTTCCACGGTAGCACCATCCTCCTTGCCTCTGAGGCCTGCACTCAGCCCAGTCCTGTGGATTCTTCCGCATAATGGCTTTGATCTCTGTCCCCAGGTTGCCATCTTGGTCTCCCACACCAGTGTCCCTGACCCAGAACTTACGACGGTCTCCTCAATGGGCCTCCTCCCCTTGGCCTCTCCAGCCCTCTCTCACCACAAACAGTCGCACTCATCTTCCCCCCACTGCTCTGTATGTGATCCTTGCTCACAAGTGTGCAACGTTCCCCAAAGGAATGAGCTGGACTTCAAGACACTCCGCAGTTGGACCTCACACCAATGTCCAGATTCGTATCCCGATTATGAACACACTTGCGTGTGTACACGTACACACACACACACACACACACACAACTTTTGACTAAGCCAGAATGATGTACCCACTACTCCTAGGAAATGGTCCATGGATTCCTGTCATTGTGCCATTATCCCACCAATTCCCCACCTGGCACCCCTCCCCCATAATGTGCACCTAAATCCCTCTCATCCTTTTGACCTTCCCTTGCTCCTTCACCTCCCAGGCCCACGGAGAGCCCTATCCATCTTGAACGCACACCCTGTTTGTCAACTCAACCATCTATATGAACGTGGCCTCCAGACAACTGGCAAGTTAGACTGCAGTTTGCAGGAGCAGAAACTGTGCCTAAAGAGCTAAAAAACAAACAACAACAAAAACCTCCATCTCCCAGTTTGCACACAATGGGAAGTGTCAGCAGAACTAGTCCTGGGCTCCAGCCCAGCCAGTCTGCTCTCACTACCCAGGGCAGAGGTCCCAGGGTGCTGGAAGGGGGAGGGGAGGAGGGGCTGAGGGCAGTGGCGATGTCACTCGCTCACGCTCCAAAGACCCTGAGGAGAAGCAGTGAGTAATGGGCAGCGCCCCAGGCACCCAGAAAAAAATAGGCCAAGCTCGTGGTTAGGGAAGCATCCAGCCCAGCACCTACCACGTGATCAGCCAGACCTGGGCAGAGGCCGCTTCATGTAAACAACCCCACTGCTACCCGGTAGCAACACCAGGGGGCAGTGTTTCTGGTTCCCTGGGAGGGCGCAGGCAGCAACTGCCATCTTTGCATGCTTCTATGTTATCACATTGACTTGGGGGAGTTCGACACCCTTTGTCAGCCTGTGTAGGAAAACGCAGTAGCCAGACCTTCAAAACAGGGCGCCTTTGTCCACAGCTGACACCCTGGCCTGGAGCCCGGCTCGGCTTCAGGGGAGGATGTAGGTCAGAGAGAAAATGGGGTGGCAGTGGCTGCAGCCTTCAAATCTGTTTTAGCACAGGATCAGGGAGATGTCTCCCCTCTTCCCAGTCACACCGGTGCCCCTGGGGCAGGGAGCAGGGGCAGGGGGCAGCTGGCCTTGCCTTCGTAATACAGCTGACCTTCAGGAGAAAAAATTAAAAGCTCTTGGGCAACTTCCCATCATCCTGGAAAGTCCCCGGGCCGTTCTGTTAGGCCAGCACCTCTTTCCAGACGGCGCCAGCCAGGAGAGTCTTCACTTACCTCTCCGGAGCGTGCAGACTTGTGCAAGGAGGGCCGGGCGTGGGAGAAGCTTCTGGGAGTGATTTTCAAGGCAAATGCGTTTCAAGAGACAAAAACGATGTCGTCCCGAGTCACTTAGAGTCTAAGGGCAGTGTCAGCTCTGTGCTAAGTTCATTCCCACACGTTTCAAAACCATGAAAGCGGGTTATAAGGAGCAGCCCCTTCCCGGCCTGCTGTCACGTCGTCCTTTTAAACACCCTTTCCAAAAGGCTGCTCCCCAAGGCATCAGCCAGAGAACCGACCCAAGGCCAGTTCTGAACACCCACGCGCTTTTACAGGGTTAGCTAATGGGTTTCAGGTTCGTGCATTTCTCAGGAAAGGGGTCACCCGCGCGGGCCCGGCTGCGGCGCGATGCTTACCTACTGGCCTCGCGCGCCATCTTGTGGACAAAAGGTGGTACTGCGTCCAGAGAGAGGCTTCTCTTTCAGAGACTTCTAGAGCAAACTTGAAAATGGGGGGGGCTAGAGGGGGGCGGATTATTCTTAAATGCCAAGAAACCAGAACAGGCATACCTCAGAGATATTGCAGGTTCCGTTCCAGAGCACAGCAATAAAGCGAGTCTCACAATAAAGTGAGTCGTCATCTTTTTGCTCGTGGAGGGTCTTGCCTTCAGTTTGTAAAACACACAACATCTGTGGAGCTCAATAGAGCCAAGCTCAATAAACGTGCTGTACCTGTAATAAATGTCCTTTCCTACAGCAAAGATGCATGCTATGTTGTTTTTCATCATTTCCAGCGTGTCCTGCATCACTCATCCCTGGACAAAGCATGTACTTGAGCACCTACTATGTGCCAGATACCCTGCTGGGTCCTGGAGTAGAGATGAATCAAGCAGTCCTGTCCCCCTGCCCTCCCCCCCGCAAAAAAAGTTAAGTTTATGAAAAAAGAAGCCTGAAGTCCAGAGGTCCAGAAACACGTGAGCCAACAGTACATTTCAATGTGTAGTGCCCGGAAGGGTGTGCCACGTGCTAGAAGCCCCAAAAGAGGACTCTGCTGGGGGAAGAAAGGAGAAATGGTCCCTGGGAATAGAGAAGGTGACATTTGGCTGATGGTAAGCAGCACAACGGGAGGGCGGAGAAGCTTCGATTAAGTCTTGTTATATGGAAAGCTCTCTCCACGTCCCTCACACTCCACAGTGGTCAGCAACACTGTCAGTAAAACACGTGTCACTGGGAACTGGCAGGGCATCCAGGGAAGAGGAGGAGGTGGAAGGTTATGGGATCTTCTTGAAGATGAGGTGGGGGCCGACTGTGGGGCCATTGGCTCCGTCTGCAGGTGTGGGACAGTAAGTGCTGGGGCCAAGAGGAAGTAAGATGCTGGACTTCGGAGTAAAAGAAACTTGGGTCTCAACTTTGCTACTTGACAGCTGTGTGACCTGGACAAATCACTTAACCTCTCTGAGCTGCAGTTGTTTCACCATAGATCAAGGTGATAGTAACAACCACTCCTGAGGGGGAGTAGATGAAGCAATGCATGCAGAGCCCAGCCCGGGCCTCACACATGCCCACCCCATAAGTGACCAGCTGTGGTGGTGTCAGGGTGTGACGCCAGGGTCCTAGTGTGGCTCTTCTGTGGAGCTGTGTATTCATTCACAGGGGCTCCCCCACACCTACACGTGTCTTCAAATGGGTATCACACATGGCATGGACACACGTATACTAAACATTGTTGTTATCTGACTCAATGCAGCTTGTCCCCTGTAACTTAGCTGC
>NW_005871054.1:12949827-12952845 GCF_000147115.1 Myotis lucifugus | reverse complement strand
CTTCTGCAAGTCAGAGCTTCATTTTGATTCGCCCTCTGATAACGGTCCCAGCACCACTCAGGCAGGTGCCCTGGGAGTTCTGTAAGAAACCAGTTTTAGAGCAGGAAGCCCTGAGCACGCAGGGGAAGATACTTCTGGATCAAGTTAAGCTGGGAAATCGCCCTAAACTCAAGTGCACGGTTCCTTCTCTGCTGGACTTCTCAGGCCTTTATTCTGCTGGTGTGAATTGGGGGTTCCAGCAGGGGGCATGGTGTAGAGAGCTTCCCAAACTGACCTGGAAACTTGACCTTCATGTGCACCCCTTACGACTGGCTTTTGGAGAAATGACACCTGAAAGCAAAGCCACGTCCCAAACGCCATCACCTGCAGGCAGGACACAGGTGCTCACCCAGCCCCTGTCAGAGTGAGCCATTCTCGACCCAACAACGATGGGTCAGCCTCTTGGCCAAGTAATGACAGCACAGCCACGGCTCACCTGTGGGTTTTTAAGGAAGACCCCACTCTCGGCCCCTGCGTATTGATTGTCTTGTGGAGCAATGAGGGGTTCTGAGAAGCTTCCCCCAAACTCCCACCCTCTCTCCCCTCATTCTGCTTCTGCACCTAAAGTTCCATCATTTGGGCGTAGAGGCCTTCAAACTCGTCCCAATGCACACATGCCGGGGGAGAGGGGCTTGTTGAGCCCCGTGGTGGGATTCAGGAGGTGGGATCCCTCTCGGGGATCAGCCCCAGCGGCAGCCTTGTGTTCCTGGCAGGGAAGTTACTCTGAGACCCAGAGCAGGTGCACACGCTGAGGGAAGGAGCAGGCTTGGCCGCCAGAGAGGAGCAGGGCCCTGCGGGGCAGGCAGAGCAGAAAGATGAGCTCAGCTCTTTCAGAATCTACCAAGCGCAGGCCTTCCATGGAATCTTATAGAAAGCTAAACCCAAGCCTGGAATGACAGCCCCCCACATACAGCTAGAGGCTTAAGCCCTTCCCATAAGTTCGGCCGCCCCCTGGAGCCTCTCCATCTGTTCAGGGCCTCTAGTCCCCTGCGTGATCGCATAGCATTTACAGGCCCAGGTCAGACCCAGGGCCAGGCCTGCTCTAACCTGGCCCCCAGTTCTGGAAACTGAACCCACCTGCTACCCCAGTTCCAAGACCTGAGTGCTTATTCTTGTTCCCTCATCTTATTTCCTAAGCCCCCAAATTTTTTTAATCCTCACTCAAGGATATGTTTATTGATTTTTAGAGAGGGAGGAAGGGGGGGAGAGAAAGAGAGAGAGAGAGAAACATCAATGTGAAAGAGAAACATCAATCAGCTGCCTCTGGTATGTCCCCCTACTGGAATGGAATCCACAACCTTCTTGGTGTATGGGGTGACTCTCCAAACAACTGAACCACCTGGCCGCTGGCTAAGCCCTGAATTTGATTCCCTGCCAGACCTGCCTGTCCTCCTGTCATTTCTCCCCCCCTCCTCCCCCCCCTGTAGCCCTGTAGCCTTCCAGGGGTCTGGGTCCTACCCTGGAGCCCAAGACACACCCAGCTGTTTTGCTGTCACCACTCTCCTACCTGCTGGAGAGTGCCTCCAGCCCCCCCCCCCCCTTGTCAGTCAAACCTGGGGACAAAGATAATTGGATAAGAGTGGGTGTGGCCACTGCAAGTGCCCACGAAAATTTGGGAATATATAATCTCTCAACAAAGGAGTTCTCTCTATTGTTGCTCCTCCCTCTCTTTGCTCTTGTTGCACTTGACTCTTGGCTTGTGGGGCTCTTTTTCTCCTGCTTCTTTGCATTCGCCAGTATGGCCCACAGGCATGCGGACCCCACATGAAATGGACTAATGGACTGCAGTGGGGAAGCACAAGCTAAGCTAGCCTGATGCTGGACTGGACCCGACTCCAACATGGAATGGAAATTCTGGACACTGGCTCTGATTTTAGCTCTACTGGAGTCCCAGCTACACCTCTTCTATGACTGGACTAAGGGAAATGGGACTTTGGAAATCCCAGGGTGTGATTCCAGGGAAATAAAGCTTTCTACCAAACCTCATCCTCTTATGGAGGCCTCTGGAAATGCTTATTCCAGCGGTACCCCAAGAACCCCACTTCCACAAGCAACAGGGGGAGATGAGGCTCTCTCCCCTCTGATAACAACTCTACGAAGCCTCTAACTTATTACCTACTAGTGACCCAGTGCATGGGATTCGTGCACATTCAAAGGCAATTAATTGGAAGGTGGCTGGTGGGGCAGGACTGAGTGAGATGGGCTGGACACACCCTGGAGCTAACCTCCCGTGGTCCCTCCCCGGTGTCTGCAGAGTGAGCGAGGTCCCTCTGGAAGGTGGGGTCCCTCGGCCTGGCCTGAGGGGATCAGGCCAAAACCCGGCTCTCCAACATCCCCGGAAGGGTCCCAGAGTGCGAGAGGGCACTCTGCAAAGTTGCTGTCATACAGAGTGTGGAACACAAACGCAAGTGTGCAGTAAACCAGATTTGGGGCCGACAGTGCCCCAGCAACAACATAACCCACGGCCGAAGGTGGAATCACAATTTCCCTCAAGGAATCGGGCTCCCTCCTCTCTGGTTCTAGGGTGCGTCACCCAAGAACCGCTGCTGCCAAGTCGCTGCAGCTCTGCAGCTCCTGCGCTGAGCATCTGCCCCCTGGTGGTCAGTGCGCCTCATAGCGACTGGTCAGATGTTCAGACACTTAGCATATTACCCTTTTATATATATAGATGGTTCTCAGTGTATCCCTTCAGATTTCTGGGGGGGATGAGACAACTTATCTTAAAAAGAATACTTGGAAAGAAATATTTTTTACTGGTTTTACAAAACAGCTAGCTAAGGAATATTTTTTTCCCCACAGATGAAGAGAATTCAGTTAAAATGAAGCTAGAAATACAGATTTTAGAGCTCTCGAGACTCTCAAATTTTTAATATCTATTCTGAGGAACAAGGCTTTGGTCACAACCACTCTTTTGAGGATTTATTTACTGTCAAATAGTAATTGGATTTTGATATAGCAATTCATTTTGGTGGGGGTGGG
>NW_005871054.1:12896678-12949727 GCF_000147115.1 Myotis lucifugus | reverse complement strand
GCACAGGCACCTGTATTCAGGCTTCTCCAAGGTCACCAGAGGTGGGCTTTGTGTTAACAAGCCCAGAGCATGAATAGCTGTCAGATTTACATAAATTGCAGGTTCAGGGAAAGCATCTTTGTGAAATTATGCACAAAATTCCTTTAAATAGTGAAGCTCCCACATCCATCACCCTACATCCCAAAATTGAGTTGAACTTGCAAGACTGATCTACACCCAGCTTTGCGGGAATTCGTCTGCTGCTAAGTCACCCGCATTAAAGTCGAGGGATCAAACAAGGAACGTGCTTAGGAGGTGGGTCTCCGGTTCTGCTTGGGGTGTGGGAAGACAGAAGGTGTACTCCTTGGCTCTCTGGTCTGCCTGCCTATGTCACACTCACTAGCCAGAAGGGAGGCACAGCCTGGCCAGGGCCACTGGCTAAACCAGCCCTTTGGGCACCTACTGGCAGCAAGGCAGTGTGCTCCACGCTCACCCAGCCTCTATTCTAGGGGAAGAGATGCCACAAGCATCATATCGTCTTAACACCAAGCAGCCTGAGACACAAGCACTCAGTTTCACAGGAGCAGTACCTGGCTGGGTCCTGAAGACTGGGGGGTTTTCCTGAGGTGGAGATAAAGGACAGAGTGTTTTGTAGGCTGGGGAAACTGCCAGCAAAAAGTCAGCAAGGCAGGCAAACTGAGGTGCATTCAGGGAACATCGGAAAGTAGTCCTGAGGGAAGGAGCAGGCCTGGCCGCCAGAGAGGAGCCACAAAGGTAAGAACGGCATATGATAATCCTTGGTTTTCCCTCCGTGCCTAGCACGGGGTCATGTGCCTGGAAAGGGCTTATGAAATATTGCTTTGGGTGAATTCTCAAAAGGCAGGACAGACCCCCGGGGCAACGAGGCAGGTGCGTTGAAAGAAAATTGAATTCCTGGTGTGCACCTGCTGTGCCAGTTACCGAGGTATTGCCTCTCAGCTGCAAACCCACCCTTCATTGCCCTGCTCCTGATACTCCCGCTGAACATTATAAACATTTCTGCGCCAGTCCACGATGCTACACTTGGTCAGTAGAGGGCGCTGGAGAGACACTGCAGAAGGAAGGGCCTCTTTCTGGCTCTGGCCCACCTTCCTCTGTCTCTCCCTCCCTCCATGGCATTGCAAAGCCTGACCAGCACACCTAGTGGCACTCACCTCCCATGAGTCCTGGGGCACCTTAGGGGCAGCTTCTCGAGTTTCCCACCAGAGATTCTCGCCAGTGACTTCCTGGCAAGTTCAACTCCACCCACTCGGCAGCTTTCTGGTCAGTTTTACTGGCACCTCAGTGAGTAGCTTCCTGTTTGCCAGCTTTGACCTGAGTGAGCTTTCACACCATCCAAAGGCTCAGCCACATCCTCCCCAGTGAGATCTGAATTTCACCTCTCCCAAATTTAGAGTTCTCATGACCCCTTACTACATGTACCGGTTAATAATGCGATACAGGTTAAAAATTCGGATTCACCATTTACTGGTTACTAATGCGGATTTTGTCATCAAAGAAAACACGATAATTTCAAGAGAAACATCAAAAGTGGTTTATTCAAAGTAATGTCCATCGCTAGCTACCCATTTCCCCCATCTGGAGCTGCCCCACTTTATCCTGTGCCTGTGGATACCGTCCCAATAGAACTTTTCTTGTTTTGAGGCAAACCATTCAGAGACCCAATTTTCCACTTCTTCGTACATTTTGAAGTGCTGCTCAGAAAGTGTGTGTGCCATCGATCGGAACAAGTGGTCATCTGAAGGAGCAAGGTCTGGTGAATACGGCGGGTGGGTTAATACTTCCCAGGCAAGATCTTTTAACGTGTCTTTAACTGGTTTTGAAGTGTGCGATGGTGCATCATCACGAAGCAAAATTACTTTGCCATGTCTTCTGGCCCAATCTGGTCCTGTTATGATCAAAGCATGGTTCAAATTGACTATTTGTTGTCAGTAGTGATCAGTATTAACCGTTTCACCTGGCTTTAGAAGCTCATAATCCACCACACCTTCCTGATCCCACCAAACACAGAGCATTGTCTTCTTTCCAAAGCAATTTGGCCTTGCAGTCTATGGTTGACCTGGATTGACCCATGGTTGATGGTTGACCTGGATTGACCCATGATGTTGTGTGTTTGGGATTCTCAAAATAAATCTACTTTTCATCACCAGCCACAATTCCATGCAAAAAGGACTTTCTTTTGTGCCACGGAAGCAACATTTTACTGATGACTTTTCGATTTTCCATTTGTCTTTCGTTCAGTTGATGTGGCACCCATTTTCCTTCCTTTAAAATCTTTCCCATTGCTTGTAAAGGATCAGAAATTATTTGCTGAGCAACATTTAATCTCTCTGCAAATTGTTTTTGAGTTTGACACGCATCTTCATCCAATAATGCTCGTAATTGTTGGTCTTCAAACTTTTTCGGTTGACCTGGATCTTCTTTGTCTTTCACATCGAAACCATCACTTCTAAAGCATTTAAACCAGCGTTCATAAGTCTCTTGAGATGGAGCATGTTCATCATAAGCTTCCCAAAGTATACGATAACTTTCAGCAGCACTTTTCTTCAAAATGAAGTAATGAATTAAAACTTTCTGCAAATGCTCTTATTTTGGCATGAAATTCAGCATTTTTAAGCGTAAAAATATCTATGATGTTAACACCTTCAGAAAATTTGACATATGATGTTTTGAAGCTTGTTGTCAATACAACAAAATAGTATACATATCAAATAGCATAGATATCAACATACGTGTAGCTCCATCTATTGAAAAAAAATCCACATTATTAACTGGTACACCTAGTAGTAGCCAATTCCTATTAGCAGTTAATCATTCTTTAGAGTCTACCTTCCCTGTTGGAATTACTGTGTAATTACTTCTAATTGCCCCCCCCACCCACCACCCACTAATCCCCACTGATACAAAGTTCACACACTTGCCTTCACACACATCCCTGCCCCCCTGGGGGAAGAGCGAGTGTCCCCAAACAAGTCCTTGCTCCCTCCTTGGGGGATTTCCCCAACTAATCCTCTGAGCATCTTGCGTCACCTCCTCCTGTATCAGCCAGAGTTCAGCCAAGAAAACAGAAACCACTCCCAGTATCCAAGCAGGAAGGGACTGAACACGGGGACTTCGATGCTTCAGTCTCGGCGTCACCTGCTCCTGTCCTTGTGCCAGGGGCTTCTGTCTCTCTGAGACTCACTCCCCACCCCTGTAATGACAGAGATAATACTAGTACTTACTAGTCACTCATATGGTTCCTCAAAAACTATGTAAAATAATCTATGAAAAATTCCCGGTGCCTGGTACATGGTCAGTACCCAATAAATGTAAGCTAGTATCAGTGTATCTATTATAATCTCCTCATTGCTCCAGTACATCTGAGCTGAAGTGCCCCAAAATCACAACAGTCTGGGGCTGGGAAGGGAAGAGGACATTTCAACAGTAAGACCTTCATCCCCGAAGAAAAACTACCCTAGACCGGTAGGGGGCCACAGGAGAGGAGATGATGTGTAGGTTGGATGTGGCTCAGCGGCTCCAAGATGCCCCTCCTGTCCTCAATTAGAACAAGTTCTGCATCCTAAACTTCCGTCACTCACACTGAGCAGAGCTCTCTCTTCCAGACACCTTTTTAAAAGTCTAATTAAAAATGTAATATATGCACATTTTTTTTAAAAAACCAATGGGTACAAAATGCTATACAGTTAATAATGTCCCCCTCCCCAAACCCCAACACCTCAGCTCTCTCACTGTGAGACGGCCATCATGAACCACTCTTATGTAGGCACATATACAAGTATGACGTTTGCATATCCCAACACATATGGGAGCACTGGTTTTGCTTTTCCACTGAATATTAAATTTTGGAGAGCATTCCACATTTGCACTGATGCCTCTACCTATTTGGATTTTTCTTTAGGCTTATTCTTTTTAAAATCTGCATACTATTCTTGATATGGATACAGCACTAATTGACCACATCCTTCCTGGCAGAAAGTCCAATTTTCCCCAGTCTTTTTTTGTTATAAACAGTGTTGTACATACCACCTTCTTTCATTTTTTGAGGTAGAAAATCATCTCACCTCTTAGAGTTGGAGCCCCAGAAAACCCATCTTCATGGTCTGGTATTAAAAAAAATAACAGGAGTGGGGGCGGGGGTGGAAACCCTGCGTTCCAGTCCTGGTTCGCCGCTAACATCCTCTGCGCTCAGACACCAATCACTTCATCCCTCTTATGACTCAGGTTCCCTGCCTGCCAGGCAGCAATAATTGTACCTGCTTCAAATTACCTCACAAGGGCATTCTGAGAATCAAATGAGATCATGTACGTGAAAGCTTGTGAGCCCTGTGTTAATATACAAGTCCCTCCTCTGGTTATTTGCCAAAGCTATGATTGACATGTGGTTCTATGAATGTGCCCATTATCATCAACATGGTGCCCGCTGCACCCAATGCCCCTTCTAAGGGAAACTGACCCCACGCACACAGCTCCCACTCACGGACAACCCCAGGCTGCTGCGCCCCGCACTGCGTGTCCCTGCCTTCCCCATCCTTCCACGTCTCCATGGCCGACTGACCGGGCTGGGCACTTTCCCAATCACTCAACCGCCCGGTGGCTAGAAGGAAACACTTTGCCCAAATAGAGGCCAACCTGGTGATTCTTGCCCTTGGGAAAGTCCACCAGGAACCAGAGTTAGGACAAACAACACAGAGAGCGGCCATGAGGCACCATGAGAAGCTGAAGTTACAAGTACGCTGGAATCGGGAGGAGGCAGAGAACCCATGCACCCTGAGGCTATAAGAGGGAGGAAAATGTCAGGAAGGGTGACGGTGAGAAGTGAGAGGATACAATGCAGCAGAAACACCAGAACCAGCCGCGCCGTAACAATGACAGGGCATGTGAAGGTGCACCAGCCCTGGCTGCTGAACCCAGCCCAGTCCCCAGCCACCTGAGTCCCTGTCCTGCCTCCACTGTTCTCTCATGTGGCCTTCCTACACATCCCTTCCTCTGGGCTCAGTGGAGGAGGGGGGACCCTTTCCATGCTGCCAGGAGTGCCACATCACCCAAGGCGTATGAGACCTACCTTCCCAGCTTCCTGCAAAGTCCCCTCAAGGGCAGGAGTGTGAGGATTCCACCTTGGGACAGGGGAAATGAGAATCCTAGACTCCATTTTGCATTTGAGCATATTGCTTTGCTTAATGAATTAGTGCAGTTTTGTGGGGGTCCCCCTCCGAGGAAAAGGGGAGGGTGGAGAAGGGCAGAAAGCAGGAACTGAGAGGCAAATGGATAATAATTATCAGTTGAGATGTTGCTCATGCTGGTCCTACCCTCTTGCCCAAATCCCACCCATCCTTCATGTCACTGCCTCCCACAAACGTGCCCTAGCTGCTCCAACCGTATCAGTACCGACCTTTTTAAAAAAATGTTTTTATTGCCCTGGCCAGTTTGGCTCAGTGGATAGAGTGTCGGCCTGCAGACTGAAGGGTCCCAGGTTCAATTCTGGTCAAGGGCACATGCCCGGGTTGAGGGCTCGATCCCTAGTGGGGGGCGTGCAGGAGGCAGCCGATCAGTGATTCTCTCTCATCATTGATGTTTCTATCTCCCTCTCCTTTCCTCTCTGAAATCAATAAAAATCTATTTTTTTAAATCTTTAAATTCTTTATTAGTTAAGGAATTATAAATGTGTCCTCATTCCCCCCCATTAACCCCCATCCTCCCCCCCCCCTCATGCTCTCATCCCCCCGTTGTCCATGTCCATTGGGTTGGCTTATAATAAAAATCTATTTTAAAAAAAATTTTTTTATTGAAGTTAAAGAAAGAGAAAGGGAGAGGGAGAGAGAATAGAAACATTGAAGAGAGCCCTTGCTGGTTTGGCTCAATGTATAGAGTATCAGCCTGTGGACTGAAGGGTCCTGGGTTCTATTCTGGTCAAGGGCACATGCTCAGGTTGCAGGCTCGATCCCCAGTAGGGGGCGTGCAGCGGGCAGCCGATCAATGATTCTCTCTCAGCATTGATGGTTCTCTCTTTCCCTCTCCCTTCCTCTCTGAAATCAATTAAAAGTAAATTAATTAATTAACTTAAATAAAAGTGGGTGGTAGACTCAGGATTTTAAAAAAAAGAAACATTGATGAGAGAGAAGCATCCATCAGCTGCCTCCTGCACACCGGCTACTAGGGATTGAGCCTGCAGCCCAGGCATGTGCCCTGACTGGGAATCGAACCAGTGACCTCTTGGATCATGGGTTGAACGTAACCACTGAGCCACACCAGCCAGGACCAACCTTCTTGACTATGATGACAGATTGCGTTTGGAGCCCCAACTCTTCATCCCGTCCCATAGCCATACCTGTTGCCCTAGGTCTTTGCAGTTCCTCCCACTAAAGGAACAGAGTACTTTTCACCATCCTGTGACTTGGGGTTTGGCCATATAAACATATTATTGGCCAAAGGTGATGGTGTGTCAGCTCCAATACCTCTTGTGCTACTCCCATTGCAATGAAAAGAGCATGCTCAGGCTAGCTCACTGCTCCCAAGAAGAAGACAAGGGACATGAGGAATAAAACTGCCTCGGCCAAGCCCCCTAGGCGAGCCCAGCCAAGACCAGCCAACTCTTAGATATCCCAGCTAAATAAATGTGTATTGCTGTATACCACTGAGATTTTATGGTGGTTTGATGCACTGCTGACCTAACTACCCATAGCACTTACTGTATATTTCTGTACTTAGTGGTTTGAATAGCAGTTCATTATTTCTTTGTTTCTTTGAGCAGATTAAAATTGACAGGTGTACCACTAAAAATACAGGATCTCCAGTTACATGTGATTTTCAGATAAACAATGAATAATTTTAGTATAAGTGCGTCCCATGCAATTTTTAGAAGGTATTTATACTAAAAATATTTACCTAAAATTCAGATTTTACTGGGCATTTTATGTTTGTCTGGTAAGCCTACTCCTAGTGCTTGAGGCGGGATCGACATCTTACACAACAGCTGTGAGGCAGTTCCCATGGTCACCATCAGAATGCTGGGAGGGGGAAGTCATGGTTCAGTTAAAGATCTGCAGGAAGGTAGAGCTTGAGCACTCTCTTCTCCCAGTGACAGACCCATCCCTTATAATAATGAGATGATGGTGACCATTTACTTAGTCCCTGTATAGGCAGGTAGTGGACAAATACACGTTCTATTTTTACATCAGTGCTGTAATTGTAGAGGGCTGGCTACATCCTTATCCTCTTTAGAATGAGTGGACAGCTAGAGTGAGTAGCAAAGCTAGAATTCAAATGCAGCCCTTTCTCTCTTCATAATACAACCCTGCCTTCAACTACCAAAATTGTTTGATGTCATTTTCCCCAAAACTGAAGATGGCAAAGTGTATTCCCCAGCCCCTCAATCTCTTTGCTGGCCTCCCTTAATCCATCAGTGAATGACAGAGGTATCTGAATTTGCTAGGGCTATTGTAACAAAGTACCACAAACTGGGTGGCTTAAACAACAGAAATTAATTTTCTCAAGTTCTGGAGGTTAGACATCCAAGATCCAGGTGTCAGCAGGGTTGGGTCCTTCTGAAGGCTGTGAGAAAAGAATCTGTCCCAGGCCTGTGATTTCTGTGTCAACTTGACTACTCATGGAATGTCCAAATATCCGGTTAAGCAATATTTCTGGGTGTGTCTGTGGGGGTGTTTCTGGAAGAGATTAGCATTTGAATTGGGGGATTGAGTCAACCAGATTGCTCTACACCAAGCATGTCAAACTCATGGCCAGCAGGTTGCATGCTCTACGCAGTGTGGATGGCCATCATCTAATTCTTTGAGAGCCTGCATAGAAAAAAAGAAGGTGGAGGAAAGCTATGTTGGTGCTATCTGCCTGACTGCTTGAGCTGAATATTGGTCTGCTCCTGGCCTTGGACTGAGACTTACACCAGCAGCATTCTTAGTTACCAGGCCTTTGGACTCACACTGGCTTTCCTGGGCCTCCCACTTGTAGATAGCAGCTCATGCCACTTCTCAGCCTCCAGAATCACACGAGCCAATTCCTTATAATAAAGCACATGTATCACACACACACACACACACACACACACACACACACACACACACACACCTGTCCGTCCTACTGGTTCTGTTTCTCTGGAGAACCCTGACTCACACAAAGGCCCTCTTCTTGATTTATAGATGGCATCTTCTCCCTTATTTTTATGTCATCTTCCTCTGTGTGTGTCTGTGTCCAAATTTCCTCTTCTTATAAGGACACCATACTGGATTAGAACCGACCCTAATGACCTTATTTAACTTAATCACATCTCTAAAGACCCTATCTCCAAATAAGGTCACATTCTAAGGTACTGTCGGTGAAGACTTCAATATATGAATTGAGAGTGGGGGCCATAATTCAGCCCACAACAGGGTTTGTGGAGTTAATTGTGACTCATCGCATACAGTCTACATGTAAAAGAGGACCCCAAGGGAGCAGGTTTCAAATGATGGAATTCTGGGCTTCAAGTGGTGGAATTCTAGTTTTCAAAGCAGCCCCTAGGAGTGGCAAAGGCCCACCCTGCAGTTCCTAATCATGGCACCCCCAAGGTGTGACACCCTCTGCCAAAGGGGCCCTAGCAACTGGTGGAATGTGGGTTATTGTGAGGGCAGGGGATTGTGATGGTGGCCAGGCTGTAGAATCTGGTGAGGCCAAATGTGAGTCCCTCGAAAGATGTCCTTTGCTCCCAATTGGCAGCATTGCGGATTTCAGGATGACAACAGAAGCCAGGGAGATGATGGAAGCCCGGGGGGCGGGAGAAAGCTGCCCAACCTTCCCCAAGATGGTGCCTGATGACTCCATGTCTGAAGGGAAGTTCAGGGCTGCTTTGGTAAGGGGGGTGCCTCATCTCACTGCTCCAGCCAGACCCCCAGAGGGAGGGAGAGTACTGTGGGGACATGTGATAGGAGCTGAGTGCTCTGAGATTCCAGAGAGCTGCTAAGAAGAGCAGGTGATGGGCACCCCATCCCCACAACTGGCATCCAGCTATCACCGGGGACCAGAGAGCCCTTCATAAGACTGTGGGAAGCCACTTGAAGTTGACTGAGGTCTTTCCCATCTACCTCCCCATTCGGGGCCCTTTCTTCCCTCCGTGCATGGGATCCAGCTCCTCCATGGCCCTTTGGTTGGTCCCCATATAATTAGGTCCCCTCAGCACAGACCCTGGGTTTCTTCCTCCCACGGTAGCCCCAGAGGACTGGGTGTCTCGATCTTCTCAAGGATAAGTGGAGTAGGAGGTGAGGAAGTTACCTCCAAAGTGATTTGAAATGACCAGGAAGAGAGCCTTTAGCCTCAGCTCCCCAGCGTCTCTTTCAATTCTAGGGTTTCATTCCTTCGTGTCAGCTTGCCCTCTTCCTCTTCTTAACTCAGGTCCTGATGACCCCATGTCAATGCATGTCTAGTAAGAACTCAGTCTAGATCTTTACAACTCCCAGCAAGCACGCTTCCAAACACTGCAGTCCCCTGTGGCCTGGGGCTCTGGGAGTGCCCTGGGGTGGGAGTAGGGGGCAGCCCCATACTGACTCCTCGCCATCCTTCTATTTCCCCTTTCCCCGCCTCAGGAGGCAGAGTCCCCTAAACCAGACTCCTCCTCTGACTACCTGGAGGAGATGGAAACTTGTGAAGACAAAGGCTGCTCAGGGTCACCCAAATCACTGTCCTCTAAGACCGGCTCCACCACCAAGGGCCAGGCAGGCGATGGACCTGAATTCTTCTCAGAGCGGCCCATGACCCTGGGGAACCCAGGAATTGAGCTCAGTGCTGAGATGGAGCTGGAGAAGGTGCGCATGGAGTTTGAGCTCACACGGCTCAGGTACCTGCACCAGGAGAATGAGCGGCAGCGGCAGCACGAGGAGGTGATGGAGCAGCTGCAGCAGCAGGCACGGCCCCGCCTGGTAAGTGACATGGAAGTGGGGGGAACTTTGCAGGTCTCGCCAGATGGCCAGGGGCTGACTCCAGGGGTGAGGGAGCCTCCATCCTGAAGCCCATCCTACCTGCTTCAGAGCCACATCCTGCCCTGGGTCCAGAGCTGGGAGCTCACTGCTTTAGAGTTTCCATGTTACACTGAGAGTTGACCCTGGAAGGGCCTCTACCTGGTCCACCCACCTGCCTATGGTCTTCCTTCTCAGGGAAGAGTCTTGCAACGTTTCCTCCACCATTTCCACCACCCTCCGTTCATCTCTGCATCTCTTTTAAGAGACGCAGTGCTTAAGCTAGACCCATGGCACCTCAAAGGTGTGACACCCTCTGCCAAAGGTGCCACACTAAAACTTAGACATCTTTGGCAAGAAACGGACCATTCTCCCCTAATCTGTACTAAATGGGGATGAGAACGCCTACTTGTGGTTAAATGGGATGTGAAGTGCTTAGCACAGTGACTGGGCCATAATTAACACTAAGTCATGAAAGATGTTATTGTTTAAAGAAGTCTCTTCTGGGCTTTAAAATCAGACAGTTAAAATCCTGGCCCCATCTCGCATCATCTGCGTGACATTGGGCAAGTTACTCATTGTCTTGGAGCCTGGGTTTGCTCATCCATAAGGCAGTACCTACCTCACAGGGTCATTGTGAGGATTACATGAGAGAATGCATGTGAGGCACGTTGCCATGAGCCTAGCACATTAGGTAAGCACTCAATAACTGTTAGCTATTACCATTTTCATGTACTCATGCAATTCACTTCTTGACCCAAATGCAACGCTCATCATTTTTCAGTTTTATTGGAATATAATGTATGAGTTATGCTTCCCAGCTCTGAGTCATCCTCAATTCTGAGAAACTTGCCTCTGCCTTTATTCAAGTCATTGCTATAACTGTTAGGAGGGTATGACCTAAAGAAAATGCCACCAAAAAATCTCCCTGCGTGTTCCATTAGTCACCACCCATGTGTTACATTTTATCCAGCTCACATTTCTCTACTTTGTCCAAAACACTATCTTGAGACACACTGTCAGATGGCTTCCGGAATTATGATATTATACTACCTGTAGCATTTCCCCAATATATAGTTTTTAAGAAAATGGGGTTGGTGTTGCATGATTTGTTCTCAAAGAATACATGCTGTCTTCTTAGCAATTATCATTTTTTTCTTGCTCACAAAATACCTCCTTCATTGTACACTGATGCGTTTGCTGAGCCAGGTCAAGCTAATTGAATGGGGATTTCCAGAATCCATCCCCCCCCCTTTTAAAAATCTAGAAAATATTCGCCTATCTCTAAGATTCTGGCACATTTCCTAATGTTTTTGACATCTCACACATAATTTCCATTTCAAACTTGTTGTATTCTCCGTATCCTGGGATAAAATTTGTTATAAGTTGGAGCCCAAAACTATTGAAAGCAGGTATGTATGGAACTATGCCTTTGTTCAATGCCTCCTCCCAACCACATTTATTTGCCCTTTTCTCTTTGAAGACCTTTCTCCTTGCCGGATGAGGTAGAAACCTTTGGTGTAGAGTCCTAATCTGCTTTCTGAATTCTACTCAAAAGATAAACCATTGAAGGTGTTTTAAAAGTCTAAAAGGTTTCACAAATGCATGCTTTGTTATCAAAATCATACATCTCACCCAGCAGCATTTCAGATGGAAAACGCATGCAGCCCACAAAAGGTGGCAGAGGTTAAGCCCGCGGATCCAGAGCTATAGGGAGTCTGCAGGGGAGCATGAGACCTGCCCAGCCCTGCCATCCTGCTAGGGCACAGGCTTCCTCCTCTGGGCTCCAGCCCTGCTTGCCATGCATTCTAGAGTGGGCATCCCGGAGTCATCTTCCTCCCCCTCCGTTTGATTTCGTTGCCCTCACATTTTATGTAGTGGTTTCAGCAACGCTGTGTCCAAATCCCCGATCTCTAGCAATAGTTTACAAAAGTGTTTTGTGGAAAGGTGGAGAGCTGACTTGATATTTCAACTTCCTCCCCACTCTCTCTCTTCTGGGTGAATGGGATACATTCCATTGCATTGAAAACTACCTCTGTGGGTGTGTTTCTACCGAGTTTAGGGAACCACAGACCCTGCCCTCTGCCTGTTTACAAGAAATGTGGCATGATTTTAAAAGATACTTGAAAGGATAAACCATGGGTGGTATCTTAACTGCAGATCAAAATATCACCTTCCTTATATGTTGGTGCTTTCTACAGTTACCATGGGCTCTGTCAACCTCAATTACATAGATTCCAGAAAAGAACAACACACAGGCAGGGTCAGCCAGACAACTTCAGTAGTTTTCCTCAGGCCTAAGATTCTCAGGGTTGAGGGAGACCCCCAGCCCCCATCTCTCACCACCTGTCCACAGGAGAGACCAAACCCTGGACTGAAGGACCACAGACTGACCCTATGTGCCATGGGCCAGGACCAAGAGAGTCAGAAACAGTCATCTGTGCCCAGGGGACACCCTCGCATTGTGCTACTGTCCAGAAAACAAACTGTTAAGTGTCTGGGCAAACTGTCAGA
Organism: Myotis lucifugus; assembly: GCF_000147115.1. Taxonomy (NCBI): domain Eukaryota; kingdom Metazoa; phylum Chordata; class Mammalia; order Chiroptera; family Vespertilionidae; genus Myotis; species Myotis lucifugus. The sequence goes on along the minus strand of NW_005871054.1, from coordinate 12,937,254 downwards.
GGACACGCCGAGACCTGGCCTTCAGATCTAGGGTCTCAGAGGCCCAGGAGACTGCCTACCTGTGTGACTCAGAGGCAGCATGAAACAGAGAGGAGAGGCCTGAGTCAGGAGGGATAAGAGCAGCCTCGGGAAGTGAACGCCCACGAATGCCCTCTCTGTGCCAGTGACCTTGCTAGGAATTTGTTGCTTGCCTCTCTCTCCTGCTAACCCCACGAGGTGGGCACTGTTACTTCCCTCCGGTGAGGACAACGACCTGCTGGAGGTCCCATTCAGGAAGGCACAAGAGCAGGATGACAGCCCAGCTCTCTGCCTGGCACCCAGGCCCCCGTTTTGCCAGCTCCACTCTCTTCTCTCCCCCACAGTTCTCAGGAAGCTTCCAGGACCTCCTGCACCCCCAGAACCAGTTTGCCATGTTCCTGTACTGCTTCATCTTCATACACATAATCTATGTCACCAAGGAGATGATCTTCTTCCTCTTCTCCAAGCACTACCTGTTCTGCATCGCGGCCATCTTGCTCTGTTTGATTAAAACTTTGTGGTCATACTTCTAAGTGCCTTGGTTCTCTCCATCACTGAGAGCCTCCGTTTAGTGTTGCTGGGACATGAGCCACGTTAGCCCGAGCCACCCTTCCTCCTTCCTCCCTGGCGCCTCCTGCCCTAACACGCTGCCTCCTGGCGATCAGAACTTACTGTTAGAAATCACCGCTCGCTGTCAGCCTTTTACACCTTAGTGTGAGTGACATGTCCAGGCCTTGCACTCAGCCCAAGCTCTCACTAAGGATGGCGATGCTCGATCTGCTCAGAGGGCAGTTTCACAAGTTAGCAGGTTAGGGAAGCATCCGTAGGAAGAGGGGTTTAGAAAGCCTTTCCAGAATCGCAGAAATCATGCCATGAGGTGCGGGGAGCAGTGGTAGGCTTGGGGGAGGGGCACGGGGGGCCTCCAAAGATGTCCATGTCTCAGTCCCAAGAACCTATGAATATGTCACCTTATGTGGCAAAGGAGACTTTGAGGTGCAATTAAATGAAGGACCTTGAAATGGGGGGATCGTCCTGGGTTATCCAGGTGAGCCCAATGTAATCACAAGGGTGCTTATAAGAGGGAGACGGGAAGGTGGGGACTGGAGAGGAGATGTGACCTCGGAAGCAGAGGTTGGAGTGATGCGGGTACACAAGCCAAGGCCTGCAGGCAGCCTCTAGACCAGCCGTGGGCAAACTACGGCCCGCGGGCCGGATCCGGCCCGTTTGAAATGAATAAAACTAAAAAAAAAAAAAAAAAAAAAAGACCATACCCTTTTATGTAATGATGTTTACTTTGAATTTATATTAGTTCACACAAACACTCCATCCATGCTTTTGTTCCGGCCCTCCGGTCCAGTTTAAGAACCCATTGTGGCCCTCGAGTCAAAAAGTTTGCCCACCCCTGCTCTAGAAGCTAGGAAAGGCAAGAAGAGGGGTTCTCTCCTAAACCTTCAGAAAGAATGCAGCCCTGGCCTCCAGAACTATAAGAGAATATATGGGAGGTTCCCTGAGCCTCTAAGTTTATAGTCATGTGTTATAGCAGCAACACTATTGCAGGAAACTAGTACAAGAGACTCCCTGAGCTCTTTCCAGCTCTGCAAACATGTCAGTAGAGCATCACCAGGCCACTGGCAAGGGTCCATGTGTCGCCGGGCTGAACAGGACTGCACAGTCAGTCATGCAGGCTTGGAGCCTGCCCTCGGGCCACAAAGAGGGGCGCTGAAGCTCCAGGGAGCCCAGGACAGGCCTATCAGGATCTGATTGGCAAAGGGTGCCCCTACTCCTGAGCAGTGCCTGCCTGGGTGAGGCAGGGGAGCCAACTCTGGGCATCCTCCTAGGGAAGGAAGAATTGAACACCTGATTGGGCCCAGAGCGACTCAGCAATGCAGTCCCGTGGAAAAGTGGGAGGAGGGAAAAAAAACAGGCCACACAGCCCAACCCTCAACACACACACACACACACACACACACACACACACACACACACACACACCACAGCAAATAAACAGTTATCCACAATAGAATTGCACACACCTCCCTCCCCCCCAAATAAACAGGCAGCCACAACCTAAAGGAACAGACTTTGAACACTAGAGGGCTCTCGGGAAGCTCAAAATGAAGCTGCAGAGTGCCTATGTAACAAGATAAAGAACTTCAGCTCCCCATTGCCAGCCCCCACCCCTTCTCTGTCACACACACCCCAGCTCACTGTCAGCTGCACTGACCCCAGCAGCCCCGCCCAGGAATGAATAGGAATAGGAATCTTTAGGGGATAAATGCAGCAAACTGAATGCGGCTGGGCAGCTGTACAATCAATCAAGTCTTTCGGAACCTCTCCTCTTCCCAGGCATAGGGCTCTGCCTTAAGAGGACAAAAGAGTAAGTTTCTGTCTCAGGCTCTGAGTGATGCTCACTGAAAACACATGAAAAAAAGGCGACCTCCCCAGGCTTCAATGTCATTACACATTATCCTGCCATCTGAGTCTATGGTGGCTTCTCATCTTCCACTCAACTCAATGCATCCACCCCTGTGTGTAGCTCCGTGGGACAGGTTACTTGGAAGTAATAAAGCTGTCATTTATCATTAAATGTTCAGTGGTAGGGTTTTCGCTTTGGGTCGTTTTCACAACCTTCTCGGAGAAGATGGTCATGTGGCTGCTCTAGCTGCAGGGCTTTGGAGATGGCAAGGTGTTTGTTTTTGTTTGTGTTTTTTTTGTTTTGTTTTTTTGTGTTTTTTTTTTTGTTTTTTTGCATGGGCACTACTGCAGAATTGAACAAAATTAGGATTCTGAGAGTATGGGAAGAGGGAGGAGTGGATATTGAATAAGTGACTGTCTACCGTGCACAGCCTTTTTTAGGCCCAGCTCCCACTCCATTCCCCAGCACGGAGCCAGAGTCGTGGTGGGGCTGAGACACTTGGGTGGAGTACAGCTGCAGCCAATCTGAGCCTGGCCCACTTCTGTCTTAAGACCTCATTCTCATACCACAGCAGGAAGGTCATGGTTTTCCCTGGATACATGACTGGAACGGCTCTGCCCTCATCCTCCTGACCTCTGCCTGAGGCCCCATGACCTTACACAGCCAGTACAGCAGCCTGGCCTGGGGACTTAGAAGGATGCCCCTCTGTGCTGGGTACCTTCAGCAAAAATGCAAGAGGAAGCAAGTTTGTTCCTAGATCCCTCCTCCTCCTGAATCCCAGGTCCCACAGGACGAGGCCCAGTGCCCCCTACAGCTCGACAGGCAGCTCGCCTGTCAGCCCACTCACACCATACTGAGCTGCTCAAGACTGAGGGTGTAACAGAGCCACACATTACACTCAGCTTTCGCCCAAACAATCATGCGCTCATAGCCAAGTTTCAGGCAGGCTTAGGGAGAGGGAGATGGAAGTATCTTTCCTGCTCCCCAAATGGAACCACACTGGTGGCAACCGGGCTCGAGGGCAAGACCAGTCCTGGAGACTGCTGGTCACGGGAGGGAAGGGGGAGCAGGCTGGTTCCCAAGGCCACTTCCTGCCAAGTATGTTCCTAATCCCACTTTAGCAGATAACTGGCTGCAGCACGTTGGTTAAGCTTTCCATTTGGGTGACCTGTAAGTTATCTAGACTCTAACTCAGTTTTTTGTTTTTAAATATATATATATATTTTTTACTGATTTCAGAGAGGAAGGAAGAGGGAAAGAGAGAGAGAAACATCAATGATGGGAGAGAACCATTGATTGGCTGCCTCCTGCATGCCCCGCACTGGGGATCGAGCCTGCAACCCAGGCATGTGCCCCGACCGGGAATCGAACTGTGACTTCCTGGTTCATAGGTTGGTACTCAACCACTGAGCCATGCCAGCCGGGCTCAAACTCAGTTTTTAAAAATTTAAAAAGAACCAAAGCCTAGGGTTGAATTTAATTGATTTGTGATGATGGGGGGGGGGGGCGGGTGGTAGCCTTAAAAGTGCCCCACTGGTTGTACTGGGCAGCCACATTACAAAACCTAAATCCTTGCTACTCAACATGCCATCCGGGGACCAGCGGCATCCACACTGCCTGGGGCATCTCAGGAAGTCTGGAAAGCTCTCTGCTCTAGGGGATATGACTCAATTCTACCTGTGCCTTGTTGTGAAGACATTGCTCTTAGCCTCGAGGGTCTGAGGGAGGTAAGGCACAGATGGGCAGGAGAAGAGAGAGGATAACTGAGCCCATAGCTCCTGAAAGTCCTGTGGGAACCTCCATCAGCACTGGGCGCAGCCCGGGGTGTCCATACATATGGCCTCCCTCTGTGCTCCTTCCAAGTCCTTGCTCTGGGCTTCTAAGGAACCAACTGATTTTTCCCAGCACTCCAGGACTCACAGAAACTTCAGGCATCCCCCAGGCCTGGCTCTGTCTCCGTCCGTTTTTTGATCCACCTCTGATGTGTGCAGCTTTGGGAAAACCTTGCTAATAGACGTTCATTCATTATTTAAAGGCTGCCACTGTTCCTTCATGAAGGTTAAGCGTGATTAAAAGATGGGATTTTTCCACAGGGCACAGCAGAAAAGCTGGGGCTCCCGCATTTTTAAGCTGTTTTGGCCAAGCCTTGTTGCATAATTTAAAGTCTGTGACTTATTTAGACTTAATTAGCCAAAGGAGCAGCAGCTGCAGGTTCATTAGTCAGTATTTATTAAGCACCCTCGGCGGGCTTGGTCGGCTTTTAAGAGCAAAGTGGAGAATCGGCTTCGGACTTGCACATTTCCTACACTTCAGTAGGATGGGTTATACGTGTGTCAGGAGGCAAGCATGTTTGTTCCTCAGGGGGAACAAAGGGCCTGAGGTCATGGGACAAATCCCCACAAAGGACCTCCTCCTCAGCTGTGAGTGGGTGATGTAACCACCTCACAGGGCTGTGGTGACAGGTGAGTTTGATAAGGGGGTGCAAGCTCATGGTAAATGGGGAGCTATGCAAATGATAGGTGTTAGTAAGAGATGAGCAGGGAAGGGTGTAGGAATTGTCCACTCGATTTTAAGAACTGAGAGAACTGGCTCCAGAATGTGTGGGGCCCAGTGCAAAAAAACAATGCAGGTGTTAAAAAAAAATAAAAATTGCAAGGTGGTGACAGCAGAGCCTGAAACCAAACATGCCCCCCCGAATGCAGGGGTCCCTTTCAGCTTGGCATCCCCCCAGCACAGGGGTCCCTCTGTTCACAGGGTCCCCTTGAACATGGGGCCTGGTGCCACTGCCCTGGTGGTCCGCACATGAGGCCAGACTGGGGGTTATATGAAGGAGAACCCCTGAGGTAAGGGGCTTTGGTGGTATCTCTCAAGTCCCACCCTGAGAGACTATGGCCTTGAACACCCCATCAGTAGGCGGGAGGGGAGCAGGGGGTGCATTGTGAAAGGGGGTGGGAGATGCTGAGGTCTCCTCCCAGGTAAAGAGGACCCCTGGTTCACCCATGGGCTCTGGAAGCAGCATCTAAGGGAGCAGGAGGCACCTCTCTGCGTGCAGGTCACACTCAGATCTGGCAGCTGCTAATCACAGGGCTAATTACCAGAAGCTTCAAGCTCTCCATCTCCTCCGAGGTTCCCCTCCCTCCTGGCTTCTGCCCCTCGCCCCATTCAGCTGATCATTTTGCTCTGGGTTAGAAAATCCAAAAATAGAAGAATAAAGCTCAACTTGTACCCCCATGAGCCTCATTTGTATCAAATGACACAGTCACTTTGCCTCAAACTTTTCATCAAAGGGGCCTTTGTAAGGTCCTGGGACAGAAAGCAGGCCTTGGAAGCCAGCCACCAGGAAGCTGGGCAGAAAATGCTGAGCAAGGCAACTTTTGGCTGAGGAGGTGGGGTGGGTGGGATGGGGGTCTCCAGATCTCCCCCACCCCCAGGAAGGGCCAGTGCTATAGCTCCATACCATGGGCAGCTCTTCTCCCAGCTCTGGCTTCAGCCAGGAGACACCAGAGAAGCTAATAGTGTGGCTGCAGGGAGCTCCCAGTACTTGAGGAATAAATGGGTGAACAATCCAATGAACAAAAGGATGCAACAGGCTGAGCAGGGCTCTGTGGGCTGACATATTCTGTGAAGGCTTCTGGGAGAGGGGAAAAGGGTGCACACAATACCTCCTGCATACTCTGCATGCCCAATGCACTTTATGTCTCCTCATTTCGTCCCATGCCCACCCCCACCCACCCCATCCCATCCTCCGAAGGAGCACGATTACCACCCTCTCTTTGCAGCTGAGAAAGCAGACTTAGAGAGTTGCCTGGGCTTCCTCAGCTGAAAGATGGCAGAGACCAATTGTGGCAAGGAGCTGAAAGTTGATTTAAAGAAAACAGAGAAATATATATGTCTATTTGGGCTTGTGGATGAAGATTCAGAGCTGCTTTGAAGAGTACTGTTACTGAATTTCCAATGGTATTGTGTAGCCCTACTCTGTGTCTCTCTACTTGCACCTAGCAGTAGCAAATTCAAAAGTGTTTGACTTAAAAACCTACCCTTTTATTCTACCCATTCTCTTCCTGCCTCCCATCAAAGGCTGTGGAGGGAAATGCCTTTCAGAGGGGACATGATGTACTGGTAAGTCCTCACTCACTGGCCCAACCGGAGTCATATCCCTGCCATGTTTTTGAGAAGTGCACAGGAGATCCATACTCCAAGCCCTGGAGAGCTTCCTCTGGACCCTCCCAACATCCTCTATTTTGCCCCTCAAGTCAGGTAATTGGGTCTGTAGCTGGCCTGGGGGTCTTCCCTCTTGAATCAGCCATACCTAGCTCGCTCTCTCTGGAGACCAGGATACTAAGGCAGGTATAAGAAAGAAGAGGAAGGTGGTTGGATCCCAAGAGAAATCTTACAGTTCACGCTCACTAACATTCACTTATGATTTCTGTATCCTCACATGCACAAAGCCCCCTGGTACCAGAGCTGCCCCAGTGGGTTCCTGAAATCAGTGTGCTTTGATTGGAAGATTCTGGAAGCAGAAGTAAAGTGGTAAAAAGCTCACCTGCCCTCAGATACCAAGCTAACTTCAGAGAAGCTTCAGATGGCTCTCCTAAGCAAACGCACACAAGCCCCATTCTCCAGATTGGGATGCCCAGAGGGCCCAGACGGAACAGGTAAAAGAGGGACGCTGGCCTGGTGTAGTAACAGGAAAGGAAGAGCCAATGTAAAAGCAGCCCCTACTCACCTCCCTCCTGCCCATCTTGACCATGGGAGGATGCAGGCCTCATGTACAGTTTTTCAAGAGCAGCAAGAATGGAATCTTTTTGTGTGAACCTGCTGATTTTCAACTGCTGGTTCAAGTTTCTTAGCCACTCTCCAAACTGAACAAAAGTCTGGGCCACCAGCTCACAATCTCTGAACTTGAGATATGATTTCCCTTATGATAGAGTCTGTTTCACTCAGAGACCTGCTGGGGGATCTCTTTAAACAGAACACACGCTTAGTACAAAAATAGAATGTGATCGCTCTCGTCCAGGGTTTAAGCAGCAGTAAGGGACTCTTCTCTTCACAAATTGCCTCACTTTGAGGTGTTTCAAGAGAGATAGACCTCTTAATGCATTTCAAATCAAGTTAGAGTGGCAAAAATCTAATTTTCATATACAACTTCTAGAAGAAAGATAGGAATTTGGCTCGAGCCTGGACTAGGAATGAAGAAGGGGCCTGGAAGCACAGAAATGAGGAGGGAGGTAGTGTTGGGGTGGAGGGCAGAGCTGGGTGCCCAGGCTGAGTTATGTAGAGAGAGAGGCTGGCAACAGCTCTATGAAGTTGGTCAGACAGAGCAATGAGGCCTAGAGACCAGAAACAGCCAGAGAGGGGAACAGGAGGAGGAAGCATCATTAGTTGCCATGGTGACAAAGGAATAAGGAAAGGGGGAGAAAGAGTGAGGAGGGATCTCTGAGAAGAGCTATATTGTGCTGCTGTCTACAGCCAGCTTTCTCCTCTCCACCAGGGGCTTGCCTATGACTCCCTGACCCCTTTCTTACCCCTCCCCCCCCCCACCTGACTCGGCTCATCCCTGGCGTGCATAAATTACTATGACATTATACCAAGGACATTTAGATCCTAAACATGAGTGGGCTGGGTGGGTACCTACTTACTGTGCCTCTGGGTCTCAAAAAACCTCTTGAATTCAAAAATATTTTCTCCAGGCTTGTGTGGCTCAGTTGGTTAGGTGTCATCTGTGCACCAAAAGGTAAGGTGGCAGGTTTGATTCCTGGTCAGGTTGCATGCCTGAGTTACAGGCTCCATTCCCGGTAAGGGGCATGTTGGAGGCAACCAATAGATGCTTCATTCTCACAAAAGACCACCTATTCTATGACTCCTTTTATATGAAATGTCCGAAATGGCAAATCTATAGAGACAGACAGTAGATTGGTGGTTGCCTAGAGCTGGAGGAATTGGGAGCTAAGGTTCCCAATTGACAGCTAAGGTCCAGGGTTTCCTTTGGGATGATAAAATCGTCTAAAATTGATTGTGGTGATAGTTGCACAACTCTGAATACACTAAAAGTCATTGGTTCTACACTTTAAATAGGCAAATAAAGTATGAGTAAATGTTTTTAGAGCCTGCAGCCTTCTTCCCCTCCCCAGAGGAGACTGAATTGGTGGTGAGAATCCAAGAGATGTGATTGGGACTTAAACATGTAGGCTGAAATGTCCTTACCAGGTCCCTCAAAGGATGAGGCAGAGCTGGGGGAGAGAAGAAAGGGGCAGGCCATGTGTCATGAGTATAGGGTCAGAGGAGGTATGGGACCAGCTCTCCCCATAATCACCATGTTCCAGCATAGTGGTGTAAGGAGTATGAAAATTCTCAATTCGACTTGACCTTCCGGGTCATTATGAAGATTTTTTTTTCAAGATAGGAGGCTAGAACATTGAACAACATGTTAGCTAGCTTTAAAGTTATTTAAACACATGGTTTGTGGACCCCCACAAATACAAACATCTGACCTGCTGGGAGATGCTGCATTTGAGAAATCTATCAGAGCTTTTCTTTCTACTGAATCCTGTGTGGGATTTTTCTAGGCTGCATTTATGGCTTTAGGAAACATTGTTCATGGATTCCTTGCTCCAGGCTAAAGAGAAAGCTGACACATGCCTGCCCACAACCTTGAAGTTTAATGATCTCTCTCAACATTTTCTCAGCTGAGCCCAGGGCTTAGGCATGTAGTGAGGTGTGGGCTGAAAATGGGGGTGGTTGTATAAGCCATACTAAGGAGTTTTGTGGCTCTCTTTTTGTTTTATCATGGTTTGTTAAGATATAATGTAATAGAGTCCAGTTGGCAAGAAATTCTAGCAGAAGCTCATAAGTAAACTCTGAGAGCATCTTCTACATCTTCCTGACAGCCCAAAACCCGGGGGGATCTGGTGCTGGTGCCCTTCAGGCATGGTCTCTGTCCTCCAAGAATTCACCATCTGGTTGAGGAAGTACCACTGACACTGAAGCCGTTAAAACACATTGTAGCCCTACCCAGTTTGGCTCAGTGGATAGAGCGTGGGCCTGCGGACCAAAGGGTCCCGGGTTTGATTCTGGTCAAGGGCACGTATCTCGGTTGCAGGCTCCTCCCAGGCCCGGGGCCCTGGTCAGGGCTCATGCAGGAGGCAATCAATCGATGTGTTTCTCTCACATTGATATTCCTCTCTGTCTTTCCCTTTCTCTCCCACTCTATCTAGAAAATCAATGGAAAAATATCCCCGAGGGAGGATTAAAAATAAATAAATAAATAAATAAATAAATAAATAAATAAATAACACATTGTAAAAAAACAAATTCAAAATATTATTTAGGGTGTGACATAAAGTCTTTTCAAGTCTAGAGATCATCTCATCCAGAGTTTCTCCTTGACACTACTGACATTTTGGGGCAGATAATTCTTCACTTGGGGTGGGAAGGGGAGCTGTCCTGTGCATTGTAGGATGTTTAGCAGCATCTCTGGCCTCTACCCACTAGATACCAGTGTCAAGCTCCCTGCCTTAGTTGTGACAACAAACAATGTCTCCAGACACTGCCAATCATCCTCTGTGGGTGAAAATTGCTCCCTGAGAACCACTGCTCTAGTGTAACTCCCCACCATTCTCAGTGTAATTAATGTGTATAGATTGACAGTCCTGCAGGAAGCCTGGGGAGGGGGAGATGACTGTCCGGGAAGGAGCCTGGTTCCTGACAGAGGAGGCAGCATCTGAACTGGGCCTCCAAGCATGGGTAAGACTGGCTAAACTAGCTAGAAGGCCAACACTCCACATAGGGGAACAGTGAGCTCAAAGGCAGAGAGGCGGGAACCAGCAGCATATCCAACATGGTCGTGCAAGTGTGCAATGCGCAAAGGTGCCCAGATGAGGGGACAAGTGCGAGCTGAAATGCAGCCCACCCTCCCTGGCCAAGCCATGCCCCATGCACTAAGCTGTGTCTGTCCAGAGGAAAGGGAGCCTTTTTCTTCGTACAAAGGTGTCTTGTGCTCTCCACCTCATAGGCTCATGGTGCTGCATCTGCCCAGATAAGACCTTTCCTAAGGACACAAAGGCATCACAGAGGCCAGCCAAAGCCTCATGAGTGAGCACGACTTGGGATGGAGAGGAGACGCAGGCCAGCAAAGAAGCCAGTTCTCTGTTGGGTCTGATGGAGGCTCTAGCTTTCTCTGGCCCTCGTTGGTCCCACTATGTTCCTTTCCACTCTACCTGGTCTATGGTTACCCACCCTGCTGTGCAGAGACCCCCCACATGGAAGCATGAGAAGGAAGTTCATTCAAGAGCTCAAAGCAGGTTGAACCAAAAGGAGGAGGAAGGCTCTGAGAGAAGAATCTGGATCAGGAGGCAGACAACATCCAGTGTACCTAGGATTCAGGTTACTGTTCCTCTGCCACCTCAGCAGAGGCCCTACAGAGAGGTGGCTACCCCCAGGGAGGTCCCCTCTACGTAGAGCACCTTCCCTCCTACCACTAGACCTTCAGAACCTGTAGGAACCCCTCACCCCATTACCTTCCCTTCCTTTGTTCATCAATCCAGCAATGGGCCAAATCAAACTAAGGTTCAGATGCTCTTGGGGATACATGAAGACGCTCCAAAGGGTCTTTTTAAAGGCCTCACACAAGCCCTCCACTTCCACAAGCACTCTCTCATTCAGGTGTCCTGTCTGACCTCTCGGACGAGGGTTCCTGCTGTTTCTCATGATCACCTTCCTCCCACTTCCCCAAAGAAAGGCACACTTCTTACTCATCCCAAATCTTACCATGTGCATTGATGTGGAGAGAAAGGCACAGTGCCAGAAGGGGACAATCTAAATCCTGGTATCCATGTTGAAAAAGAGGAGAGACTAATAACTGGGCACATCAACTAGCCTCTGATTTTCTCCTTTAATTCAAAATGAAGGAGAACCTATTCCACTTGTTGACTGATAAGATTTTTGATGATTCACTCATGTGATCTTTGGCATACAGCTCAAAAGGAGTTCGTAAAATTGAGAGACATTGTTGTAACAAAATTCCTTTCATGCCTTTGTACTTATGTATGTGAAACGGTTTCTGAGCTCAGCTCTTGTATCTATTAAAAACAAAACAAAAAAACACAAAACACACACACACACACACACACACACACACACCACATCAGAAATAGAATGCTGAACCCTAACCCCTTCTAGCAATGAGTAACAGTCATCCAAGGATATATGAACTAATTAGTGTAGGGGGAAAAAATAGCTTCATCTCATTAAGAGATGCGTTTCCAATTAAGCTTTATTTTTTATGCTTCCTTAGTATCTATTAAATTTTCTAATAGCATTTGTTTTGATTAATTGTGTACTAGTTGTCATGGTACAAATCCAGACAAAATGTTCCCTAACATTTAGAGTCTATGGTCACAGGAAATTTAAAAAATAAAATCATTTTATATACACAGCTTTGTTGGAGAGAAATATGATGAGGTGATACATAAAAGACATTCAATCATAAAACATGTTAGGATAAAGTTCTGTAGGGGAGGTATAAGTTCAAGGAGGAAAAGAGAAAGATGAAATGTTGTCCACATTTAAGGACGAACTTCATGTATTTTTTAAAAGGATGATGGAGGTATCCAATCCTATAGTATTTCATTTAGAAACGTTTTTCAGAGTACTAAACCAGTTTTATTTTAAAAAGTCAATATTTGCATACATCAGAAGGCACACCCTATGTAAGTATTTATACTGTGAAGAATTTTTGAATGTTTGCTTCTAAAAATGTGCAGATACATAGGAGGGTGCAAGAAAAACGTTTAAAACACCTGGGTCATCAGTCTGGCTCTTGCCTGCGAGTAGAGTGTGCCTGCAATGAAAGCAATCAACAGCCTTCCCTAAATCCTGGGGGACCTGTGGGCACCCTCAAAGGGGAAGTAGGACTCTCACTGGTGCCCACTTCATCCTATCAATAGGATCTTTGTTTTCTTGCTTTATTCTAAGCTTTCCTCTAAAACCCCATGCTCTCTACTACAAATGCCCCATCATACTTTTTCCCACGCGGCCTCAACCCTTCCTTTCTTCCAGAAACTTTCAGTGCCCCCACCCCACCCCCACCCCCAGCCTCGTGGTGGCACCCACTGTTTCCTCCCATTTTCTGTTGCTTTGGGCTCGTCCTCACTCCCCAGCTAGGCCTTAAGTTTTCTCATCTGTGCTTCCAAGTCTCTCTCCTCAGCAGTAAGAAGGATGTGGATTAATAAGAATTGAGCGAGATGAAATTTGCAGTCTGGCCCCAAGCCTGGCTTGCAGCCAGAACTGGATACCCAGATGCGTTCAGCAAATACTTGCTAATCGTGCTGTTACATTTTCTCGCTGACGAGTGATCACAGAGGTCTGGGCATCCTAGCGTCCCCCTTCTTCTTCGCCCAGGAAACCAAGGACAGTTACCTAATTCCCAGGCCTCCTTTAGGTCACTTGCTAGCTGGGAGTGACGAACCCGCCCTCCCCCTCCTGCCGCGCGCTGGGTCCGCTGGCGGAGGGGGGAGGAGGGAAGGCGGGGCGCGCGGCGGAGCCGGGAGCTATGAGGTCATGCTCAGGTCACGTGACCGCTGCTGCACTGTCAACTGTGGTACAATTACAGAGACTGTCTGGGCTTGTGACATTCAAACTAGTATCTCTCCCTCCTCCCTCTCCAGAGCGAGCACTGGCCCCTTTCACATCAAGGGACCGTCTCAAAAGTCTAGGACCCTGAAGGTTCTGGCTACAACTTAAGATCTGGGAAAGAAAGATAGAAGGGGAGAGAAAAAAAAAGTCCACGATTGCACTTCTTGCTGCCGCAGTTTGAAAACCATGTTTAAGCCCCGGGCTCTTTAAAATCTTTTCTGCCAACGCAACTTGGCATAAGCATTAAAGAGCCTTTTTAAAATCGTCATACTCCTTAACCCATTAATTCCATCCAGGATGCCTGCCTGTGGAAATAATCCAAACTGAGGCAAAGGTTTAGGTGCATAAAATCCATGCCTTGTTATTGAAACTAAAAATATGCATATATGATGAAATTGACTAGGTTACAGTATAAATAAGCAATATAATATTGGGCGGTCATTATAAATAGTGATTTCCAAGACATTTTCATGTCATGGAAAATGCATGAAAAAATGGCCATGGGGAGTATTTGTTGAGCATTGACTTATGTGCCAGATGTTTTTGCTAAATGCTTGATATGGATTGAGTCTTACAACCTCAGGAGACAGATACTATTATTATGCTTTTAAAAACTGGCCTAGAAAAAGGAACTTCCTCAGGTTAGCTAGCTAATAAAGTATGAAAATTGAGGTTTAGAGTTTATTCAGAGGGCTTAACTGAGTAAGTGGCAGGGGCAGCATTTGAAGTCAGAGTATCTGAATCTAGAGTCCAGTCTCTTAACTCCCATGCTCTCAGCTGCCTGACACAATAGTAACTTGTAGAGATCAGGATGCAACACGGTACATACACACCATCAGGTCAATAATGTGTATCCACATGTGTGCTCCTACACACAACATATGTAAAGAAACAAATAGAACAGACTCCACATTTCCTTGATGGTACCCCCAGTGGTACAATTACCAGTGAGATAAATTTTCTTTAAACTCTTCTGGATCTTCAAATTTTTCTACAATGTGTGTGTGTTAACAAATAGGCAAAACGTTATATATAGATAAGCCGGCAGGTGGACATCCCCTGAGGGGTCCCGGACTGCGAGAGGGTGCAGGCTGAGCTGAGGGAGCCCCCCCTCCCCAGTGCATGAATTTTGTGCACTGGGCCTCTAGTGTATAGATAAATTCCACTAAAAAGCCATGTGCCAATCACAATATCATTTATTATAATGAAAATTTGAAAGTAGCTCAAATGTCAGTTACTGTTTGAATGGTTAAATAAATTATAAAACACTAGAAGCCGAATGCACAAAATTCGTGCAGGGGCCTCTGCCGCCTCTGCCTCGGCCCTTACTGCGGCTTTGTCCAGAAGGAAGGACGTCCGGAAGGACATCTGGTCTAATATTACATTTTTATTATTATAGATGACAGGTACAATAATTTGCAGGCATGGAAAATGAAGCTACCAAAGATCAAGTATCACTATGTGAAAGATCACAGTATAAAATGGTAGGCATATTATGCATAATTATTTGAGGATATCACTGTGAAATCTGAAAGAAAATAGAAAAGGGTAACTGTATCAGGATTTTTAAAACTTTTAAAACTTCTATAATGTTTTCCTATTTCTTGTATAACAATAAAAATATTTTCATTGAGTTAAGGTTCAGTAATCAAAATTAGCATGAAACACATGGGAATCTATTTTTTCCTTTCTGTTTTATCTCATTTCATTGCCAAAACACCCCAAAGAGAACAGGCCTTTACTCTTCCATTTTACTGATAAGAAAGGTAAGGCAAAGAGAAGGTGAGTTTCTTGGAGAAAACTAGCAAATAAGTGGCAACCCTGGGACTAGAATCTCCCACCCCAGGTGGCTGATAAACCACACCCATCCTCTGTAAAGGGCTGCATGGCACTGCCTGAAGAACACAAGCTACAGATATTAAGACCCCAAACTCTGAGATGCAAGTGTGGATTCTCTCCAGTGGGTCAGAGCCTGGAAGCAGGAAGCATGCCCGATTTATGCTCTTTGTCTTCAGAGTGGGAACGCCTAAGGCTTTCTCCATCCACCCTCCAAACCCATCCACCCACACCCACACACACAGCCTGCCTTGTCCCCAAAACAGTCTCCCAGAGAACATGCCTTGCCCTTGGATGAAGAGAAGGTCAGTAGATTTGCAGTTTGTCCTTCCCCACTTCCCTGGGGGTACAGTCCTGCTCACAGCCCTCAGAAGAGGAACTGTGACCCCATAGGCCAGCATATGTCAAAGGCCAGTTGCAAACCAGGTGGGCACCAGAGAAGCAAACCTGGGAAGAGAGATCAGAAGAGGTCAAAGGTCAACAACCATGGGTGAAGCTAGCAGTGGGGACCTGGGAAGCTGAAGTGCCCCAGAGAACATGGCCATTGGGCCCTGGTCCCTTATTTAACAATGTGGGATTTGCCAGGTTCACACAACAGTTAGAGAGAGTAGAAGTGAGCCTAATCCAAAGCCCTAGGGAATCAAAGGCCAGGCGATGACTCCATAGAACGAGGCTCTGTCATCTGTTCAACACACCTATTGCCATTCCTGCTTACCCCATCTCTCTGTTCACATGGGGTCAGAGCCAGTACCCAATCTCTGATTCCACTTCACTTGGGGGTCAAGTGACCATATAGTTCAAGGTGGAAAAAACCTGGGAAGTCACGGGCAAAGAAGCAGCTCCCCCTCTGGGGAAATAAGCCCAAACTCCAAAACACATGAAACAAACCAATGGGCTGAGAGTCCAAAGATGTGTCCAAGTCCAAGAATTCCAGAGCCAGGTGGGGGAAGGTTCCAGAAGGCAGGAGGAGTCAGAAGAGTCGGGACTTGAGTGGACCAAAAAGAGGGACCTGCTGTAAAGAGCTCAGAGAAACCCGAAGATCCCATAGATGCAGTAATGTCACAGGAAGTTCAGACGTGGGGCTGAGCCCACGTTTACCAATCCCAATGGCTGGGTGGGCCCCTAAGGAGGAGAAACGGAGGTGGCAGTGCTTGATGGGGTGATGCTTGTCATTAGTGCGTTTAAGTGTTTGTTCCCACCTTGAAGTGGAAACCATGGAGTACCTTGAACGCTAGCAGCTCCTGCTACTGAAGATAAAGTGAACTTAATGGTACTTTCTGTAAGAAAAGGAATGGCATTGGCCCCAAATGCTACTTACAGGGGGCTTTTCAGGGGGAATATAAAGTGTTACCTATAAAAATACCTGTGCATTGGTCTGAGCTGGCTGATGACTGGCTGACTTGCTTTGATATTTCTGTGGGGTCAGTGTGGTTTCCTTTGTGCCAAGAAGGGGAGGGGCAAGTGTTATATTAGAAACCTAACAGAGAAGCTGGTACATTTCACACAATAAAATGAAGGCATGCCCCTTTCATGCTTGCAAGTCCTCAACGGCTTTCCACTGTACTTAGAATAAACCTGAATTCGTCGTGTGCCATTCACAAGACCCTCCCCCTTCCCTCCCCTCTCCCCTTCACTCACTGAGTGAAGCTCCACCGGCCTCCTCTCTGCTCCTCAAACTGGCATTGCTTTTTCTGCCTCGGTGCCTTAATTTGTGGTTCCCTCTGCTCAGAATGCCCTTCCTTTCTCCCCACTCCCAGCCTCCTCCTCTGCTGTTTGCATAGCCAGCTCCTTCTCGGGCGTTAGGTGCATGGGGGCCCTACTTGAGCAGGGGTCAGGGAAGGCCTCACTGCCCAGAGCCCTGCACTGAGATCAACCTGAAATCACCAGTTGTCCACTTGTTTGGTGTCCTCTTCTCAGTCCTGACGCCTCCCCGTACCCCCATCCCATGAGTCACATTAGAATGTTCCTTTCGGAAAGCTGGGGCCTTAATTGTCCTGTTCACTGCAAGGGATGTAAAGCCTGGCAGAACACCTGACATTTGGTAACCACTCAATAAATATTTGTGGAGTGAATGAATGAATAAATGAACGAGAGAGCTGCTGATTGGAATTTATCCAAGTGAAAACCCGGGGCTCACACGCCAAACCAGAAAAGACAAGACTCTTCAAACTCTTTATTGTTCCCCTTCCTTCAATGGAGCCCAGGGCGTCTTGCTTCCGCTTTCTCCCCTCCTCCCTCCCTTTCTCCCTCCCCTCCTCCCTTTCACAGAGCTCCATTAGCACCTGCTCTGTGCCAGCTCTGGGCTAGGTACTGTGCCACCTTCCTACCCACTCTGCTCCCCAACATGCCCCCTGTGCCCTGACCTCCCACAAGGTCCCAGTCTTTTCCTGGGCTCCCTCAAGTCACATCCCTCGTGCAGTCACCCACTGGTACTCCTTCTCTGTGGGCCTTCATTACGACCGAGCCCTGAGGCCAGAACAACCCAGAAAGAGAAAGGAAGGATTCTCTGAGGATCCACCTATGGCCATGTATTTGCTCCATATCTGACCTGCAGGGAGTCGAAGTTCTGGAGCTTCTATATGGTAACTTTTTCATAAAATGAATGACAACAACATGGTCTTTCCAGGTTTTTTCTTTGCAGTCCCAAGTGTCTTAGCTGATTATGACCTTGAACAGTGTCCTTGCTTCTTCTGAGTTTCAGATTCAAATGAACCTTTGGCTCTCAAGATTCCTTCAAGGTCTAAACATTCTGGAACCTCTGGGACATGAATCCACTCAGATTTGTAGCCACCAGGATGATTAACACATCTCCCTGTATGGGCTTATCTCCCAGTGACAAAAGAATGTGCTCAGTTCTATCACGCCAAGTGTGTGTGGGCGGGTGTGGTGACTGGGCCAGGAGTCTGCCAGGACTGTCTCTCCGATTTGGAGATTCTTTCGCTGTGTCTGCAGAGAGAGTGGAGTAGCCTGCCTCCCCATAAAGGGCCGCTGACCTGCAGGAAAAGGCCACGGGGTGGGTGAGCTGGGAGATAGGGCAGGAAAGCATTGGGCACCACGAGAGCGTGCAGGTTTATCGTGCTTTAGAACAGTTTAGAAAGGTGGGATGGACGCGATCCTTTCCCAGTACCTTCAATAACAGGTGTGATTTCAGGATGAGGTAATGATTTAGAAGGATATAGGGACAGAAACAGAGCAAAGCATAGCAAGGGGCAGACTTGAGCCAATTTTTCCCTGGAGAGCTCAGTGAGGAGCTGCACTTGCTCCCCAGAGGTGGGGGGGAGGGGGGGATGATTGGCCTAGAGTAGATCTGCTGACCCACTTCCAGGATCCTGGGACCCCAGAGACAGAGAGGAAGCCCTGCGGCATTTTCTGTTCTGCCGGTCTGCTCTCCCTGCCTTCTCTGAGCTTGCAGTCCATGCTCAAGGCATCCCCTTTGCTTCTGGCTCTCCAGGCAGCTCAAAATCAGAACTCTGTACTCTTCCTCCACCAGTCACCCCTGCCAACAAGATTCCTGGGGTGGAGGCCTCCGTGAGGGGCAGGGCCTGGCTGGCTGTGTTTCAGACCCTCCAGCCCTCCCCCAGCAGGGAGTGAGCCTACCAAAGCAGCCTTGCCCTAACTCAGCACAGCCTCTGTCTGCATCTGCAGCAAACAGCTTCCCTTGCACCTCAGGAGGAAGTGTTAATGAGGAAAGGGGTGGGGAGGGTTGGGCCTGCCTGTGGTTGTAACAGTTTGCTCACGAGGATTGAGGAGCTAAAAGGAGAAAGGCGCCTTCTTGAGGATAGGACAGTTAACAAGGCGGGTGGGAAGAGATCAACCAAAGAACTTGTATGCATATATGCATAACCCATAAACACAGACAATAGGGTGGTAAAGGCTTGGGGTGGGAAGGTGGGCGAGAAGGGGTCAATGGGGGGGGGGGAGACACATGTACTACTTTCAATAATACATCATTTTTTTTAAAAAGGATGCCTGTACATTTGTACCAGCCAACTAACAAGTGCCAGTGCATGCATTTCTAAAGCAGAGACCCCTATGGGAGTGCAGCTATCAGAATGGTGACAAACAGCCCACCAGATGGCCAAGGCTAGCGCTGGGGCTACAGAAAGGTAAAGGCTAAGGTTCGCCTCCCATGGCTGAGGCCCCTAAGGATGACCCAGCCTCTAACTTTGCACCCAGGCCCAAAGCAAACCTCCTCCCCCATGTATTTCCGAGGGAGGGAGAGATGCACTAGGGTCCCAGGTTTGCCCAGGAGGTAACCAAACCCTGATGATGTGAGGTAGGGGCACAGTATCCAGGCTCCGCCCATCCACAGCCTTCCCCAGGGAGCAGAAGAGAAGGGTTTTCTTGTCAAGCACCATCCCTGGACTACAGTGCAGGCCCTCATTCTCCCTACCTCTGCCCCCATCTCCCATCCTTGCCCCTTTCTGTGGCACAATCTAGGGGCTGAAGAGGAGAGAGACTCCGGAGGCCTCCATTCAGGAAGCAGAGCCAGGCGGGAAAGAAGGACATAGCAGTCAGAAATGTCTGTTCAGAACCTACGACGTGCACATCCAACTGAAATAATGAGGCAGCAGGGAATGCAGAGAAGGAAGAAGACACACTGTCCCTGCCCACGGGGAACTGAGTCTAGGAAGGTGGGACAAGTGGAAACAGAGGCTCCTAGTAAATGAAGGTGAAGTACTCGATGGAGCTGCTGTCCTTGCAGCCGGGACTGTAGGCTGCCAGGCGTGGTGGGCCACCAGCCTATGTTTTGCTGAGGGGCCATTATGAGGGAGGAGACTGGAGCCCATGGGTTGAGAGGGCTGAGAAGAAGAAGGTTGAGGGGAAAGAGAGAGTGTCTGGCAGCTTTGGGAGAGAGAAAATTGGGGGGAAACAGATATTTAAATGGGACTTAAGGGAAATGTTGCCCCACAGGCACTAAACTTTTCATAAAACCTGACTATTTTTTTGGAGATGAATTAATGTCACGCCCGAGTAATGGATGGGAGCCAGTTTAGGGGGCCAGAGCTGGGGTAGGCCAATGGGGTCCAGACACTCCTGGGTGACATCAGGAAATGGGGTTCCAGGTGTCAGAAGGAGCAGCAGCTGGAGGCTGGGTCAGCTGGGAAGGGACTGCTATGCTGGGCCTGGAAAGATGACTAGGAGAGAAGTCAGGAGAGAAGGCAGGAAGAGAGAAGGTGGAAAGAGAGAAGGCAGGAGGAGAGAAGGTGGGAGGAGAGAAGGCAGGAGGAGAGAAGGTGGGAGGAGAGAAGGTGGGAGGAGAGAAGGCAGAAGTCTCTGAGAGTAGGGAAACCCTGATAAAAAATTGTAAGACAGTGTGAAACTGTGATGGAAAGCCTCAGGGCCTGGACAGGTAGGAGGAGTAGAGGCGGGAGTGGATAGGACATACAGGTCACTGATTCTAATCTCTTCCAGTCTATGTATCAATGAATTTGATGACCTCACACAAGAGCTGGTAGGGTATTTATCATCTCTCACTTGGGCTGATAGATTGTTCCTAATGGGGCTTCTACCTCCAGTCTCTCCCTCCCTCCAATGTGCCTTCCACATACAGTGACACTAAAATAATCTTTGAGAAGTCCAGTTTCCATGATTTCATTCTTATCTAAAGTCCTTCAATGACCCTTCACTCCCCCTCCCCCCCACCCCACCAGAATCAGTGTAACTCCTAAGCAGGGCATGCAGCACCACCTCATCAAGCTTCCTGTGCCTTCCCAGCTTCAACATGGTCACTCCCCACTCACCCCTCACACTCATCCCAATGAACCACACACCATTCCTCTAACACCACTTGCTTTTTCACTCCTTGGGGCCTTTGCATATGCTTTCCCCCTTTTCCTGGAGTACTTTCCCTGGCTCCATTGCCAATACCCCAGAAGCTTTCTATGACCCTCTCTTCCTTGTATATAGCACTAGGCTGGCCTTTCCACGTTGTATCATTATCATGATCCTCATGATAATGTTTGTGTGTCTGTGACTAGTGAAAGGACAGGACCAGATCGCATTCTTTGCCCCCCAGCACCTAGCACAGGGCCTCGCTAGCTCTTTATTGGCATTCAGAAAACGTTTATTGAATGAGAGATTTGTAACTCGCAAGGGCCCACATGGGAGATACCCTTTGGAGACTCTGTCTAGCTGACAAAGACCCCCTTTTCTCTGAGAACTGAATACCAACTGGACCATAGGAGGACATCTGATCTGAGCTGGGCCAAAGGGACTCAGGAAAGTGGAACAAACTCCAAGAGAAGCACATTTGTTTCTGGAACCACAACATGTAAAATTGGGAATGTAAACTTTGTGGGGCATGCTTATTCCATCATTTAAACTGCACAATAGAGAAAGTCACTCCTTAAAGTAAGAAAATGAAGTGGCCACGCAGGGAATTTCGGATGGCTTTCTGAGCCCCACGTCCAGCCCTCTCCTGAGACCATGATAGAGTCCTGTCCTTTGGTTCTGGGAGGCACCCTGTTGAGCAATAACCTGTCCCTAAATTTCTGTACCTTATACAGTCCTTACAGCACAAACCAACCTTTGCTGTTGGCAGTTACTTGGGGTTTTTCCTCTTTAAAAATCTTTGATTTTAATATATAAATTAAACTCTAACTTTAGAGTTTAATACATTAGACTCTAAATCACCATACCATGCAGAACTGGCCACATTATTTACAGGGCCCAATGCAAAGTGAAAATGTGGTGTCCTTTGTTCAAAAAGTACAAGGAGAGGGACTAAACTATAAAGCTTTTTCCTTGTTTCTGCAGTCTCTCTTTTGATTTGTCATAGTTTTTATTTACAATGTTAATGACTAAGGGAATAAAAATTAAAAGTTTAAATCATAAGCATGAATTTTATTATTTATCTTCATATTGTGCCATGCCCAAATGGAGAGTCACCAAACCTACAGTGTGTATTTCTTGGCTTCTCCCAGAATATCCATCAAGCTGGCGGGAAGAGATGACCCCAAGTCTCCTCAGGCACTGACTGAGCTGTTTGATGGGAACTCTGTCGGTCATGGGGATACTTGGAAGGGCAAGTACAGACCCTCATAAGCTCCTGAAGTTCCCGCCCTGAGACTCAGGCCCAGTAGCTTGACACTGCTGTGTCTTCTTTCCCACAGATCTATGTGCTATGTGCTGGCTGGGGTCAGGGAAGTCCTGCCATTACAGCATCTGCCATTACAGCAGGCTGGCTGACCCAACCCACAGCAGACATGTGAACCCAGGGTCTTTAAACCTCTACACCAGGATGTGCTCAGTATCTGGTGGGCGAGATGCTCACCTTCATTGAGTCACCTGCTGAATGGAGCTGCCAGCCAGGGTGCTGATGGCCACTATTATGCCCAGTCATAAGACCCTGCAGAGCATGTACACCCCCCTCTGACCCTCCCTGCATGCACACCAGGCCCTCACCAGTGGCAGAGGGCAGCAATATTACTGGGTGAGGAAGAGGAAGGCTGGGACACAGGAAGCTGGGAAGTGGTGGCTAAGAACCCATCCGAGGGAGATGGGTAGGCTTTGGGAGTTGGCACCATGTGTGAGCCAAGGCTCCAAGCAATAGTTCATGCTCTGAAGCCACATGGGGCTTCACTTACAAAACACACATTCAAAGTTAAATTAAGAATTTCAGGCCTGGCTGGCATGGCTCAATGGTTAAGCATCAACCTATGAACCAGAAGGTCACGGTTCGATTCCTGGTCAGGGCACATGCCTGGGTTGCGGGCTCGATCCCCAGTGTGGGGTGTGCAGGAGGCAGCTGATCAATGATTCTCTCTCATCACTGACATTTCTATCTCTCTCTCCCTCTCCCTTCCTCTTTGAAATCAATAAAATTTTAAAAAAAATTTTTAAACAGAATTTCAAGGCAGTGGTTACAGAACATTAAACCCCAAGCACTGAACTGTTTTGGGCAGGGAGCCCTGTGTGAGTGACTGCACTGGTCACATATGCCCATGGAGTTGACCCTGTACACAAGAGGAAGATCTCTAAATCTCTTTAAACAACGTAAGTACAGGCTGTTGAAACAAAAGAAGGAAAACGTTCTTCACATACATACTAAAGAAATTTAGAGCACTCAGACCCATAAGCCAAAAATACCACTCACATCTCACCATGAGGATGAGCTAAAGAACAGACATCTTGTCTTTACTCCCTTCAACCAGACTGCAGAGCTGAGCAGAAGCTGTGGTATGGATGGATGAACTGGAATTAGATTTCTAAGCATTAAGTCCGGCTTTATTCCAAAGTAGAATGCCTTTAGCTATTCAAAGGGTATTTCTTAAAAGAAGATAGAATGATATCAGAGCAACAAAGAAGAGGAAACATGACTAGTTTTCTTTGCCTTAATAACATGCTTTTATGGCTCAGAAGTTCAACATGAGCTTCATTTCCCAGAGGTTTATATTAAAAACTTCCTGTTGGGATTGGCTCCAAATAAGGCCTTTCGGATTTCTGGCATCTTTTGATGGGCTAAGAGATCCAGTCGACTCTCTAGAGTATTGGAAACCTTTATTTTCTGGGTGCTACTGTAGACCTCCACACCTCCCGCTGCATTCATAGGCAGGTGCACCTCTAGATCAAGGTGGACATTCACACTTTTTTGGGAGACTGTCTTGTATTGAGTGATGGCTTTTTTCACTGCATCCTCAACCAAATGGTGGTCCTGTGGCCTGCAGCGTATAATCACCTCAGGCTCCAGCAGTCGGAACAGACCTTGTAGCACCAGTTTATACAACATCTTCTGGTAGAATTCTTGGTTTGCCACAATCCTGATGAGTCTCAGCTTTGCTTCACTTAGCAACTCTGAGACGAGGTCATTTTGGGCTTTCAGGAAATTCAGCCTTGCTTGACTCCTCATGATGGACATCTGGATTTTCTTCTGCTGCTCTATCTGCTTTTCCTTTTTCTCATAATACTCCATAATCTTCAGTCGTTGGGTTTGCACAAGGCGTCCTTTCTCGATGTTGAATTCTTCCTCAGCCTTGATATCTATTTGTTCTGCCTTCTCGATGGCTTCCTGCTCAATGAAAGCCATCATGTGCTTAATGCGCTTCTGCACGTCGGCCATGGCTGCTCCTGGAAAGGGAGGTGGAGGGAGAGCTGGCAGACCCTCTGGTTCCTTTGATTAGGGCAGAGTTTTAGGAGTTCCACTTCCTTAGCTGTGGAGTGCATGAGGGGAGGAAGGAGAGAGTCAACATCCAAAGGAAAAAATCCTGGAGACCATCTATCGGCTGCTCATTTCACAGATGAGGAAACTGAGGCCTAAAGAGGGAAAGCCACCTGCCCGAGGTCATTCCTCAGAAGAAGAAAGACTTGAACCTGGGTTCCTAGAGTTCTCTCTTTATTATGCTTACCACCTTTTGTCATCAAATAATAATGAGACAATTAGGACAGACCTAGTCCAGAAGTTTTCTAGGCAGTGATGGTTCAATACACAAAAAAGCATTACTATTTATGCCACAGAAACAAAAAGAATCACAAGATACTACTATGAACAATTATATGCCAACAAATTGGAAAACCTAGAAGAAATGGGTAGATTCCTACAAACATACAATCTACCATGACTGAAGAAATAGACATGAAGAAATAGAAAATCTGAACATAGCTATAACTAGTAAGGAGATTAAATCAGTAATTAAAAAACAAAAACAAACAAAACAACAAAAAACCTCCCAACAAACAAAAGCCCAGGACCAGGTGACTTCATTGGAGAATTCTACTAAAACTAAAAATTAATGCCAATCCCTCTCAAACTCTTCCTCCCCCGCCCCCCCCCCGAAAAAATGAAGAGGAGAAAATGCTTTCAAATATATTTTATGAGGCCTACATTACCTTAACACCAAAGTCAAACAAAGACACTACAAGAAAACTACAAGACAATACCCCTGATGAACACAGATGTGGAAATCCTCAACAAAATACTAGTAAATCAAATTCAACAGCACATTAAAAGGTTCATACACCAGGAACAAGTAGGATTTATCCCTGGGATGCAGGGATGGTTCAGCATACACATAACAATCAATGTGATACACCACATTAACAGAATGAAGGATAAAATTACATGACCATCTCAATAGATGTAGAAAAAGAATTTGAGAAAATTCAATACCCTTTCATAATAAAAACCAAGTAACAAACTAGGAGTAAAAGGAAATAACATCACACTCAACAATGAAAAAATAAAAGTTTTTCCCTCTAAGATCAAGAACAAAGCGAGGATGCCACTCTTACCACTTCTATTAACAAGGTATTAAAAGTCCTTGCTATAGCAATTAGGCAAGAGAAAGAAATAAAAGGCGTCGAAATTAAAAAGAAAAAAGTAAAATTATTTCTATTCCTAGCTGACATGATGTTATATCTAGAAAACCCTAACAATTCCACAAAAATAAAATGCTAGAACTAATAAACAAATTCAGCAGTTGCAAGATTCAAAATCAATATACAAAATCAGTTGTGTTCCTATACATTAACAACAAATAATCTAAAAGGAAATTAAGAAAACAATCCCATTTACAGTATCACCCACAAAAACCAAAATACTAGAAATAAACTCAACCAAGGAAGCTAAATACTTGTGCACTGTAAACTACAAAATGCTGCTGAAAGAAATTAAAGAAGACACAATAAATGGAAAGACATCCAATGTTAATGAAGACAATATTGTTAAGATGTTCATACTACCCAAAACTCTCTACAAATTCAAGAACGAGAAAAAGAAACCCTAAAAATTCATATGAAACTACAAAGAACTCTGAATAGCCAAAAGCAATCTTGAAAGAGAACAAAGCTGGATGTCTCACATTCCTGACTTCAAAACATATTATAAACCTACAGTAACCAAAATAGTATGGCACAATAAAGACAGACATATAGACCAATGCAACACAACAGAGAGCCCAGAAATAAACCCACACACACACAGTGAAATGATTTTTGACAAGGGTACCAAGACTGTGGAGAAAGGATAGTGTCCTCAACAAATGGCATTGGGAAAATTAAATAATCTGCATACATAAAAACCAACTGAAATTGATTAGAGACTTAAATATAAAACCTAAAATTATAAAACTCCTAGAAGAAAACATTGGGAAAGACTTCATAACATTGGTCTTGGCAATGACTTCTTGACATGATACCCAAAGCATGGGCAACAAAAGCAAATAGGACTATAGCAAACTCAAAATCTGTGCAGCAAATAAAATGATCAGTATAGCAATAAGGCAACTTATGGAATGGGAGAAAATATTTGCAAACCATATATCTGATAAAGGGATTAATATCCAAAGTATATAAGAAACTTCTACAACTCAATAAGAAAAAAAAAATTAAAGAATAGATATTTATCCAAAGAAGAGATATAAATGCCCAAAAGGTATATAAGAAAATGCTCAACATCACTAATCATCAGGAAACTGCAAATCAAAACCACAATGATATATCACCTTACATTTGTTAGGATGTCCATTATTCACCCCTTCCCTACCCCCCCCCAAAATAATAAAGCTGAAAATAATGTGTTGGGAAAGATGTGGCGAAATTTGTACAATATTGGTGGGAATGTAAAATGGTGTTGCAGCTATGGAAAACAGCATGAATGATCCTTAAGAAGTTAAAAATGGAACTACTATATGATCTAGCAATCCCACTGCAGGGAATTTATCCAAAATAGTTGAAAATAGGACCTCAAAGACATATTTGCCACCCCCTCCCCATGTTCATTGCAGCCTTATTCACAAAAGCTAATAGGTGGAAACAACCTAAGTACCATTGAGAGTTGAATTGATAAAGAAAATGTTGTATATACATACAACAGTATATTATTTTGGCTTAAAAATATGACAAGGATATCCTGTCAGCTGCTACATCATGGATGAACCTTGACATTATGCTAAGTGAAATAAGCCAGTCACAGGACAAACACTGCATGATTCTACTTACATGAGGTATTAAAAGTAGACCAATTCATAAAAGCAGAAAATAGAATGGTGGTTGCCAAGGGCAAAGGGGAGGGAAAGTTGGGGAGTTGATGGCAACGGGTATAGAGTTTCAGTCACGCAAGATGAAAAAGTTCTAGAGATTCAACAATGTGCTTATAGTTTACAATACTAACAATACTGTGCTGTAACTTAAAAATCTGTTAAGAGTGTAGATTTCATGTTATGTGTTGTTGTTTTTAACACAATAACAAAATAGAATGCTGTCCCAGAAAGATGCACCAAGCTTGGTGAAAAATGATCCAGTGATGGTGACAAAGACCAAGACTCTGGATTCAAAATTACAAACTGCTATTAGAAATTAAAAGGAAAATTCCCCCATTAATTTAGGATGTAATTTTTTTTTAAGACTGCACTTTTGTAAATAGAGCAAAACATTCTCTGCTCTTAAATAAGACAAGTCAACTAAATGGTTAGGGGGGGAAAAAGGCTCCCTGGGTGAGCAGAGAGAGCAGGAGATCTAGGAAGCCCCAGCTTATGTGTGTGGAAGGAAAAATGTACCAGACGAACCCTTACCAGTCCGCAGCCAAGGGCCAGCCTTTGCTCCGGCGCCTGGAGTCCGCAGGCAGAATGTGGAACTTGGAACACACACTGGAACCTGGCACTGTTTCTTCCTTCTTTCTGCAGGCGACCCTCGCAGTCTGCCCAGGCAGCTTGATCCGAAGAGCCAGGCTGTCACCGGGGAAGGCTGGCCAAGTCTGCAAGAGGAGGCCAAGAGGGATTTCCTTGGCACACAGGCCATGCCGGGGGCTTCCCTTGCACGCTCAGAATCTCAATTAAGTTGGCACACTGTGGGCTTCAGGTCTGGGGTAGGCTGACCTTAACCAGGATATCAGAAATGGATACGTGTGTGAACCAGGCAGCTAGTTTATTAATTTACTAATGAAAAATACAGCTGTTGTGTTGGCAGATCCTGGCCGCCCCCCTCCCCCCGCGCCCGTATGTGGGAAGGCAATCCAAAAGCAGTTTAATGGGAAACCAGAGCAAGCAAAATTTGCCAGATGGTCTTTAGGGGGGCCACACCCACCACAGGGGCTGGCCTGCTCCAGTGGTGAGGGAGGACACGCTCTCCAGGCCTAGACAAGGTTGACCTGGGCAGCGCAGGGTCCACAGGCTGGGCTCAGGAATCAGACCGCCGAATTCAGATCCTCATGCTGCACTTACCATTCTGTATGACTTTGGTAAAGCAGCTCACCACTTGAAGCCTCATCTGTATAATGTAAATAATAACATCCCCAATAGAATTATTGTGAAGATAAAATAAATGAATATTTAGCTTAATCCTCATGCCTGGTAGTTACCATCATTACTACTACTCTTACTACCATGATTAGTGTCTCTTCTCTGCTCCAGGCCTCGTTCCTCCTCACAGTCACTCTGTGTATACAGAGTGCCTGTGACTGACTTGGTTTCCACTCCCTAAAGTGAGTGGAACACAGCCTAGTCTTGCCTCCTTGTATTACACTCAGGAGCCCTGCCTGGAGTTTGGGAAGCTCCCAGCACTTCATGGCATCTTCACCCACAGCCTCAGGTGGCCGGCCACATCCTGGGTGATGGTGGGTGAAGTCCCGGGATTCCAGGGCTCCAGGGCTTGGGTGGAATCCCCTCAGAGCCTGTCACAGTCACCACCCAGAAACTCAGCCCTGAGTTCTCCTGCCCCCTCCCACTTCTCAACAGCTGATCAGTGCAGCGACCTGAAGGCAGCTGCAAGGTGGGGCAGGTTTAAAAGTCAGGATTGAGCAAGCGTCTCTGCAGGCTTGTGGGTGCCCGTGTAATGCATCTGGCAGCTGTAACTCTTAGTCTGTCTGGAATGGGGATTATGAGGCCAATGGGCCTGTGGCTTGAGCAAAACAACAAAACAAACCGAGAAATGAGAATCCCACATGTCTGCTCCTGCGTGAGAGCCCGTATGCCTCCATTCCAGTGAGGCAGGCTTGCGCTATAAGTGGCATCCACTTTGCCATTGTTTGGGGCCTGGCGGGGGAGGGGGGGAGGGAGGTGAGGGGGGTAGGGCAGCATCTATGGCTCTTTAAGACGGCCTTCCTCCTATAAACTATTCAGTACCAGGGTCTTTCATTGCCTGCCCAACTCGTCAAGCTCCACCCCACCTAACGGCTTTTGCTCATACCAATTTCTCAGCTAAAATGCCCTCCTCTGCTTCTTGTCCCACCTATATTTCAGGCCCAGTTTGAGCCCCACCACCTCCTTGACCTCTGAACTCCTCCTCAAAACAACGACAGCATGGTTATTTCCAGGACAGAATCAGAGCTGGATTCAGTGTCTTGTTTTCTCAGTGACTTTGCTTCTTCCAGGAACTTCCTTGAAGACAAGGATCTCCTTCTCTAGCAGAGGCTGGGCACAGAGAGGCATGGGATCAAATGGATCAATCAGATTAAGAGTTGGGGAAGGGGCAGGACTTTCTTTTTTTGTCTTTTTTTATTGTGAAATATATTACACATACGGAGAAGTGTATAGAACATAAATGTATGGCTTAATGACTTACTATGATATACAAATATCCTGTAACCACCACCCAGGTCAAGAAATAAACCATTGCCAGCACCCCCAAAAGCCCCTCCTTATGACATGAGGGAGACATTTCAAAACTGGTGATTTTGTATTTGTGGGCACAGGAGGGTCCTTAGAGGAAATGTGAGTTTGGGGATCTCTCCTGGGCCCTCACAGTTGCCCAGTGAGCCTGTGTGAGCCTGGGGAAGGAAATGCAAATCCCCAGCCATTGAAAGGGAGGAGGGGCTGGCAGGAGTGCCTGGTGCACAAAATGTAAAACCTGTCCTTCGGCCTGGAGCCCTGCCAGAGCCTCAAGCAACCGGTCTTCATTCCAGCTAGGATTTGTAAGCAAGTCTAAGGGCAAACGTCTGGGTGTGGGCTCCCTACCCCTGGCCAGAAGAGAGGCAGCCCGACCTGGGCCTCCAGACACTTGGAGACTGCAGAGCGAGGAAGGGAAGGGACTTTCCAGAGTCAGGAGCACCGGGCAACTTGCAGAGCCCAGGAAGTGGGTGAGGAAATTGAGAGAAATACTGACTCCTTTGGGGGATTTCAAATGCTAAATATGTGGGAAGGCCGCATCCCTTTTTTGTTTCTCAACAAATGCTTGATGACTATCTGTTATGTGCCAGGTGTAGGCACTGGAGATATAACAGAGAACAAGTCAGACACCGGCCCACAATGTAATGGGGGAAAGAAACCAGTAAGCAGGTAATCACTTGACAGTGTTCAGTGTTAGCAGTTTTAAGAAAGCTAAGTGAATGCAGGGATTTAGTGTCTAAGCCCCCTTCCTAGTTCATCACAGACTCTTTTATAATGCATTGGCTTACAGATAGGTAAGCCGTGTCATGGGTGGTTTGAGATATATCATCATTGACAACAGGTGCCTTAACTTGGAGGCAAGTCACCTGGCAAAAGTAGCAAGTTGGGATAGAGACACCAAGATGGAGGCGTAGGCAAATGCCTGTACTGGCCGCCTCCTACAACCACATCAAAATTACAACTAAAACCATCATCCAGAACTGCCAGAAAACTGGCTGAATGGAAGTCCTACACTAGAGACATAAAGAAGAAAGCACACTGAGACTGGTAGGAGACACGGAGATGCAGAATGGGCTGGTCCAGCACCCATGTGTGCCGCTTTTTTGATCGGGAGGGAGGACTGTCTCTGTGGAGGCCGCCTGGAGGAGCAAGGGGTCCCAACCCCATAGCAGACGCTCCAGCCCAGGGTCCCAGAGCTGGGAAAAGAAGTCCCCTTAACTACGGGCTGTAAAAACCAGTGCGGACTGGGGCTCAGTGACACAGAGGCTGCTGGAGACCCAGCTGCTCCTCTTAAAAGGCCTGCACACAAACTGAACTTACAAGCTCCTGATTCCTCTGAGCTCCAGTGCTAGGGCGAGGCTCTGAGGGACACAGACACATACCAGGAGGAACTACATTGTCTAGCATCAGGGCAGGAACTCGGAGGCAGCTTTCTTCCAGATGGAGGTGCTTGTAGGGATCATTATTCCTATGCTGAGATCTTCCCGATTGCAGGGCTTACTGGCAGCCATTTCTGTTTGCTCTGCCCTGGTGATTCCCTGAGACCCCGCCCCATCCAATTTGTAGCCCCACCCATCTGTGTGGAGTAAATTTTGCATATGAATGGCCTGTCCTTGAAAATCTCAAACAAGCTACAGCTGGGTCAGGGAGCCCCAAACCTATCATTGAAAGGCCTAGGACACAGCACCAGCACCAGCCTGCCTTGCTTCACAGCTGGGCCTCATCTGGGCACTTCCAAACCTGATACAAAGAGGAGGAATCTGTAGACCTTTCTGTAGCTCCTGTTAGGGGGCCTCAGACAGGGCTGACTTTACTCCTCCCTGGAAACCCAAAAGCCAGTGTACCCAGCGGTCAGTGTCAGACCATACCAGATTATAATTCTACACACCCATAAGCAACACACTCAAGGGGCAGACTTAGTGAGCACCAAAGCCCCACTGAAGCAAGTCCTGCTCTACAAGGGTATCTCCTACACAGCAGTTCTCCCACTGTAGTTGCAGCTGGTCTTCACAGCCTTTGGCCTGGAGGTCAATTCCTCCCAGTGACGCCAACAGCAAACAAATCTCTACATCAAGACTGTGCACACAGCCCACAAAGGGGTGCACCTAGAGTGTCCACCTCAGGTGATTGGGGATGCTGAGCCACTGTGTATTTTAGGGCCACTCTATCAACTCAAGGACACCATAGCAGCTCTACCCAATACATAAAAACAAACACAGGGAAGCAGCTAAAATATGGAGACAAAGAAACATATCACAAATGAAAGACATGGAAGAAAGCAAACTACTGGATATAGAGTTCAAAATCACAGTTATAAGATTACTCAAGAATCTTCTAGAAACCTCCAAGAGACCTAGTGAGACTTTCAAGGATCTTAGTGAGAATGACAAAATAAAAATAAAAAAAATGGAAAAGGACCAGTCGGAAATTAAGCATACTGGTACACTCACTGAAATAAAGAATAATATACAGGGATTCAACAGTAGACTAGAGGATCCCGAGAATCAAATCAATGATTTGAAATGTGAGGAAGCAAAAAACACCAAACCAGAAGAGCAAAAAGAAAAAAGAATCCTTGCCCTAACTGGTTTGGCTCAGTGGATAGAGCGTCAGCCTGCAGACTGAAAGGTCCCAGGTTCAATTCCGGTCAAGGGCATGTACCTTGGTTGCAGGCACATCCCCAGTAGGAGGAGTGCAGGAGGCAGCTGATCGATGTTTCTCTTTCATCGATGTTTCTAACTCTCTATCCCTCTCCCTTCCTCTCTGTAAAAAATCAATAAAATATATTTTTAAAAAGAAAAAGAAAAAAGAATCCAAAAATATGAAGATAGTGTAAGGAGCCTCTGGGATAATTCAAGTGTACCAACATCTGCATTATGGGGGTGTCAGAAGAAGAGAGCAAGATATTGAAAACCTATTTGAAGAAAGAATGACAGAAAACTTCCCCTACCTGGTAAAAGAAATAGACTTTACAAGTCCAGGAAGCACAGAATCCCAAACAAAAGGAACCCAAAGAGGACCACACCAAGACACATCATAATTAAAATGCCAAGGGCTAAAGACAAAGAGAGAATCTTGAAAGCAGCAAGAGAAAAGCAGTTAGTTACCTACAAGGGAATGCCCATATGACTGTCAGCTGATTTCTCAACAGAAACTATGCAGGCCAGAAATATTCAAAGTGATGAATAGCAAGGACCTAAAACCAAGATTACTCTACCCAGCAAAGCTCTCATTTAGAATTTAAGGTCAGATAAAGAGCTTCTGAGACAAAAAACAAAACAAAACAAAACAAAAAAACTAAAGGAGTTAGCTTTTATATGAAACCAGTATTGTATGAAATGTTGAATAGTATTTTTTAAGAAGAGGAAGAAGAAGAAAAAGATCAAATATATGAACAACAAAATGGCAACTAATACATACCTATCAACAATTGAATCTAAAAATCAAAATAAACTAATAAGAAATCTAATGAACAGAATAAACTGGTGAATAAAATAGAATCAGAAGCATGGAAATGGAACAGACTGATGGTTCTCAGAGGGAAAGGGGGTGTGGGGAGTGGGAAGAGATTAAACAAAGATCATATATGCATATATGCATTACCTATGGACACAGACAATAAGATGGCAAAGGCCTGGGGCGGGGCAGGAACCAGGTGGAGGGGAGCAAGGGGGGAGAAAAGAGGGACATCTACAATAATCTCACCAATAAAGATTTAAAAATCCTATCTAATAAAAGAGTAATGTGCAAATTAACTGTCACTCTGCGACAAAGATGGCGGTGCCCATAGCGGCGGAGGGTGGGGGTAGGGGGAGACACTGGTGACGTTGCCCCAGCGATGTGAGCCCAGCGTCCTGCGCCCCAGCTGCGTGGAGGGGGGGACCTCTGGCCAGAGGCTGGGCGCAGGACGCTGGCATCGTTGCAGGCCAGGCTGAGGGACGACCAACCCCCACACCCCCTGTGCATGAATTTCATGCACCGGGCCTCTAGTAATAATAATAATAATAATAATAATAATCATAGAAAAAAAGTAGCAAGTTGGTAGTATTTATTAAGGAGAACTTATCCAAATAAACAAGAATCGATTGGGTTGTTATGGATACCTGACTCTACACAATTGAGAGAACCTTGGTTCAGAAATGTGCAAAGGTATTGGCACCCAAAATGGGATGGGATAAGAGCCAGGAGAAGACGCAGAATGAGTTGCTGTAGGCGTCAGCTGAAGGAGTGGTCTTGGGGGAAGGGGTCAATCCAGGAGGCAGGAGTAAAGATGGTTATTGTGGGACTGATCATTGAGATAAGCAGAAAGAGAGAACCTCTAGATGGGGAGAATGCTGTGGGCCATGGCACAGTTGTGGGGATGTGTAGGAGGTCTGGGTGCAGAGAGTAGATTGGGTTGGCAGCAGCAAGCAGGCCTGCAGTGGCAGTGGGTGTCAGCAGTGCCCAGAAAGACTGGTGTTCAGCTGGGGAAGGTTGGAAATGTCAGACTGAGATTGGGGCATTAGGCAAAGGAGACCCATCAAAGGCTTCTGAGCAGGGCTGGAACTTGGCCAAACCTGGGTTTAAGAAGATTAGCAGAGGCAGGAGAGTCTGGCTATAAGCCAAGTAAGTGCCATGTCGAGACTGCCTGGGTGAGGGTTTGGACAAGAACACAAGGACGGGCTTTGGGGTAGAAGGAGATGTTGTACAGAGCCAGCTGGCAGGTTTGATGAGTCAGGGGCAGGCCCTGGCAGCCTGCTGCAGCTCACCGAGCCGAGCAGCTCAGCTCAAAGTGAGGATGTGGGAAGCAGAGACTGTGCTACTTTTGGAGCAAGCTGAGGGAGAAGAGCATGAGCCAGAGAGTTCATTTGGTCTGGAAGTAAACGGAGACATCAGAGAGAAAATCAAAAGTGCCCAGAAAGCTTCAACTCTTTTTCAGTGCTGATGAGTAAGGGGACACATACAATTTTAATCCAAGAACTCCACCCCCAGTGCAAAGCAGGCTTTGGTCAGGGCAGGAGGAAGCTAATGCCTGCACCGGCCAGAACCAGACAGGGCAAGAAACATTTCTCCTCAAATAATTTACATTAAGAATTCACACCTTGCCCAGCGTCCACCTATGAACCAGGAGGTCACAGTTTGATTCCCTGTCAGGGCACATGTTTGGGTTGTGGGCTTGATCCCCAGTGTGAGGCGTGCAGGAAGCAGCCTGTCAATGATACTCTCTCATCATTGATGTCTCTCTCTCTCTCTCCCTCTCTCTCTCTCTCTCTCTTTCTCTCTCTTTCTCTCTCTCTCTCTCCCCCTTTCCTCTCTGAAATCAATAAAAACATATATATTTTTAAAAGAATTCACACCTTCCCCTAGCCAGTGTGGCTCAGTTGGTTGGAGCGTTGTCCAGTCCACTAGAAGGTTGAGGGTTCGATTCCTGCTCAGGACACATATCTAGATTGTGGGTTTGATCCACAACTCAGGGTGTGTACAGGAGGCAACTGATCAATTTCTCTCTCTCCCCCCTTCCTCCCTCTCTGTTCAGGTTTCAGTCCTGATGTCACTCATAGGCCAGGCAATCTGGATAAAGGCTCAAAATCTGCCTGAATTCCATCTGGATAAAGACACAAAGCCTCATCTATAAAATAAGGATATTAATGAGGAATTCTGCTGCCTTGTCAATGGAGCTGTGAAAGCCAAATGTTGTAAGGAGTGAGCAAGCTTTGTGAAGTGCTAGGTAAATGTCAGATGCCATTCACAAAATACTCTGCCCCTCATCTGCCCTTCCTAGAACCACAGTTCTCGAGCTGTCTGTGGAGAGGCAGGCCCAGGCCAGAGCCCAGGGAGCCTGCGGAAGGCTAGGAGAAAGGATGAGGAGAGCAAGGAGCCCTAGGACAAGCCTCCAGTGAGCTAGAGGCCGGAACAGCCCCAAGGAGTGCAGATGCTCTGCTTGCTCAGAAACACACAGTCCTCAGCTCAGGGGACATATTCAGATGCCAAACATCGCTTTATGGTTGACTTAATTCTCAATTGAGAGGTCCTGGCTGACCTCACCTCTGCTAAGAGGCACATCTCAATGCCTGACACAAGGAAGAGAGTGTATCCATTCCACTCTGCCCTTCACCATGGGTAGGGACTTCCGTGATGACCTTATTGGGGAAAGTACTATTTCTGATTCATCTTAGTACTTCCCACAGAGTCAAGCACACAGAGATCACTTAATAATAACTATAGTTGGATAGACAGATGAATAGATGGGTGGTGAGGAAACAGTCTTCCCAAAGACTGTCACAACTTTAGGGGTTTGCAACCCTCTTGGAGAAGAGAGAGGAAAGGGAAGATGCAGAGTGCTGCTGTGGCCTGCCCTGAGGGGTACCTCCTCCTGTCCTGACCACACTCCTAGAACACAGAGCTCAATACAAATTTTAAAAATGTAAGTTATTTGGATGAATTTGCCCAGATCCTCTAGTTGAGTCTATTCTTCTCAGAACGTGACTTGAAAGCCCAAGAAGGCTCCCACAGTCCTAACATGTCCCGTAATCAGAGATGACACTCAACACAATTAACAGCTAACCAACCAGAGTCGTCCTGCCTCAGTTGCAACAGGGTTCTGCCAGGCATTAACCCTTTATGTTGACTCAGGAGGTCAGAGGGAGCCAGGGAAAGGCCTGGGGTCTGGGGCACCTGGGGGAGGAGGGTTCAGGGCAGGGGGCTTTGACCAACCAACATGAAATGATTTCATTTACAACCTGTTCTACTACATTGTTGTAAAGGGGTTGAAGGTTAGCCCTGCCCCCTATGGAATCTGTTGGAAATGTCTACCTTTTAACTAAAGGCCTTAGGAATGTAGTTTAGGACACAGCAATTGTGTTTTGTTTTATTTTCTTAGGCCTTTTCTCTGTGTGCTTTAGTTTGGATAGGTTCTATTGTTATGTCTTCAATGTCACAGATTTTTTCTTTTTCTACCATGTTCAATCTGCTGTTAAAACCGGCCAGTGAACTTTTCCTTTCAGGTATTGTGTTCTTCAATTCTAGAAGTTCGATTTGGTTCTTCTTTATAACTTCCATTCTTCACCTCTCCATATTCACATTTTTCTTTAAATCCCTGTGTATATTTATAGTACCTTTTAAAATCCCCATCTGCTAATTCCATTATCTCTCATTTCTGGGTTTGTTTCTACTGACTGGTTTTTCTCCTGATTACATTTTCCTACTTATTTGCATGTCTAGTAATTCTTGACATTCTGAATTTTATGTTGTTGAATGTCTCTATTATGTTGCTGTTCCTTAAAAATGATGAAATTCATTTTGCCTGGCATTTATGGTAATAGTGGATGAACTTGTTCTTTAGGAGGCTTGTTTATAAACTTTGTTGGAAGGACACCTAGAGTTACTTTTACTCTAGGGCTAATATAGCCCCTCTACAAACGTGCACCCCTCCTGTAGTTTCTACTGAACCCTCTGGACATTCTATAAAGCCCCTTCGTATTGGCTGGTTGGAACTCAAACACCTAACTCGGTGTGAGCCCTGGGAACCAAGCAGCTCATGTTCTCGGGCAGTTCTTTGCCTAGCATTGTGGAGTTTCACGCTAGGAATTCACAATTTAGTATCAGCAGCAGACTGAAGAGGACCATGTTGCTATACTCCCTCCATTCTGGTACTCTGTCTTGAAAAGTCTCCTCAGCTATCTTCTCAATTCAGCAAAGCCACTGTCATCTACTTCAGTTCCCGCTCACTATGCTGCAATTCAGAAAGTACTTCCAGTAGAAAGTTAGGGTGATAGCAGAACTTGCCTCATTTGTTCTGTTCTTCTAGGAATCACTGGCCCTTGCTATGTGCTGTCCAATTGCGGAAAACAGTGGTCTTGTATATTTTGTGCAATTTCCAAGTTACTTACATTAGGAAGGTATTATAAGTTCAATGTGTTCCCCCAAATTTGTATGTTAAAACCTAAAGCCCAAAGTATTGGTATTAGTACGTGGGACCTTCTGGAAGTGATTAGGTCACCAGGGCAGAGCCTTCATGAATGGGATTAATGCCCTTAGAAAGAGGCTGGACAGAGCTCCCTAATGCCTTCTCCCATATGAAGACACAACAAGACTGCAACCCTCACCAACCCACACTGGTATCCTGATCCCAGACTTCCAGCTCCAGAAATATGCAAAATACATTCCTGTTGTTGATGTCACCCAGTCTATGGTATGTTGTTATAGCAGCCAGAACAGGTTAAGACAGAAGGTAGGTATGACAGAAACGGGAACCTCTGCATGAAGCACAATCGATATTATAGTTCCCAATTAAATACAAAGCAGTTCCCCGGCACCACTAATCCTGCATGCACCCTGTCCCCCTAGCTGGCTCACTGTTCCCAGGAAGTTGTGTGCTGTTCTTTCTTGCCCTGGTGTGGGGCTGTCTTTCTCAGGCACTCTTATCTTGCTCCTATTAGCCTCTTAAACCGCAGGCCAACGACACCCTTCTGCAAATCCTTCTTCAGCTAGGTACTAACAGCCTCCCCTGCACTTCCAGAAGTCTGTTCTTTATCCTCTACCGCAGCACTGATCACATTATTTAGTAATTATCTATTTGCTCATCAGTTCCTTTCTGCCTCTCCCTCCAGCGATTGCGGTTTTCCAGCTCTTTATCCCCTGCCCAGGAATAAAGCCTGGCATCTAGTAAACCCCAATAAATGCTTGTTAAATGAAGTACTGGATGAATCAACGAAGAGTAGGAACTACAGGAAAAAGAGAAGGCTAAGTAGAGATTTCCCGATTCTCACACAGAGTATTGTATGTTTTGATATATGCAATTGAACCAAAAGGAGAAAAGCAAGCACAGAGCCTATGGGATGCTTAGAAACAAAGTTGATTTCTGTCTCTCAAGCCCCTGAAATTTGAGAATTATTTTTGTTGTTTTGACCACGTGAGGCATTATCCTTTTTGCCCATAGGAAAAAGGCTTCTGCTGAAACCTATGTGGTCCTTCCAGCTAACCCATCTGTGGGCTGATCTGGGGCATCCAGGATAATACCCCCCTCCCACTCTGCATACACACTAGTGGAATCAACCCAGAGCACTGAGTATTCCTGGCAGTCAATTTTGGCTTTTCTATGGGCCAAAGGGATGAAGTCATCATCACCAATGAAGTCACCTCTGCATGATTCATCTGACATCAGTTCCCCACGTGAAGTGCTCTGACTTTTTCAGAGCTTCTCCCAGACCATCCAGGACCTGGGGGCCCTGACATTTTTCAAGGTTCTGGAGCTGATCCTCGAGCTCCTTGGATGTCTTGTAAATGCCTGCCCAATAGGAAGTGGGAGGCCAGAGTCCTGAACTGGGGAAGCCTCCCCACTCCAGTCCTGGGAGAGACCTTGTCATCCTCATAAAGGCCTTCCCCATGTCTCCAACAACCGCTTCTCCTCTTGTCCTAAAACTGTAAGCAGGACACATTCTGAGTCACCCTAGAGTTCTCAGGGGTGAGACCTGTTCTCATTCTTATGGATGCGCTCACATTTATAGATGAGAAAGCTGAGGCCTAGAGAAGTGGGCCTCTAACTAGCATCAGGGACCAAATGCACTCTCCTGGCTGAGTAGACTCCAGTAGCTCCTAACCTCTTCCGATAGAACTTCCTTTCAGAATACGGTACCCAGCAAATGCTGCCTGAAGAAATGGTCCTATAGGCAAAGGGAGCAAGTCCTCCTTTCTTCCCTTCTAAGTGGCAGGTGACCTTGAACCAAGATCTGACTTCAAAGCTGCCTTTCTTGTCATTCATACAAAGTTTCTTCCAGATTCATTGCAGCGGGCAATGCCTACCCGTACTTGGATGCATTTGGAGGGATCTGGTGAGATCTTGAGCGTGATTTCACAAGGAACTACCAGTAATCCAGGAAGTCCTCCTGGGACAATGGAAGTCAGATTTGGGGTTTGAGAGTTGAGGCCTCAGAAGTGAGGCACAGGGACCTAACAGTGAGCATTTCCCAAAGTGAAGTGTCCTTGGGTGCTGGAATTGGCTGGAAGCCTTGAGATAACCACTCCACCTCTCTAGGTCTGTTTGCTTACCTACCACCTAAGGAGTCTAAGGAAGATGGTCCGTTGACTTCTGCACTGCCTCTCAACACAGCATTTTCTAATCCTGTGAATCAATGAAAGGAAGTGGTTTCTCTCATGTCAGCAGGGGGTGCAGCGTCAGCGCAAGAGTACCTGCTCTCCGCCAGCCCTCTCCCCCAGTGCCTCATGTTCAAAGCAGCACTGTTGGTCAGTGAATGGGACCTGGGCAGCCCAGTCTTTCCGAGCTTTGCCCCTGCAGGGGTACGGGGGTTGCTGCCAGATCGCAGGCCAAGGCTTAGAGCACCATGGTGTGTGGCTCCTCAGGGATCACAACCTAACTCCTTCGAGGGGCACTGGGGGCTGCAGGGGGCCTCAGAGAATGTCTCCTCCAGGAGGAACAAAGGTACATTTGTGGGGTCCAAAGCCAGCGGTGTCTCCCTTTTCTAGCTGGTTCTGGGGTGCTTCCATGATTCAAGATGCTATAACTCCCTTAGTCACCAGTTTCAAAGTAAAGGATTCAAGCTTCTTCTGCAAACGGCTTGGGTGGTCGTGGGAAGGGGGCCCCAGCAATCACCCAGGGGTCCCTCCTTTCTAGCCCAGGGTCGACCACTACCCCTCCCCCATCACTCTACCCGCCTTAATGAAAAAATTTTTTTAATCCTCATGGTCTTTCTTCCGTCCCGGTTTCTAGTTCTGTTGTGCACGTAGAGGCCGATGGATCCTGCCTTCCGGGTGGAGTTTAAATAGATATGTATAATTTTGCATGACTATTGCGTCATCGCTGGAGTCGTCGTAGTTCCCCAAGAGGCCTCCTCATCTCCCAGCATCGGGGCCTCTGGACGCTTCCGGGCGCTGCGGGCACTTTCGCGAGGAGCCCTCAGCTCCTCCCAGGCGCTCCCCTCCCGGCCCCCTCCCCCGCCTCACCTTTCTCCCCTCCCTCCTCCTACGCATCCTCCTCAGGCCTGGTCTATACGAATCTTCTCCGATGTCGCCTTGGGGAGTCCAGATAGGGGCATCTGGTGTCGAGCCGAGCGGGAGTGGGTGAAGGAGTTGTTTTACGTTTGCTAATGATACCATCTGGCGGTGTTTGTGTCTAAGAGAACCCTCTTTGTCTCAGTTA